>NW_027468674.1:18248283-18268283 GCF_046254945.1 Alosa pseudoharengus | reverse complement strand
ATCATCTCCTCATTATCGGTTTCATCATAATCATATCAAAACCACCTATGTTATCAGATATAGGTCAAAGGAAATGCAATCCTGGACTTCAAAGGATTCCTTTTGGATTTTGGGGGCTATGTAAAGTGATTTGAAACCTATTCATACTGTATGTAATGGCAGTGTGGACACAAAATAGGGTTGAGTGGTGTTGGATTTTACCCGAAAGACTGACAAGATCAGACCTTTCACAAGTAGCAACAGTTACAACTTACTCAGCCTGCCCTCTTAATTTGTGTCATAGGTTACAGATGAAGGTTTCTCTCTCTCTCTCTCTCTCTCTCTCTCTCTCTCTGTCTCTGTTTCTCTCATGAATCTTTCATGGCAACCCGAGAGCTGTTTGTTCTCCCTTTGAAACAGTCGCCGTGACTACAAGCTGTCTTTCTGACGAGCAAATGAATGCCTGAGCTCAGAGCTCTGCCGGCTGTGTCTCCAGCGTTAGAGCACCCGTCTCTCTCTCTCTCTTTCTCTCTCTTGTAAGGCAGCACGGGTGTGGTTCATTACTAATGCATGCATGAGGAGAATCCCGGGGGGGGGGGGGGGGTGTCTGAGGCAGAGAGGGACAACACAAACACAAACACAAACACACTCTCACATCGCTCATCATCATCAGCCACTTTGCCACCGTTGGGCCAAAGCTGGGCCAGTTAAGGCGAGTCAAGGCTAATCTCTTCCCCATGATCACTTCTAGTGCTTAATCGTGTCTCCTCGGGGCTTCCATCCTCAGGTCTATTGTCCCCAGGTGTCTGCCCTCACTTTTACCCCCCCAGCTAACCTGTGCTCAGTGGGGCTTGAGGCGGTGTCAAGGTAGCAGGCAGGATTAACTAAGTCAGGTACAGGCAATTCAGTGGTAAAACAAGTCAGACAACTAGTCATTATTAGGTCAAAGCCTGCATTGCTATAGCAATTAACCAATGAAATGCCCTGCACACAAAAACAAGGCTCTGGCTTGTTGAATAGGTTGAAGGTTGAATAAGAACAAGCAAAATTGGGTAATGGGCATGAGATCTAAGCAACTTCATATTGTATCACTATTTATGCATTTTGGGATAACAACCACAAAGCATGAATTTGTAGGAGGTAGGCTACACACGTCCAGATCCATGAGAACACTCCACACCATGCCATTAAACAATATTTCAATACAAAACAACGCTGGCTCAAATTAACACAACGTGGATGTATGAATGTTTAATTACCGTAATTATAATACATTAATTTTTAGCCAGCCACATTTTCCTTTCCAAATCCTTTTTTAAGCCGCCCCTCTTCCTCCCCCTTTACACAATGAGTGCATGAAAGCAGTGCTCTTGTTGGTCTGTGGAGTGTGTGTGTGTGTGTGTGTGTGTGTGTGTGTGTGTGTGTATACACATGTGAGTGTTTGGGAGGACTCTCATACTACCCACTTGAATGTGATTATCTCATAGAGTTTGTGTTTATTTCGAGTGTTTGTATTTGTGAGGGTCTCTGTAATTGACCCAAGTGTCTGTGCCTGACTGTGTTTGTCTTTTGCCATGGTTTTACTGTTGCCAGGCATCACACACACACACACACACACACACACACACACACACACACACACACACACACACACACACACACACACACACACACACACACACGGCTACCATGTCAACCACTGTTTTAAACCATCCATTATTAATACTATGAGAGGAGCTGTCCTTAAGGGAAAAAAAGTGTCATCTCTCTCCTAATCGCCCGTGATCTGTGTCACTGGAGGATATAGTGTGTCCTCATATGTGTGATTTATCCCCAGTAGACTCCCTTCTCACAACTGGCCATTAATAATGTCATAAAAGTGTGGGTGGGATGGGAATA
Source organism: Alosa pseudoharengus (assembly GCF_046254945.1). Lineage (NCBI taxonomy): Eukaryota > Metazoa > Chordata > Actinopteri > Clupeiformes > Clupeidae > Alosa > Alosa pseudoharengus. Next base: position 18,266,405 of record NW_027468674.1, on the reverse strand, counting down.
TGTATCTTATGGGGAAGAGGAGGGGGGAGCCACAGAGGTTGGGGAGAGAGATTAATTGAGTGGGAGGAGAGAGAGATGGAGAGATCATGCACTGGAGGAGGAGAAACAGGGGGAATGTGAGGGGGAAGAGGGAGATTTTTATCCGGGTGTCAAAGAATGAGAGAGAGATGGAGAGATGGAAAAAAGATGGAGAAACACAAAGCAGGGCGATGGGAGAAGGAGTAGTCAAGGGATAGAGAGAATGGCTGAGGGATTATGGGCATACAAGCAGAACAAGCACTCCAGGGTCTACTGGGTCCATGGGATGTATACTTCATCATGACAGAGCAGCGTTTCCCACAGAATTGAATTCTGTTTGTGGAGGCAGGTTTGCAGGATTAACAGGAACGCAACAGTTTTTGACAAATTAGCGCAGCGTGGTGGTTATGATGATAACCAGATTTAAGCACAATTTTTTAGTACCACCTTGGAAATCATTGTGTGGTGGTCAATGTTGATATTGTGGTGGGCTGCCGCAAATAAGTCAATGTATTGGAAACACTGCAGAGTGTGTGTTCGGCTCTGTGTGGACACCTGTGTAGCCTCCACTTCCTTGTGGCTACTACGCGACAGAAGCATCAACTGCGCTCAGACAGGCTCTACGCAGAAAGAAGTATAATGTGACGTGAAATCTGTGTTGTCAGCAGCTGCCTGTGTACTTTTCCTAAAGGAAGTAGCCTGTAACACAAGCCTAAGAGTGTATATCATACTGTCGCCATGGGGATGGAAAGCAAATGAGGCTGAGTGTTGAGAGAGGGAGAGAGAAAGAGTTTGGGAGGAAGAGGTACAGACAGATAACGGTAAAGAGAACAGCTGTGTGCTGAAACGACCAGCACTAAAATAGCTTCACTTCACATCAGTAAAAGCTAATCCGTGGAGCGATGGTCTTAAAAGGGCTCTGCTAACTAGCACTGTTTTTATCAAGCCACTCACTCACTCACTCACTCACACTCACTCACTCACTCACTCACTCACTCACTCACTCACTCAATCACTCACCCCATTTACGTACACACCATATTCCTGTCTTAATCGGAATAATGACACTATTCCCAAATAAAAGAAAACCTGAATAAGACCCCTGGTGTATACCTGTACCACAGTAACCACATTTGTCAGAAAATGCCCTCTAGCAGAATATTAATTTACAGCTTCACATGCTCATGCAAGGAACTTTGGTAGGGCTAAAAAGCAAAACCATAGTGGCTCTAATCTGGCCGGTTTCACAAATTTCACAGCCATGGATGAAAAGACAGAGGCCATTGAAACGTCATGACAATGTTACTGCTACTGTGCATCGCTGGTTTATTCAGAACGTTCCGATGAAACATGTAAACTGGAACATTCCCAAGGCTAAACACGCTTAACGTCTTATTCCGAATATTTCCCTAACCAGGATATGGACCTTAATTGGAATGATATACATGTAAAAGTCTCCCTCACTCTCTCCCTAACTCACTCTCTTCCCCCCTCCACCCACTCACTCACCCACCCACTCACTCACTCACTCACTCACTCACTCACTCACTCACTCACTCACTCACTCACTCACTCACTCACTCACTCTCACTCACTCACTCTCTTCCCCCCTCCACCCACTCACTCTCTTCCTCACTCCCTCCCTCCTCTATCCCTGGCCTCCCCCATGCTGCCCTGTCTGATTCCCCTCCACAGTAATTCGAAGAGAGATGCTAACTACTTCTCTAATGGCGGCAGGCCAGAGGCCTAAGGGCTGAGGTGTAAAGATGCAGCTTTAAGGAACAGTCTGGTGGCTCGCCTCAACAGCCTCACTAAGTGCTTACTTAACGTTGAAAGCATAATGATGAGGTGTGTGGAGAGAGAGAGAGAGAGAGAGAGAGAGAGAGAGGACAGCTCATCCTCCTCAGCCTTGAAATCTTTCATGAAACAAATACGGCATGAGAATTTCTGTTCACGTCGAAGACATATTTTTTCTCATTCTTGTCGCCTTATAGGTGTGTTATTTGAGAACTTGTGAATATTTATCATGAGCGTGGCATTGCTGTCTTGTCTGATGTAGATACACCATCAACAATGGCAACAAAACAGGAAGTATGAAGGGGGGAACAGCCATAGATAAAACAAACTGGCATTTTTCTTTCTGCTTTTGTCTTTTGACTTTTGTTATTTGCCTGTTATCTGCAATCAGTGTCACACCTGAAGGAAAATGTATTTCTTTTCTTTCCTCTCTCACCCTCCTCTTTTGCTCTCTCCCCCTCTCTCTTTCTCTCTCCCCCTCCTCTTTTGCTCTCTCACCCTCCTCTTTTGCTCTCTCCCCCTCTCTCTTTCTCTCTCTGTGCCTCCACTCTCCCTGTGTATCTCCTCCTCCTCTCTGCTCTGCTCTACACTGATGACACTATCTCTGACTCCAGATTGGCAGTATGAGGGTAAGATCGTGAATCTTTTCATTCCAATCCCTCTTTTATTTCCTCCCTTCCTCCCCTCGTCTCCTTGATGGAGTAGAGAAGTCTATTAACCCCTTAGCACCCTGCTAGTTACCGCCTGCTCGCACACGTAGTAAAAAAAAAAAGTGCCATCTTGTGAAACGACCATGGCCTCTGAACGTGGCCTCCATTGTGGTGATAGATACAGTCGCCCCTAGACTGCAAGTTTTATAGCCTTCCCCCCCAAGACTAGCCTCACATAATAGAAGCTGAAATTGAAATGTCTTGTTTGGTGTGAATTGTGTGATATGAGGTATTTGAGACGATAGGTGTTTTTCGCTCTGACTGTTTCCTTCTCTCTTTTTTCTCCCCTCTCTCCACTACTGCTGGTTGTATTTCAGAGTGCAAGCTGTCAAGAGCCGGCCCGCCTGCCACCATAGTAGCCATCGACGAGGAGAGCCCCAATGGTGAGTACATACGACACCATGTCACCTCCTCCAAGCAGTGGAGTTGTGTGTTTTGTTGGCACTAGTGCTTCTTGGGAGTTGTAGTCTTCTCTCTTACGACTGGCAAACGAGAAGCAGCATGCAGATGGAATTGTTCTGAAGCAGAATAAGTTGTTGGTCAGTTTATCCACAAAGCAGAAGCTTTCATTCAAACGCTCTGGAGATGTTGGGTGGAGTTGTGTATGTTTTATTGGCACTGGTGCATGTTGGGAGTTGTTGTTTTTGACCTTCATGTCAGTAGAGCACCCTGTAGCTGACCATGGGGTGGCTCTGATCCAGACTGGTTATGGATCAGGCAGAGCTGTGTCTTTTCAGAACCACATCTCCTCTGGAGTAAGACACTCGGGCAACAAGAAAAGAGTTACTCGGGCAACAAGAAAAAGATGAACCAGTGCTAATTTGCTAGTTTAATTACTTAATTAATTTAGCTAACTTAATGCCAAGCCAATGCCAATGAGCAAGATGTGAAGTGCAAATATGGGTGTGCCAATGCAATGCTCCCAAATGTCACATTATCACTTTTGCATATAGTTCACAGTTCATGCACAAGACATTTCGCTCATTGCCTGCCAATTAAATTAGGGCCAGAGATATGTACAGGAGAACGTGCCACCCATGGTCTTTCTACTCCCTTGTAGCAGACTAAGGTGTTTGTATAAGGAATTCTTTAACTACAAAGTGCAAGTTCCTTTGTTTCACCCAAAGTGGAAACAGTGCCGTCAATTTCATGCATGGAAGGTTCAGCCGGCTTCATCTCCCCCCTGGTTTCTTTGTTTTAATCACTCTTTTTTTGAACTCACTTAGCCTTTTTGCTCATAAATGCCATTGCATTCCCCCATTTAAATCTTGTCATATTCTCTACAGCTGTTTGCTTCGGTGAGCTTGTATTTAAATAGAAAAAAAGGGAAAAGTAAGGGGGAGGGAGAAAGGAAGAAGAAGGAAAAAAAAGCAATCGCCAAACCCCACAATTACATCCCATAATCCTTGCCTAGCGATGAAGACGAGTCCCATTACGCCTCATTTTTTCTCCACCCTCGTGATTTCAGACCCACTTTTCTCGGTGGGGACGCTGACCTGTTGTCAGTAATAAGAGCTGGCCTTGTGGTGGTGCCGGCGACGACGACGGCCGCTTATTCCGTCTTGCTGCCTTCTGGAGGGAAAAAAGGCCTTTCCCAGAATGCCTCATGCCGGGCCAGAAATGCCACCTCACAGATGGCATCCGCACCAACCCGCAGCCAGGGGTCCCTTTATGTAATAGATCTCTGTGTTTTTTTTTCCTTCACACACACCACACACACCCCTCCTCTGCTACCTTCTGTCTGTGTGTTCATGGGGGTTCTGTGTGAATTTGTGTGTGTGTGTGTGTGTGTTTGTTTATATGTTTGAGGGGGGTCTTCATCAGTTGTGGGCTTCTGTAATTACATTTTAATGTCAGTGAGATTTGTGACAGGTGCAAGGGCAGGTCATTTGAGGTAGCCTGTGTCGTTTACAAATGAGGTGCTGAAGGCTTTTCCCCTCCCAAACTAAAGACCTTTATGCCAACGTGAAACACAAAATGAGTTTGTTTGAGGCGTGTGTGTGTGTGTGTGTGTGTGTGTGTGTGTGTGTGTGTGTGTGTGTGTGTGTGTGTGTGTGTGTGTGTGTGTGTGTGTGTGTGTGTGTGTGTGTGTGCGTGCGTGTGTGTGTGTGTGTGAAGGGAAATTGTAATTACAGCAGATGAACATCTTGCATTTTAAGAGGTCAGGCAGGTTTTTGCTGTTGATCTTAAAAGGACTTTCTTCTTTGATGAGGTTTTTTTTTTCCTGCACGTGTTTTATCCCTTTCACTCAGTCTCTGTGTGTATATTTTAACAGGAAAAAGGATTTCTGTGTATTTAATGTGGACTTTTCACAGACTGACAGGCTTTTCATTTTCATTCAGGCTTTCATTCCCCATTTCATCTCTTCTCTTCTCTGAGAAAGAGAGAGAGAGAGATAGAGAGAGAGAGAGAGAGAGAGAGAGAGAGAGAGAGAGACGTTGGTACTGTGTGTACTTTCAGTCCTGTAGCAATGGACAGTGAGATTATTTCTGGTTTGCCTTCCCATCTGAGGGTCAGGAGGCTGTTTGCACGGGAAAATTAATAGAAGCCATTTAATCACCAGGCCAGACTCAGTGGTACTGAAAGCCAGGGAAATATGAGGTAATCCCTCTCTATGGAACAGACATTTACCTCCAACTTAAGGCCCTGTGGCTCTTTAAATAGTCGTTTTATTAGAGTGGACCGTTTTTGTCTTAGGCATACAAAATTACCATCACATTCACCCGGGAGTCTTAACACTCTTAATTCATGCACATGTGGACCCCAGTAATCCACACGTTCAAGTCTTATTAGTATCTTTAAGTCTTATTAGTATCTTATTAGTATTTGGGGCAGCCGTGGCCTACTGGTTAGGGCTTTGTAACCGGAGGGTTGCCGGTTCGAACCCCGACCAGTAGGAACGTCTGAAGTACCCTTGAGCAAGGCACATAACCCCTCACTGCTCCCGAGTGCCACTGTAGCAGGTAGCTCACTGCGTCGGGATTAGTGTGTGCTTCTCCTCACTGTGTGTTTACTGTGTGCGGAGTGTTTTTCACTAATTCATAATTCATCTTTAAAGACACAACTTCTACCCGTCTTTAGGCTCTTAAACTAAACTTTTCACAGGCTTTCCTCATGAGCAGCCATAACAAACTACAGATGTCTAGATAGGCATGTACGAGAGACCATTGCTATGTGGTTGTACTTATTTATTCCTGATGTCATTTCCTGTCAACATACTGTTGTGCAGTAGTTATGTAAGGGATAATGTATAGAACGCCGGTCATTATTGGGAAAATAAGTCCCGACAGGGCGATGTGGACCCCGACGCGCAGCTGAGGGGTCTTGTTCCATCCTGAAGGGACTTATTTTCCCAATAATGACCGCCGTTCTAAACATTATCTCACTTATTACACGGCTACTTGCCAAAACGAAACAATAAACTCCTCACAATAAACTCCCCACGATATGACTATTTAGCCTACATAGCCTAGGCTATAGCCTATTTGTTACCGTTCATCGTGGCTTTTGCTGAGAAACAAATAGTTCACAACAACACACGCTGAACTTAAAAATAATGACTGCTAGAACTTTGGGAAATCCCATTCAAGTCAATGGAGCGTTCTACTTGCATTGAGCCGTGTAATAAATACAGTTATATCCTTCAAGCAAACAGAAAAATGACTATAGTATGACTAGTACTGTAGTACTAGTGGCTGATTCTGCAAACTATTTGCAATGGATTGGTGCTAGACTAGCACCAGATCGATCGGAGAGTCCACTTCAGTTTGGAACGACACTGCTCACAAACCCTAACAAACCTCCCTTCCCCCGCTTGTTTATTTGTTGCAGTCGGAATGTCACGTCCTTAGCCCTCGCACTGATTACCACAGCACTTTCTAACGATTCATCAAAAGCGCGCTCAACAAAGCATCAAGGAAGCGCGTGCATCAAGTCACTTGCCTGACTGAAGTGATGCGTGGGCATCGCAAGTACAGTGATATGCACAGCACCCCTCCTTTACCCCTTTATTTTCCTCTCTCTCTCTCTCACTCTCTCTCTCTTTCTCTTTCTCTCTCTCTCTCTCTCTCTCGCTCTCGCTCTCTCTCTGTTTCTCTGAAATGACGATGGCTTAGACACCAAGGACCCCCGGTTCCCAGCTCTCTGAATAAGTAATTTACTCCAGTGTGTCACTGAAGCTGTATTTAATGTGTCTTTGAGGCAGACATCATCATCATCATCATCATCATCACAACTCTGTGTGTGTGTGTGTGTGTGTGTGTGTGTGTGTGTGAGAGAGAGAGAGAGAGAGAGAGAGAGAGAGAGAGAGAGAGAGAGAGAGAGAGAGAGAGAGAGAGAGAGAGAGAGAGAGAGAGAGTGTGTGTGTTCGAGACGCACTCATGCAACGTAAGTGCATCTCAGCAGGACTTTGATGGCAGAGAAAAATAAATATTTCACCCCATCTCCACCCCACTCACTCATGCACTAACTAACACAAAAAATGACACAGACATGCTCAAACGCACAAAAGGCCGCTTCTGAATTAATTAAGAACAATCTGTCCTCTCCTCTTGAAGACAGACTGTGCAGACTTCTACAGATGGTTAAGTATTCTTAACCAAGTTTATGTGTGTGTGTGGTGTTGGTGAAGGAGGGTTTAGAGAAAACCTCCATTTCCTTTTTCTTTGATGGGAACAACACAGTCATCAGGCACAGGAACTACTCATCGGGGTGGGTTGACACATTTAAATGACCCTTAGCCATACTTTCTTTCTTTAATTTTAAGTTTTCTTTAATTGCCTTAAAAGATACATAATGACGTTATTTGGATGCCAAACAGCTCGTTTTATTCAACTGAAGTTGTTTCAGTACAGTATGTACAGGAAAAAGTAGGTGTACTGTGCATAAGTGAATATACACACCACTCAGTCCATCTACCTGTTGAAAGTAGATGCCTTTTATGACTTGTGTTGTGAAAATTAATGCATTTTTAGTGTGCTTGGAGCCAAGCTGCTGAAACTATTTAAAATGTACACAAGTGCATTTGTAGCGTGTCATTGCTAATTCAAATGCATGGGCACGGTTTTGCAAACTTCCCCATTTCGCCGAGACTAAACCCAGCCAGATTGAACGTTTCCGCCCCAATAAAAGAAGCCAATCAGACGTGGTGCATTCAGACACCATTCACTTAGTACTCGTCATGGCTCTGCAAATTCATGAGTTGGCCCCTCGGTTCATTTCGGTGCAAATCTGCTTTGCCGGCTAGCCGCGGTGGCACTGCTTCCCCCCACCACTTGAAGCTTTTATTAAAAAGGGGCACAATTTAATGTCTGTCTTCGGTGGTGCATAAAACTCTCCAGCGTGTCACTGGTGTACAGGAAGGGGGCCTATAAAAGACACTGGGATCACATCTCATTTATTTCCCATTCGACGGCTCTCCAAGGCACAGAATTCCCCCCCAACACACACACACACACACACACACACGTAATCCGCATTGCCACCACCAGCTATATCCACAGGCGGGGCAATTATCAGCGTGTCAGTGCCTCATTATACAGTAGTTCCTTTCCTTCCTCTCTCTGTCTTTCTCTCTTTCTAACTCTCTCTCTGTGTCTCTCTCACTCTCCCTCTGTCTTCCCTCTGTCTTTCTCTCTTTCTAACTCTCTCTCTGTGTCTCTCTCTCACTCTCCCTCTGTCTTCCCTCTGTCTTTCCATCGAGACAGCCCGCGCTCCAGTACTCCGACGCTGATGGGATGGCGGTGCGGTGTGTGTGTGTGTGTGTGTGGGGGGGTATGGAGCTGGCTACCATTGTTGATGGAGAGCCCGGTCAGGGGACACGGTGAGCAGCCACCGGGGCGAAAAGGCGATAGATTATCTGTCAGGCAGCGGCCGGCCTCTCCTCTCCTCGTGGCTAAAGGAGAGAAGGGGGTCAGGGGAGCTGGAGCAGCCCGGGCCTCGGACCCAAGGTCCCCTTGAGAGACGTGCAGTGGCACGAGCCGAGGCGGCGTGGTGGGATTGGCTTGGGGGGGTTACTGGGGGGTGGGGGGTACTGGAAGATACTAGGGAAGGTCAGGGTTGAAGGGAAGTTAGGGAGCTGAAGTGAGAGAAAAAGAGAGAAAGAGAGGGAAAGAGAAGCAGAGAAATAGAGGGAAAGAGAAACAGAAAGGTGGGTGGGTGATTGGGGGTGGGGGTAATGAGGGTTACTGAATGGCAATCAATGACGGCTTGGTGACTCCAGGGATTGATCGCAAGGGAACGGTTGGATGAGTGTGAATTAAAACTCCCCTGGTGGGGTGAGATTAGGAAGAAAAGGATGGAAAGACAATCATGGTGTGTGTGTGTGTGTGTGTGTGTGTGTACTGAGGGCAGGGGGAGGGGGATGGGGGGTCATAGGGTTGAGGGGGAGAGGGTGATCTGAAGCGGAGATTTTGCAGTGCTTCAGCCTGGTGGGGGGTGGAGATGTGGATGTGGATGGTGATGGTGAAGGAGGGGTGGTGATCGACCAAGAGAGATAACCCTGTTTTATCACCTGACATAGCGACCGGCTCATCTTTACGATGCCTCCTCCGACCCTACAGCTCTCGTTTAATGGCCGACACACCACTTTACTGCCACGGCTGCACCTGCTCACCTCCCCAGCTCTGTGGTCTGTGCAATTACCTCGACAAGGTAAAGGGGTCCCCTCCTCATCACAACCCCACACCACACACACACAAACGCACACACACACACACACACACACACACAAACACACACACACACACACACACACACACACACACACACACACACACACACTCTCATCCCCATTCACACACCCCCCTTGGCTGGGAAGCAGAAAAACACAGGGCTAGAAGGTCAGTGGTTCAATCACACACCACCAACCCACCATGATTGAGCCACACTTCACAGACACACTTCTATTAAATGTCACAGCACATAAGCTATACTCTATACTAATGGTTAATGCGCTGTCTGCTGTTAGGTAGGAATGCATTGTTTAAAAAAATCAGTGCAGTTTACCTTTTATGAAATATACCAATACAATATATTTCTATAATTAACTTTTTATTTTTGCTTTGCTTTAGCTATAAGATATATAAAAAATATACTTGCATATGATGCACATAGTGCTATTTATTACTTAAGGGAAACCCCAATATAAAATTGAAGAAACCTGTGGTAGCTAGCTGCTACAGGTCATTGCATCGTTGGAAAAAGAGGTTTGGTGAGCAACGGTGAGGCCGAAGAATGACTAGTCTTTACTGTGGAGACATTTGAAAGGTTTTCATTTCCTGTCAAGCACCGCCTCCGTAGACACACTGACTAGGTGCTCAGCTGAAGAGCCACTGTAGAGAAATAGCCTGGTGGAGTGGGGATGACTGAACAGGGATATGTCTGCACTATTGTCCTAAATAGAAGCACTATCACACCATGTTCCCTCCTGCTCTCTGCGCGCAAAATGAATGAACGAAACAGCGAATATGATGGAGAGGTGTATCTCTGCCTTGAGGACATGCCTTTGCTAGGCATCTGTGACCCTTTGTGGAGCAGAAACTACTTGTGAGTTGTGTTTCCTCTACAGTGATAGCAATAGAGTGACATTAGTCATGATTGGGTCATTAGCATGAGCCTAGCACACGAACACACGGCTGCTGACTGTCATTGTGTTGACTGTCTGTCATCACAAATAATCATTGGCTGCTTATATAGTTCAAATAAAAGAAACAAATAAATCTGATTGGTGCACATGTACAGAATGACATGCAAATCACAGGAACAAGAAAATTACAAAGTATTCTGGTACATGGAGTTACTTCATACAGTAAAACAAAGGGCAGCATAAGGTTATTAAGCACACTGAAATGTCGATTTGACAGGTGCTTACATGTATAAATCAGATTGTTTACTATGTATTCGTGAATCAGTGCAAGCACTCTGCAGGGAGGTGTAGGCTCCCCATCTGTACCAAGCTCTGCTACCTCCGAATCCATTGTAGCACGGCCACTGCCAACAAGAGTGCAACACACTCTGCTACGGTTGTTGTACGATTACAACTTAGTTTCCATACAAAAGTAGACCTGAATCATAATTGACACGGTGACGGCGAAAGAGTTTTGGTGCTCGTGTGCAGGGTAGTAATAGAGAACAATGAGAACTAAGTAATCGGACGTCAGTGGAGGAGTGTACTGCACTTGTGTTGGCGGTGGCGTGTGCAGTCGGCTTTATGCTTAATGGATCTGGGGAGTGGGAACACAAATAGGTCCATAGAAATAGGACTGGGGGGAGGGGGGATTACACATTTTTGTTTCACCTGGCTGAAGTGCATGTTGAAGTGTACTCTCTCTTGGAGGAGTGGAAAAAATGTGTTTATGCATGGCCCTGCATTCATTTGGAAGAGAACAACAGAGGCCATTTCCATTCTCCTTTTTAGAACAACTGGTAGGATCAGATTGATCCATTTGGGATTACTGACAAATATGCAATTTGTTAGGAAATCTGACGCCTATATGCCAAGACTTTCGAGGGTCTAGTTTGAGATTAAAAGTGGCTGGCGGAAAAAAGCTGTGCATGTTCAAGTGTCACGCAAGATAGAGATGCTACAAAAACAAACGAACGTAAAGGTGTTGTTAAAGGAACCAAGTGGGAAGAGCCAGGCCAAAATGAATATGTTCAAAATGTGGTTCAAGCTGACTAAAAGCATTTCTTAGCAGTTCTTTTTCATTTAATAAGTCATGTCAGACAAGATGACAGTTTAATAAGATGGTAATATCACTGTGGGTGGTGCTGGACAGTCTTCTACAGATGATTTTACGCTGAATAAACTGTCTAGATTCTTCTGTTAAATTCGTTGACACTTGATTTTAGCTTGACATGTTTCAAAATGTCCAAGCCACACTCTTTCTAACTCTGACTGTTACATGGTGAATCAAGATTTAGATTTTTTTTGGCAAAACACTCTTATTTCCAAAGTCTCTTATGGCCTAGCATGTCAAATGTGTATGACAATTAAATGTTTATGACATGCTGCTAATCATCCTAATGTATCTAATGGAACACGTTTGCTACCTTGGACATGGAAATATAAAAAAGGAATAGCTCACATAATTTGCTGAAATGTTAAAGGTTTCAGCATCCTATCTGGCACTTGCTATGCTGCGGTGTGACTTGTGGGCACAGGAGAGGTTAGGGTCAGTAGCCAGGGTTGGAGAAAACTGGCTAAAGGTTTGGGTTTTTGAACATTATTTTCCGCAACAATTCAAGGTTCTAAAATTCTATGTTGAATTTAATGAACCCAGATATTCTTTAGAATGTTAATTTTCCAACATTCGTACACCTTTTAAGGGTTAAAGTACATAAATAGAGATGAGACAGAGGTTTCTACACTGTGTTTATGTTGATGGATTTGAACACCTGGACCGATCCAAGTGAAGCTGTTGTGGCTGTTTGAAGAAAAGAGATGTTTCGGGGGAGGAAATGCACTTGTGTGGCATGGCATTTCTTTCTCTAGCCTAGTCTGAGGTTATATTATCCGTCTTTGAGACTCCCTCGTGGCGTTGTCGGGCTGATAGAGCAGCAGTTTAACACCTGTACCTTTCTCACTTTTTCCTGGAAAGCAGCCTGGAACAGAAAATGTATGGCTGGTATTTGTAAGCTCCCTAACCTCCTTCCCTCCCTCTCCCTCTCTCTCCCTCTCTCTCTCTCTCTCTCTCTCTCTCTCTCCTGTTACTCTCATGGTCTGATTAGGGAACAGATGCGTCCGTTTTATATTTTTCCCCCGGAGCTGAAGCTGTTAAAGCTTAAATGAAATGCATCCTCCTTCCCAGGCCTTCCTTGGCTGCTCCTCGGCTAATTATATTCTCTTTGTTACACACACACACACACACACACACACACACACACACACACACACACACACACACACACACACACACTGTAATTTTCGCTGGTTAAGTCTTCATTATTAATAACAGGTATACATAGTATAGAGACACACACCTTGCTTCTTCAGAACACTCCAACCTGGGACCTGCTCTGTGCAGTAAGAACTGTATCTCAGATATGCTCTTTTTTTCAAAGCGTCTTTTGAAGTTTAGCCCTGATCTGATATATTGGAGGTTTAGAGGTTTTGAGGGTTACAATTATGCACAGTCAACCCCACTATAACCCCCCCCCCCCCCAACCCACACAGAAACACACTCTCTCTCTCTCTCTCTCTCTCTCTCACACACACACACACACACACACACACACACAATCCAGTCAGTGCTTTGAAGTGAGTGATAACGGTAATGATAAGTTCAAGAATTAGGCTTTTCATTTCAGAGAGAGAGAGAAAGAGAGGGATGGAGGGAGAAAGATAGAGAGAGAGAATAGAGAGGGAGAGGGAGAGGTAGTTGGGAGAGGTAGTTGTGTATTGAGGAGGAAAGAGGGAAATAAAAGGATACAAGCTAAAAAAGGGGGGAAAGGGGGGAAGAGAGACTATGAGAGAAATAACGGTACAAACAGAAAGAAGGTAAAGAGAGAGAAAGAGAGAGAGAGAGAGAAAGAGAGAGAGAAAGCGAGAGAGAGAGAGAGAAGTTAGAGAGTGGAAGAGAGAATTGACAGCAGGAGCAGCTTTGTCTGGGTGCACTCTGAAGGCAACTCAGCTTACAAGCATTATTTTGTGTGTGTGTGTCTGCGTGTGTGTGTGTGTGTGTGTTTGTGTGTGTGTGTGTGTGTTAGGGATCACTCTGGGTTTAGGGTCACCCTGTCCAACCAGACTGGATGGCAGCCCACCCTACCTTAACCCACCCCAATCCCACCACCACCTGACTGCCATTCTAACCGCCTTTCCCAGCCGTGCTCCTCCTGGACCTGCTTAGCACTGATGAGCCTGTGAAGTCCAGTGGGGTTTGGACTGTGACTGTCCTTATTAAAGACAGCCCAGGTCCCAGAGGAACATGGAGCATCAGGGAAACCTGGCTGGCCATTGCTGTTGTAGTTAGAGTACTTCAAGTTGAGAGCAGTTGTTTTTAAAGCAGTGCTATTGTATGGAGAGGTAAATCATTTTAAGTCATTTTATGTCAGCATCATGCCAGTTATCTCAGATGTGGTTGAGTTCAGTTGGATTTGTTTTAACCATCTCCACTATGTATTTCCCTCCTGAGGTATTGTAGTGTTATTTTAATTGATGACCTGTCATATACTGTAACAAGCACTGTGGAAGCTAGCTCTCTCTTTCTCTCTCTCTCTCTCTCTCTCTCTCTGTGTGTGTGTGTGTGTGTGTGTGTGTGTGTGTGTGTGTGTGTGTGTGTGTGTGTGTGTGTGTGTGTGTGTGTGTGAACCTAATGTCTTTCTGTCTGTATGTCTGTCACAAGCACTGTGGAAGCTACCTTTGTGTGTGTGTATGTGTGTGTGTGTGTTTGTGTGTGTTTGTGTGTATGTGTGTGGGCCTATCTGTTTGCTTGTCTCTCTGATAGTCTGTCTGTGTGTGGCAGGGATAGCCAGAGGGGGTCAGACACAGACAACCCCCCCCCCCCCCCCCCCCACGAGACCCTGCATCCTCACTCCATTGCACCCTACAAACCCCCAGAGAGCATAGAGGAGAAGAGAGAGAATGCAATAAAATATTCAAGAGAGAGATAGAGAGATTGTGTGTGTGTGTGTGTGTGTAAGAGAGAGAGAGAGAGAGAGAGAGAGAGAGAGAGAGATTGTGTGTGTGTGTGTGTGTGTGTGTGTGTGTGTGTGTGTGTGTGTGTGTGTGTGTAAGAGAGAGAGAGAGAGAGAGAGAGAGAGAGAGAGAGAGAGAGAGAGAGAGAGCAGGGCAGGTGAATGGATCAGTGGACATATCATCCACTGACTAATGTTTTGTGAAAGGCTGATGTAATGAAACTGCTCAACTGGAGGGATGGTGGGAGCAGATGTCCACTTCTCTCATCCTCTTATCTCTCTCTCTATCTCTTGCTCTCTCTCTCTCTTGCTCTCTCTCTCTGTGTCATTGTTCTAACTCTCTAAAGCATGCTATGTGCTCGATATTGCTGGAAGGGTCTTCTACTTGTGCTTTCTACTAAAAAAAAAACAGCAGCACATCAATGATGCATTGACACCACCCACAGTTAGACCCACTACTGTGATGACGTCTTTATTAGTGGACGAAGCCTAAAACTTTAAAAAATAAGACATATGGTGTCATAGAGTGATAATGTATCACTGGTGCTATACAGTGTGAGCTTCTGTTTGTTTCTCTGTGATCCGTGCTTGGGATTCCCAGCTGACTTGCCGTTCCACGCTGATCCTGTATTCACAAATCCACCCACAGTTTTTCTATGCAGCCTTTTTGTGACAACACTATCGTAGTAACAACACTACAGCTGAGTATGATGTTACCGTGACTACCATACCAATAAGCGTAGCTCTTTGGCTGTGAGATCAGGATGGAGGTTTTTGTTTTGGTTTTTTTCAATCTTTCTCCTGTTGTCCTGGATTTGAGGCCGGGCGGGGCAACTGCTCTCTCTCTCTCTCCTCACTACAACTCTGTGCTGTTGTTTTTGTGTGATGCACATTCCAGAACACCCCTCAGGGTTAAGGTTGGTTTAGAAAATGCTGGGGGTCTCAATCCCTAAAACAGAGTGTGAGGTGTTGCTGCACTCTCCTCGCATGATTGGGTCCTAGATGTGCTGGGCAAATGCGAGAAAGTGAAAGTGAGTGTTGGTTTAACCCTTCAGCAAGGGAGGTTGGAACATACTAGCAAAATATTCCATTCCGCAACAATTTAAGGTTCTAAAATTCCACATTGAATTTGACAAACCCAGAGCCATAAAGGTCTATCTATAAGGCTCTGGACAAACCCTGATTAGAATGTTAATTTTCCAAGATTCTTGTCACACCGGTGTGATACTTGCTGAAGGGAAGAAGTATCCCCATGCCACAACGAAGCACAGGTCCCCGTTGGTCAGGGATTTTTTCTGTGTTTAATTGACAGATGGAGTGCACATCGGAGTGGGCATTGTTAGCTGCTTAGCACCAGAGAACAACGTCGGGGAGGCGTTGGCGAGCTGGCCTTGGCTGCTGGCAGCATGGACAGGGGTAGTGTTGTTAGGTGGTGAAATTACAGCTTAAGGTGGCCAGCTGTGAGTTTTCAGCAAGGTCCTTTGGCACGCACATCCAGCATGCTAATCTGACTGGTGACCATGTAAAAGATTTGAAGAGGGCTGTGGTAGCAAAGCCTACTCTCCTCTGTCCAATTTTGTGCTCTCGTCAAGGCAGAGTGAAGCAAAGTTGTTGGTGTTTCAATGAGGAGGCCTGGATAGATTCAGAATAGCAAAGATGTGGCCTCTAAAGAGACCTTTCGACAGTCCCTCAAAACCCCACTCAAAAGTTTCCTGAAATAGAGGGTAAATTGTCACCCATGCCGTTGACATAAAGGCGATTGCCTGCTTTGAAAGGTATGGTTTGAGGCTAACCTGGTGTTTTTAAAGGAGGTAATTGGAATTGACCTGCCATGTTGACATTTTACACCTGAGTGATTAGATTTGATAGCTGATATCGATCATGGCGATGCAGCATTATTGAGTTCACGATCCCGTGGCGTGCAGCACTTCACCATACAGGGTCAGGGGTGCTATACTGAACCACAGCACTTCACCATACAGGGTCAGGGGTGCCATACTGAACCACAGCCTTTGAGAGGACCTTGCACAGCATAGACCTGTACCATAAACTGCCAGATCTGTGACACGGTGTCATGTGAAATATTATAAATAAGAAAAAAACAGTGTTATATGAAATATTATAAATATAAATAAGAAAAAAGTGTGATGGGGGAGGGGGGTTGGGGTATAAAGACACATTTTGTGAAATTCTTGAGCTAGGTAAGCCTAGAAGTACAACTTCGAACGCACCAAAATGGACACTGGTAAAAACGATGGAGCACAAGTATAAATAGATGTGCAGGTGGGCACAAAAACACAAAGAGGCCCTCTCACTGCCTGTGACAAACAAGCTCCCCTCGGCTTCTCTTATGCAGAGGTGGTGGAAGAGCACAGAAGCCAAGGCATTACTGAAGCCCTTCTGATCTCTTGTGTTGCTCCCACACAGCTGACACACCTGTTCTTACTGCCCTAAGTGTCCAGAATCAATTCAGTGACCTTTCTTTGGCTAAATCCGCTAGCCACACAAGGTGGAAAATCCCCTCTGAAAGAAGAAAGTTGCCTCTAAAGAAATCAATCAAGCAGGGGTGAAAGACGCAGGGAAAAAAATGGGGGAAAAAGAGAGAAAATAAATCTTCTCAACTGCTCAGGCAACCTGGTGTCACCTTTTACATTTCAAAGTAGAATTCACCTGTGAACAAAACTTCCCGATCAAATGCACACACACACACACACCTCCTCCCTCACCCTCGCCTCATCTAATTGTGTTTTGCAAGCCTCTTGATCTGTCATAGCCGATAGCCCAT
This sequence comes from Alosa pseudoharengus, assembly GCF_046254945.1. Classification (NCBI taxonomy): domain Eukaryota; kingdom Metazoa; phylum Chordata; class Actinopteri; order Clupeiformes; family Clupeidae; genus Alosa; species Alosa pseudoharengus. Next base: position 18,249,461 of record NW_027468674.1, on the reverse strand, counting down.
GTCCATGTAAACATTATTTTTGAACCTTTTTCGAATTAAACTAAGCAACCCAAACATCCGTATGCTCCGATGATTCTTTTTCTTCTTTCTTTCTAGAGAAAGTATGACTTTGACATGTTTTTGTGACTTTGACATGAAGTTGTGTTGTGCTTTTTTTTATACAAAAAACTTGAATTGGGATCTGAATCGGATCTTGACATTCAATCATACGTCGATTTCCATATTGCCACGTACTTACTGTATCAGTTCAGGAAGGAAGTGGGTTGCCTCCATCTGATATATGCAGAGTAGTGCTTCCGTGTGCAGCGATTCACAACAACAAGAAAAGGTAGACGGATTTGCTGGAAAGACTTCTGGCTCGAGCCTAATTGCGATAGAGATGAAAAATGCAAAATGTCAACAACACTGTAGCAGCCTTTCTGTAGGGCTGAGGAAAGTATTCAGCACAATTACTGTTTGCCCGTCGTATCTCATGAATAATATTCTACTAAGAACCAATTTTGTGGACTAATTAGCAGTTTAGCTCAACTCCGCTTTCAAGTTCGGGCCCCCCTCTGCCGCTCTCATGGAGCGCTTCCAGAACCACTCCAGCAGACACAGCATCGCTACATCGACTGGTTCCCACAGATTAAAGTAAACATGAGCTGCTGAGAGAGTGGAGACAGAGATGTCTGTGTGTGTTTGTGTGTATATGTTTGAGAGAGAGAGTTTAAAAGACAGTGTGTGTGTGTGGTGTGTGTGTGTGTGTGTGTGTGTGTGTGTGTGTGTGTGTGTGTGTGTGTGTGTGTGTGTGTGTGTGTGTGTGTGGGAGAGAGAGAGAGAGAGAGAGAGAGAGAGAGAGAGAGAGAGAGAGAGAGAGAGAGATTGCAAGAAACTGATGTTTGAAGAGTCTGTATCTGCTTCAGAAGCTGCACGAGACTGACCCATAGGGGCCTTATGTGATAATGATTTATATAAACATCTTACTGGGACGTCTTATGGGTATAACGACAAACAGCACTTAACCTGCAGCCTCAGCCGGTGGTAATTACATCTTTTAGTGTGATAGCAGCAAGAGATGCTATGAACTGCTATAATTCTAATACTCTATGCCAAATGCATTGTAGTCTATCTTCAGCAGGCTAATTACATTTCACAGATGCCAGCCTTAAGCAAAGGCTTCGTCGTGTGCCATATTA
>NW_027468674.1:18190783-18243283 GCF_046254945.1 Alosa pseudoharengus | reverse complement strand
CTGTGGCACATGGGCTAAAACAAATTAATTTTTCTAATTCAAAGCTAATTCACTTTGCTAATTCAAAGCTAATTCGGAATCATTTCGCTAATTTGATCCCATGAGGAAGGGCACAGAGTGGGTCAGTGCATTGATGTTACACACCACATACAGTAGCTTTACTGTAGTTCATGCATGACAGACTTCTGTAGACCCATCAATAAAATTAGGCCCCACACAGTCTCCATTGCCAGGCACTAACTAACTCTGCACTGCTCTGAAAAACCAAAGGGTGAAAGGGTCTGCCACTGTTGTGTCCATGGGGCAGACTTTAGCACTGAGGCTGTCTAGAGTTTCTTTTTGCAGTTGTGCCACACATTTAATAGCCATTCTGTAACATTCAGCTACTTGCTTATTTGACTCAACGCTGGAATCCTTTGAAGCGGGTGTTGAAGTGGTGTTTGCATGAGCAAACAGGGCAGTAAATAACAACAGCAGCAAAACAAACTGATGCTGTTGCTGATGGATCACTCCCACTTCCAATACGTCTATGTGTGTATGCAGTATGAGTATTCTATACACATATTTTTTGTGCTTTTGAATGTAAACCTATTCAGAGGCATTTAGTAGCTTTGTTCGAAGGAAGCTCGTGAAAGAATGTTTCCTGTGTGTATGTATTATTCTGAGGAATGTTAGATGTTCCCGTCATCCCACTCACTGTGCCTCAGAATAGGGGAAAAGGAATTAAAGTGGTTCCTGACGGTTTTAAATAAATCATGATCGCTATGCTCTGCTGTTGTGTCATTCATCCTTTCTTACTCTATTTTGGATGTTGAGCAATTTTTTTAACCCCCTCAGTCAATCATTATTCAGAGGCATATAAAGCCGTTATTTTTTTTTGTATCTAACAGATGTCCAGTCGTATATTCATGGGATCATGGGAAGTTTTGGTTCAATCCTGACACTCTGTGTGTGCATTCTAGGAACGTTACTGGTGGAGAACATGCAGATCAATGGGCGAGCAGAGGACCCTGACAGAACCATCTCTCTCTCACTGCGAGATAACTACAACCACTGGGTCATTCTGGACTCGGTCAACCAACGACTCTATCTAAACAGCACCGGCAGAGTTCTGGACAGGGATGTAAGTACACTGAAGAAAGTATACTTAATCAGGATTTACGCTGTGAAAAAAATGCATGAAATGCACTTCATCGAGGGAAAGTGCTTATATTGATTTCTTATGTTTGAGGTATTTTCTAACTCGACTTTGACCATGACTTGTACTTTTCTTACAAACTGATATGCCATATTGAAACACTATGAACACTGCTTATCATGTCTCAACCTATTATGTATTCATTCCATCTTTTGTTGTTTTTTTCTGTCTTCCCTCCATCAGCCCCCATCCTATATTCAGTCCATCGTGGTGCAGGTGCAGTGTACAAATGAGCTGGTTGGCACGGTGATCCTCCACGAGGTCCGGATTGTGGTGAGGGACCGGAATGACAACGCCCCCCGCTTCCAGCAGCCGCGCTACTACGTGGCCATTAACGAGGTGAGAGCCGAGGAGAGAATGTTTCTCGGCGGCAGGTCAGGGACCAATTGGTTTCGCACCTCTAGATTGGCTTCGTTTTCTCAAATCAGGGAGGGATCATCTTAGGCCACACAGATAGATGTTGACGGGATACCAAACAAAGAAAGACTGCAAAACTTCAGGCGGTGAAACCTCAGAAAAAGGTGATTTGTGGAAGTCGTTAGAAATCAGTATGTATCTGAAACAGAGAAGTTTCTAGATGTCTGTTTGTTTATATGTTATCTGATGTGGACTTTCACACATGACCTGTGGTGCACCAAGTATTGATTACCATGTCAGAACGTCCAGAGCACTCCGGGCAGCCGTATCACTGTACTGTATGTATACTATACTATACCATACTATCACTGTACTGTATGTAGCCATGGATGAGGTGAGAGAGGGCAGAAATGTCCCATTGCAGCGCTGTATTAGCCTCCTCTAAATCGGTGCCAAGAAGGTGCATTCGTACACAATGAATCCCTGTTAGTTATTTCTTCATGGCACAGTATAATTTTAGTCAATCTAGAGCCAGGTTTATGAACCAAGGGACTGTGACAGAGATGCAGGTGCCGGTTTCCTCCATTATAATACTGTTTGACTTTATGGAGCTTAAAAATAGCTAATGGGTTTATTAGTCCATCCACCCCTGCAGCCCCTATTTTTTGACGTTGCCGTATCCAAGCTTCTGACACCAGAGACATTTTGTAGAGACGTTTTCTTTTGACAGTTTGTATGTGTGTGTAACTCTAGTCTAAAATCCACCCCCTCAGCTCTCTTCAATACTTGTAGACGGTTCTGCCGCTCAGCTGGCCTGGTGCCAGTCCATTAGTGCTGTGTTGGGGAAAAAAAATAAAGTAAAAATTAATTTATGTCCTGGATCATAGGTGGCAGTCAATGAGAGGGAATGTAATCAACGTTTTTTATGCAGATTCAGTCTCTCTCTCTCTCCCTCTCTCATTCTCTCTACTGTTGGAAGAGGCCCACCAATCTGGGTAGTGGAGGGGGCGCTCTTCTGCATGGTTGAGATTGGCGTCGATGGCGGACGGAATGATGCCAGAATATGTCACCGGTTTATAATTAGTGGCATCACGGTTCACCAGAGAGACACATCCATCAGCAGAACCCACACACCCACACGTACACACACACACACACACACACACACACACACACAGACACACACACACACACACACACACACACACACACACACACACACACACAGGCACACACACGCAGGCACAAACACACACACACACACACACACACACACACACACACACACACACACATATGGGCACACAGACACACACACAGTCCATGGAGCAAACATATAAAGATGCTGAACACAGACTCACATAGACCAGGTACACAGGATGAACATGCACACATGCCTCGGAAGCTCTTATGAATAAAACATTTGCATCTGTGCAGACGCTCATATGCTGTACATTCATGTGAAGTTGGTACAGCTGACACTTAAGCAACTCCATGTGCACACATGCATATCACGATAAGTCAACACAGGCTAATTTCAGTTGCAGATGAATGCCTACAGCTGCTTACCGTATAGGCTATTCATACACATACATACAGTATACATGTTTCACGTGACATTCATGCATACCATAGCACACATTGATGTTTACATCAGTGTCTTGCACATTTCTGGTTGATATAAGCATACAATATCAATATGTTTCGCTGACTTTTTGTGTTTACACAGCCACATAACACCCTCCTCCTAAAAATCTCACTTTTTCCTCTGTGTCTGTGTTGGAAGGGGATGTTAAGAGCTGTGGTGCCTAGTGTTCCTCCTGGGCACCTGTAGACTAGCAGAGGTTTATTCTAGAAGACAGGTTTGTTAGATAGAGGGAAGTAAACACTGCTGAAAGGGCACCTGTGGTGGAGAGACCTGGAAGGGCTTCTTTGGATCAACAGCTGAGAGAGCAGGTGCCCACTACTTGTCCAATAGTATCCATAAAACTGCAGTGTTCCCCACAGAATGGATTACAGTTGTGGCGGTAGCTGAACGGGGAGGGGGGGGGGTATTAAGATCGTCTTGGTAGTGTATAGGTCTAATTGAGTGCTTGTCACTTTAAGACGTTTGAGTGAACCCTTGCAATTGTAACACAGTTGAAAGGCTGCTGATGTGTGGATGCAATTCATAACGTTTTCTACATAGTTAAAATAAAGGTTCGTACTTCTCCTTTGGACAAGCACTTTTGAATTTTGGAAAACACTTTTCCATTTACATAGGGATTTTGCAAACATTCAGTGTCAGAGTCAATAAAATGAGCCCTTCAACGAAATTGACAAGCAGCTGTAAGTAGGTTAAGCATGCTAAATTCGACATCCAAACAGTATTCTAACGTTAGCTTTGAGATACTGCTTGATTTCATAACTTAACTTAGTTTAGTCTCTTCAATGTAGCCTACTATGTTGTGATAAAACCTTAGCAGAGTCCACTTCAATGCAGCAGTTTTGAACAAATTTGCGCAGCATGGTCACGATGCTAAGCGGATTTAATAGCAATTTAGCCAGACGTCTTCTATGCAATGCTTCTATGTGGCAACAACAATCCTTCAACAATCGTGAATATTTTGTTAAATGCACATGCAGAGTGGCAGCAGGCTACGAGAGAGGGCGGGGCGGGGCAAGGAAAGGCTGCGTGCGTAAAAAGCGCAGCTCAATACATGGATTTCTATGCAATGTCACGAAAACATGCGTGCGCAACCAAGAGGCAGAAAGCACCATAGAACAGCATAGAGAAATGCAAAAGAGCAAAAGAACAAAATGAGTTTTTGTGCTGAAAACTGCACCAATTCGAAATCACGATGGTTAGAGAATGTTAAATATGTTCAATATCCCTAACGGAATGCATGTCTTCGCCAATAATGACAAAATACAATGTTATATTAATAATGCAAATGAACGGCAAACTTTGAAATATAGTCTGAAATGAGATGTTATTATCATTGAGACAACAGGGGTATACAATAAAATCCGATTGTAGCTTACAGCAGCCGACTATTTAGGTTAAGTTTATAATGTTGTGGACGACCACCAAGCGTCTTCTGCCCCACGGCTGTGCACGCATCTAGTTTTGTTGGTAAATGGGAAACCCGTGTATGGCAATGCAAGGATTTTACCTTATATTTAATTTAAATTAAATTAAATTAAATTAAATTAAATTAAATTAAATTAAACATAGAATATTCATCTATGGCGGCCAATTTTTATTTCGTGGTGCCCTGCCACAGATTAGTCAATGTATGGGAAACACAATTGGGGCAGCTGTGGCCTACTGGTTAAGGCTTCGGTCTTGTAACTGAAGCGTTGCCGGTTCGATCCCCGACCAGTAGGAAAAATGTGGGCGGGGGAAGTGATTGAGCGTCGCTCTCCCATGCCCACATCCATGGCTGAACTGCCCTTGAGCAAGGCACCTCACCCCTCACTGCTCTCCGAATGCCGCTGTAGCAGGCAGCTCACTGCTCTGGGTTAGTGTGTGTTTCACTTATTCACGGATTGGGATAAATGCAGAGACCAAATTTCCCTCAGGGGATCAAAAGAGTATATATACTTATACTTAAATACTAAGTATAGTTTTTGTTTTTCAGACAGATATTTGAGAATTTAGAAATCTAAAAACGATAATGTCTATCAACGGAAACACATACCATAGGTCTTGTTTATATACAAGAAATTATGCAGAAATTATGCTACTGTTTTTAAGGGACAGTTATTGGAAACATATAAGTGAGTATTTGAGCTTTTTTAAACACATTTACAGTTATTGTTATGACAGTTGTTTACTCTGTAAGGTTAACTGTGGGCTCTAGCATTGCTACTGTACATATTCTGCAGAGTTTTCTCATTGCATGTTGTGGTGTGACTTCTAACATGAATAGAGTCCACAGTCTGGCTACTTCTTCTGAAAGACTTACCCGATGCTTCCACATTCCAATCTTTATGAGACATTCCAACTGTCATTCAGATGTCATTCTCGCTGTATGTCATACATTTCAGCATAGTTGTTTTCTTGATGGGCACACTGCTACACATTCAACTATGCATGTAATCGTATGGATGCATTTATTATGACCGCCGCGCAGCGAAGCGGCGGTCATATAGGTCTAGTCAGAGTTTTTTTTTTTTTTTTTTTTTTTTTTTTTTCGCATGTCCAAATTTCTGTTTTTTGTATGTTGATCTCAAGGGGCCATGTCAACCCATTCCATAACCACTCATTTCATGTATAGCGCCACCTAGTTAAACACAAAAAAGTAAAAATGAGGTGTTGTAATCGCAGGTATCTGTGACCTAACATAGTCAAAACTGCACGAAATTGGAAGTGTAGGATCATTATGACACCCTCTGAATGCACGCCAAGTTTCGTGGAATTCCGTTCATGGGGGGCCACACAATAAATTCATTTATGTTACTATACACCAACTGGCCTGTAGGTGGTCGGAGACAGTTTTCTGTGAATATCTCGAGAACCGTAGGGCCTAGGAGGTCCACCTTTTTTTTGTATGTTGATCTCAAGGGGCCATGTCAACCCATCCCATTACCACTTATTTCATGTATAGCGCCACCTAGTTAAAAATTAAAAAGCAAAAAATTAGGTGTTTTCATCACAATATCTCTGGCTGACATGGTCAAAACTGCACGAAATTGAAAGTGTAGGATCATTATGACACCCTCCGAATGCATGCCAAGTTTTGTGTACTTTCGTTTATGGGGGGCCTTACAATAAAACAATTTATGTGTACATTTAGTGACGTACACCAACAAGGATTCCCGGGACACTGAAAGACCGGGGTACACAAAACTTGGTGGGCATGTACCCCCACATGGATAGCATGGAACTGTCATTTTTCGTTTTGATCTGTAGCCCCCCCGCTGGACTGGACCCCCCGAAAGGAGGGTAGGCCAGACACAGTTCTCTGTGAATATCTTGAGAACTGTAGGGCCTAGGATGACCATTTTTTCCGTATATTTGCCTCCAGGGGTCATGTTAGCCCAGTTCATGTGCACACATGTGCACAAACAGATACACACACACACACACATTCACAGTAATCATGACACATACTCACACAGTAGACATATGTACGCTTCCATGCACAGGCACATACGCAGGCACGCACACACACACACACACACACACACACACACACACACACACACACACACACACACACACTCACACACACACACACACACACACACACACAACATAAACATAACACAAACAATCAAGAATTTCTCATAATTATGAACAGGCAAGATGGAGGTGGGGTTGTATAAAATGAATTTTACATGTGAAATCTATGAACTAATCATGTTTTGGTACTTGTTGTCTAGCAGATACCAGTGAGAATTGAGTGTGGATAATGCAATTTAGTGAGACAGTTAGAATCATATAGGCCTTTCAGCGTGATTTCTTTTTGTGGAAAAAATGTGCTGGACTGGGCGGCGGTCATATTTTGTACCGCTCTGCGGTACATCTAGTTTTAAATGTCATAAATGTTTTTATGGTCACATGTATGCTGCGCTTTATGGTCACATGTCAGCAGAAGTGGTCGTACGGGAGTGCATGGCAGACATGCCCACTCTGAGGCTAGTGAGGTGTTGGGTAGAGTTGAGACCAGCGGAAGGGGGAGTGCAGTGTGTGTGAGTGAGAAAGAGAGAGTATGTGTGTGTGTTTGTGTGTGTGAGTGATAAAGAGAGAGTATGTGTGTGTGTGTGTGTTTGTGTGTATGTGTGTGTGAGTGAGAAAGAGAGAGTATATGTTTGTGTGTGTGTGTGTGTGTGTGTGTGTGTGTATGTGTGTGTGTGAGTGAGAAAGAGAGAGTATGTATATGTGTGTGTGTGTGTGTGTGTGTGTGTGTGTATGTGTGTGTGTGTGAGTGAGAAAGAGAGAGTATGTATATGTGTGTGTGTGTGTGTGTGTGTGTGTGTGTGTGTGTGTGTGTGTGTGTGTGTATGTGTGTGTGAGTGAGAAAGAGAGAGTATGTACTGTATGTGTGTGTGTGTGTGTGTATGGTGTGTGTGTGTGGGGGGGGTCATGTGGCTGTGTTCTCTAATTGAAATGGTCTCCCCAGGGAGGATCTGCAGGCCTTCAGTCATTAGTGTGCTGGCTTGCAGAGAGACTGACAGGAGCTCTCCTTCTCTTGATCTGCTCATTCATTCTTTCCCTCCATCTCCCTTTCTCTTTCTCTCACTCTCTCACTCTCACTGCATGTTCTATTTTTCCTCTCTCTCCTTCCCCTTCTCCTTTTTGCCTCCCACTCTTCTATCCTATTATATCTCTCCCTCTTTCTTTCTCTGCCTCTCTCTCCCCTTCAACCCCCCCCCCCCCCTCTCTTTGCAGTGTGTCTCACACATGCACTCATTTTCCATATTTGTCCCCCTCTCAAAACCGTTTTGCGAACAGTTTGGTGCCGTTATTGATCAAGCGTCTCATGCTGCCCATAGTAGTCACGCAGGCTCGCCACCAGCAGCCGATCAAGCCCTTCACACGCCAGCAAGACTGTGATGGAGAGGACCGCCGATAAGATGAACAGGGAGGAAGGTCTCTTTCAGAAGGACGGGCGCGAAGGGAGCAGGGTGTGTGGTACGAAAGAAGATAAGATAAGGGCTACTGGAGAACAGTGAACATGGGAGGTCCATGGAGGGAGGGATGGAGGGAGGGAGGGAGGGAGAGAGAGAGAGAGAGAGAGAGAGAGAGAGAGAGAGAGAGAGAGAGAGAGAGAGAGAGAGAGAGAGAGAGAGAGAGAGAGAGAGAGAGAGAGAGAGAGAGAGAGAGAGAGAGAGAGAGAGAGAGAGGGGTGGAGGGGGGTTTGCAGAGGAGAGGAGATAAGATAGGACAACGGGGCGATTACTTTTAGAAACAGGAAGAGAAGACGGGAGAGGATGAGAAAGACGGGTGTTGAAGAACAGTAAATAAGTACAAGGGATGTGTTTTCTAGGAATGGGCATCTCTGTGTGGTGTGTCAGCTCACTGGTGTATATGTGACATACAGGATATGAGATACGCTCACACGTACGGACGAGTACGTGGGGGAAAGAGGAAAAGGACAGTGAGAACAGGAGTGTTAAAGGAAAGTAAAAGAAGGTCTTTTTAGAAATAGGCTTTTGGAATAGGACATAGGAATAGACATAGGAATAGGCCTTAGGAATACACATAGGAATAGGTTTTAGGCATAGACATAGGAATAGGCCTTAGGAATACACATAGGAATAGGTTTTAGGCATAGACATAGAAATAGGCCTTAGGAATACACATAGGAATAGGTTTTAGGAATAGACATAGGAATAGGCCTTAGGAATACACATAGTAGGCCTTAGGAATAGACACAGGAATAGGTTTTAGGAACATGCATCTGAGTTTAATCTCGGGTCACTGTGTCTCTTCAGTAAAGGGAGCACCCTTGAAGTTTTTAACATGTAACACTGTCCACATCACCTGTAGGCTTCATACACTGCCCACTGTATGGTATATATATATATATATATATTGGGGAAATAGAGGAGAATTGCACATACTTAGTACATAGTATTAGAGTAGAGAGTAATTGGATTGGTGTCATAAATATGATAATTCAGTTTAATGTGTGCAGAACAAGAGCAACGTGTCCATTGTCATCCGGTGCATGTGCGGTGCGGGATTAGGATGCCACTCACGCGTTACCAACGCAACCCGCCGACACAGCTGAGGTGGAATGTTCCCCGTTGCAACATGGCGAGAGTCGGCACGGGCTGTCCAGTGGGAACGCAGCAAGGATCATTTACGCCATCGGTTGAGTGGGGGCTGGGGGGGTCGGTGGCGGATGGAGGGAGTCGAGGGTATGAGGAAGAACGCGCAAGCAGGGATCATAGGCAGCCGTAATTTATCATTCTACACTGACTCTCCCGTTGTTAGCCCCTCAATAATGCATGGGCCCCACAGTGTCAGCTGGCCTGCACTTCTGATGAGGCATCAGTCTGTTACGTGTTGCTTTACGAAAGCATGTCGGCATCAACTATTTCCACGTGACATTGATATGCGTTACTTAGAGGGTGCAATGTAAACAGCTTGCCTCTGTCTAATACTGTTTGTCTTACACTGAGTGTCATGGCAAAGCAGTGCAGAGAGTCTCCCCACTGGGATTAATAGACAGATTAAATAATGGTTGGGGTGTGGCGGGGGACAGGCTCATTAGGGATGAAGGTTTAGCACAGATGGCAGACGAATGAAGCCAGTCTTTATATCATCGGAGTCGAAACTTTGGTTAATGACATGAACGTCCACAGAGAAACCAAGCAAGTTTGCGATATTTGTCAGGTATTCGTTTGGTTTGCTTCCGCCCTCGAGTGAGAACTCGTGGCTCCTCTCTCGAACCCACTGAAAAGGGAAAGAGACCACGGCCTGATTTCTGGTTTCTCTTTAACTCTGGCAGTGCCTTTGTTCTCCGTGCTTTAACATTCTTGACTCACCGTTGCCCCCGAATTTTTTTTAAGTTCAGAAATACAGACACCTGCTACCTGCCCCCGGTGTCATCCGGCTATCCTCACCGGTCATTTGGCTGTTAAAGTTGCTCTCTCACATCACAGAGTAGAGAGCAGGAAAGGAGAGAGAGGTACGTCTCGTCAGGGGGTTCCAACTGTGACAGGTGGAAAAGAGTGTTCCGCCGATGTCCACCGCAGTTGTTTCGCGGCGAGGACTCTTTTATGTTCCGCGGTAAGAAGCGTTTGAAGACACCAGGGAGGCTGTTGGCCCGAGTTTTTCCAAAACTGGAGCGCAACTTGTAGACATTTGCCCGACACTTTTGTTTGAAGTACTACTCAGTCTACTCAGCATGAGTTCTGTTTGGGTCTCAGCTGTTTTAGTCTGTAGTTTTCCACCAAAAGTACTTTGTACTTTAGACTGAAGTATATGAGACACTGGGTACATCTGCATCAGCAACATGAACTCACCTTGATGGTTTTTTGTAACAAATGCTGTTTCTTTGTTGATTGGTTTGATTGTTTTTCATCTCATTAGGATTGTGCAAAAAACATAAAAAACATAATCAATTTAGGAGGGGATCTGACTTACAGGACATTTGCATGAGTTTATTAGTTAGTTTTGCTTTTACTAATTTCTCTAATCCCAAATACACTGATGTAGAGATGACATTGTACCTCTCACTTTTTAAGTGTTATTTATGTACTTCCTGGAGACACATACAATATCAAGTATAGCCTGTTACTCTACTACTAAGCCACATATCGGATGGGAGCACACACTTACCTTCACCAAGCCAGCAGGGAGAATCTCCCTTGCCTGTCTACGGTTCGTTTCACCGTGTCAAGATGGCTTTATCTTGTTGTGTGTATTTACATGCAAAGGCAGCGGTGCTCCGTTAAAGCCTGTCTCCTCTCTTCTCTCTCCTCTTTCCCCTCCCTTTAGCTGACCCCTGTCGGCACCACCATCTTCTCTGGGTTCTCTGGAAACAACGGGGCCATTGACATCGACGACGGACCCAACGGCCAAATCGAGTACACCATTCAGTTCAACCCAAATGACCCAGTAAGCTCCGTCACATACCACGCCACATCGCATACTAATAAGGCTTACTCACTGCATGTTAAGCTCGGATAGTGATAAGTCAGCGTAGTTGTGTAGTTCATTGCCTGTGTTGCCTGATTCAGTGCACTAAGAGGGTGAGTTATGCAGTATTCGTGCCAGCTCTGGTTGCTATGGCATGACAATAAGCCCATTTCATAGTGCCCAATTGCCCGGCCTCATTGATGTTAATGATACCTTAATTGGCAGGGTGAAACATCTTCCTGTTTCTGTCTGTCCTGTGGACTGTGCTGTTCCAGAGGAAGTTAGTTTACATGGTGGCGACATCTTGTAACATTTCTATATAATTATATAACATATGGAATTATTAGATAATTGTTATGCTTTTTGTTCGAAAGATTCGATGTTGTAGTTATCCAGTTCGAAGGTTGTTTTTGTGTGCTTTATGAACGGATACACATAAACCTGATTTTCTGATTCAATGCAGAGAAAGGAAGTGTTGTTGCATTTCCTCAAAATCTCCGAGGTTGAGTCATTCAAGGTTTGCATGTCATGTCACACATTGACATGCAAACATTGCCTTGTTTACGATTTTCTCAGTCTAAGCTTGCTCGGAACCTGCAGTTCAGAAAGTATTGCCCTAAAAATATAACCGACTTCATTAAACTTGCATGCACTGTAAACACTTGCTTAGCTTAGGTATCCTTGGCATCCTCTGAAGGTTACAGGTGCCAAACCAAGACCAAGGAAGAGCTGTGTCTGCTTGAAAACACACACTGAGTTTACAGTGAAGTGGATGTTTAACTTTAACGCAGATCCTCTGCTTACACACTGTGTTGTCTTTTTTCCATAGATGACTAATAGGACATTTGATATCCCCTTAACCTTGTCTGGCTCTGTGGTGCTTCGAGAGAGGCTGAATTATGAAGAAATCACACGCTACCTTGTCATTATCCAGGCCAATGTAAGTTATTTCTTTTCTTTTTTAAAATAAGATAAGATATGATTTTGCACCAGTTTTTAGGAGGCTTGGGGTTTTATCAATGCTACATCATACCAGAAGATCCAAAAAAAAAATATTTTGGTCTTTAATGTTTGTCCTCTGGGAATTATGTAGTGTTCTTTTTGGTAATTAAAGATTTTGTTTCCTGACATACTGCTCAATATGAATATGTTACGCACTGATATGGATATCTTAGCATGCACAATAAAACCCCGTTTTCCTCAAGGACCGAGCTCCAAACCCAAAGGATAGACGGACAGCCACCACAACTCTGACGGTGGATGTGTTGGACGGCGATGACCTTGGGCCCATGTTCCTGCCGTGCAGTCTGGTGGACAACACGCATGACTGCAAGCCCCTCACCTACCATGCTGGCGTTCTGGAGCTTGCTGACCCCGTAAGTGAAGGCTGTCTCCCGGGAAACCAGTCCAGTCATAACACCCCCCCCCCCCCCCCCCCCACACACACACACACACACACACACACACAGTCAGCTACTTTGGCTACCTGCTCCCCGGCTTATGTAATGAGTGGACCTTGAGGTTCATTTGTTTTGGTGCAGAAAGGCAGAAAGGCAAGACAACAGATATGGCAGGCAGATTATTGTTTTTATTGATCGTGTCTTCCCCAATTAACCCACACTACAAAGTCTAGTCTAGAGTGTTTTTAACACAATACAGTATTGATAGGTACATAAATGGGAGGAGAAACGGGTCTGTCATTAAAAAGAGCACTAATATGGCGTTTGGATTGTTTTGAGAACCTTATTGGTTTTATCTAATGAGTTTTCATTCCTTCACTTTGTCTTTGCAAAGGATCTGATACTGCTGCTGAGACCTTTGTAGAATACGCTACATTGATAACCTACTAAATGTGAGAAGAATTTCAACTGTAAAATGTAGCAGGAAGGATACTGAATTATATAAGACTGCTGGCTCAAACTGTGGTGTCAAATTAATGACAGCGTTGAATGTACAGAGAGAGATTAAAGTAGTTGAGTGTTGTTATTCAGCCTTTTTGTCTCACCAAAACCCAAGAGTTAAATCACCTCCTGTCAGCATGATTTTACATGGACCTGGTGATCCTTTCTGAAAAAAGCTTTTTTCCCCAAAGTCAGCAATGCTCTATATATTTCCTCAATTTTCTGCAGAACGTAGACACTCCTACGGCAACCCATTAACTCAGCATCTGAACACAAATTTTCGTAATGCCTGTCACCGCTTCCCTTTTGTCACATCCAGCTACCATGTGTACAGAAAAAAAGAAAAAAATCTCCCACACACACACAATCGTTGTGCCTCTGGAGCACTGTCATTGCTTTCCTGTCCAGCGTCTGGTGACTGTGAGCCGCAGACACATGATGGCAATTCTCTTTCAGGCTGTTAAGTCAATGATAGAAAAATAGGGGTTGTCAGCTTACAGGAAACAGATTGTGTTTGATGGCAGCGGCGCAGTCTTGAGAGATTGTTGACTGCCCCCTGAGACCGGCCTCCTCTAAGCGGCCGAACCTCCCGATTTTGTGTTTCTGTGCATTTTTGTGCATTTCTGGTCTTCTCCGTGTAGAGCCTGCTCACTAACACTGGCCTTGACGCTTAGGCAGCATTGCTTTCCTTGAAGTTCATGGAGTGTTTTACACCACTTTCTCGACAAAACAAAAATGTTTTTTTTTTTAAACTCTCCCCTACTTGAACCCTCCTGGGACCAACCCTTTTTTATTGCAGTTGTGCATCCTTAAAGCAATTTAACATTGTTTCTTTGGCTTTTGTGTGTGTGTGTGTGTGTAGGGTGGGGTAGGGTGGTTTTGGTGGTGGTGGTGGTGGTAGTGGTGGGGGGGTGATGATGACTAACCGATGGATATAGTTGCACATTAAATATGGAAGATCAAAGCGTCTAGACTTGGAATGCCTCAATGCGGCTGTGGTGATTGAAGCAACTACAAAGGGAAACCCCAGGAAAGCTGCGGAGACAAGAGAGCCCATTTATATCTGTGCCCCTGAAATGTGATTGTCTGCGATTGTTCCAGTGAACCTGCCAAAGTTGGCTTTGGCTTCCATCCTAATCGAAGAGGAAGGACACAGTCTTGTTTTATCATTATAGTGGCGAGGAATGTTTCCAGGTATGTAATGTTTCCAGCATTCTGGTTCTCAGGATGACCTCTTGGCTCAGGAATGACAAACATTTGTTTTGGTCATGCTGTTCTTTCACACTCTGTTGTAAAGAGGTCCATTGAGCTATGAATGTCAATGAGTCAGTGTGTTTAGATCAGTGGTTCTTAACTGGTGGGTCGGGACCCAAAAGTGGGTCGCGGAACCATTCTGGGTGGGTCGCGGAGCTTGTGGTTAAAAAAAAGAAGAAATCGCCCATTTCAAATAGACTTAAATTGAGACGAAATGGTGCAGAATCCACAGTGTGCGATGTTCACAATTGCTGGAACATGAGTAAAAATGCCTCATAATAAAGCACACCTGTCAAAGACAGACCTGTCAAGTACTTTAAGGTGACATCAGGAGTTGGAGACTTCACAAATGTAATGCCAAACAGCATGTTCCAAACAAATAGGCCTACAGGCACTTCACCTTTCTTAGCATGTAGCTCACCAAATCTGTTGTCTTGAACGCTATAAAATATATATGGGTCGTGACTTCATGAACATGGGAAATTGTGGGTCCCAAAGCCAGACCAGTTAAGAACCACTGGTTTAGATGATGGACTACATGTTGTTCTATGTCACTGTCTGCTGTTTACTGGTGCGGTCTGGTGCCTGTGATGGTATGTCACCAGCGTGGAAGCATTTTCCTGATGCAAGAACAACCTCTGGCATTGAACATCCCCTTGTTTCTGTTTTGGGTTATTCTGTTCTTATTCAAGTGGTTATGTGCAAGTTGTTAGTGTTTTGTATTAGTTTGTTTTGTATTTTTTCCAAGTTGAACTGCTGAATGTACAGATTGATGGGATTGATGTTTGCTAGAGCTGCATCTCTACATCTCTACAGTACATCTCACAGTGATGCAAACATGGAGGAAATAAATTGCCGGTATGCATTTCAGTACATTCCTACAAGTTTGAATGTGGTCTTCACTGTGTGGATGTGCAAGACTTTCTTTTTATAAGAATGTTTTTGGGGCTTTTTGCTGTTTTATTCAGAGAGAGACAGAAAGTGAGTAGGAGAAGAGAGACATGAAGTGAGTAGGAGAGAGAGAGACAGAGAGAGAGAGAGAGAGAGAGAGAGAGAGAGAGATGAGGAGGGATCAAAAAATGGCCGCGGGTCAGGTCCGAACATGGGTGAGTTTTGTATTTTTTTCCAAGTTGAACTGTTGGAAATCTCCCAATGTCCTCCTCTTGATCTCTCTAATATATTACAGTCAAGTTTCTGAGAGAGAGAGAGAGAGAGAGAGAGAGAGAGAGAGACTTTAGAGAATGAGCAGCTACAGCTTTCAGCTATAGCCATTGTTAATCGCTTTCGATCTCAATCAAAGCGCCAATCAACATGTTTTCGAGATGGGACACAGGCACATGCGGGCAGTCCCATGTCAATTCACTTCTCTCTTGTTTCACGCCTTCATAATTCTCTCAGATGAAGATAACAAGTCAGGGCTCCCTTCCTCTGCTATTGATTTTTGTCGAGAGTGGTAAATGCTTGCTGTGGTATTACATATAGCCACCCCCAAGCGCCCAACCCCCCCCCCCCCCCCGGACACCCCCCCTCCCCCTCCACCCCATCAAGAGCTGGAGAGATGTAAACGGCCGTGGCAAGACAAGCATGAAAATGATGGAATCACAAATTGGATAATTCACAGGTAATTAGTTTTACACTTACAGCCGAAGCACCTTCCCTCCCCCACTCCCTGTTCTTTTTCAGTGAGTGGCCGCTCCGATTCAATTGAAAGCATTGCTAATTCCGATGGGAGATGGGTCGGCACACCAGGGGAAAGCGCCTTGAAATCGGCAGGGCTCGGAGGTGGCGAGAAAAGCATATTTTTTCTGCGCCTTGAAACATTTCCGCCTGTTTTCATGCGGCACTACACGGAAATATCCTGGCTTTGAAGGTCACTCTCTGTATTTTAGGCTTGGCTCCTCTTTCTGCCTCTGCTTGTTCCTTTATCTATGTGATTGCCTCATAATTTCATCAGTCACAAAAAACAGTGTGTCTTCACACAGTATCGCTCACTCGGTTCAGTTGCGTGGGCTTAGAATCAGGTCAAGGTATGCTTCTAAATATGCGTGTTGGTGAGTTTATTAAGAATTATAGATGGTTTTGAAGTGTAAGTAGAAGAAGTATGAATTCCAATTCCAAGACAATTTGACAAATATCTATCAATGGCAATCTATCCATCTATTTTAATCATTCGGCTTAATGTGCAACAGTGTCCTAAGACGACCTTCTGCACTGCAGATTCATTACTGACTTTTAAAAATCTGGCCTTAATCAGGCATGGATCCCTCTGGCCATCTTGGGTTTTCTATTAAGTCTTAACAGAACCCTTTACTTAGAATTTCTCAGCATTCATTTTGCAGCAGAAAGAAGTTGCACATATTCAACATTCAAGGATTTTTTGAGTGTCATCTTGTTGATTCAGTAATTTCTCTGTTTGGGACTACTACTGCTGTTATAAACGTTAGGCTGACAACAAGCTGGTGGCATAGGCTACTTTACACAACTCTGCATTGTTGTTATACTTAGAGACTCTCTTTATCCGTCTCTCTCGCTCTCTCTCCTCTCAAAACATTCGCTATATTCATACAATTTCCATTATCCCCATTTCCTGCATTGCAGATGCAGATTGCAGTGATTTTTTTCTGTTTTGTTCCCCTCTCATCCGTGTTCCTCAGTCCAGATGCACAGCCGATGATAAACGATGACCTTTCAGAGAGACGAGGGCGAGAAAGACAGCCAGAGTGACTGAGTGAGTGAGAGAGTTAGCGAGAGGTGAAACGAGACACATCAGACTGGCGGAGTCTTTGAAAAGCCATGAGTCTTAACGTCGATGCCTGCACACTCCTGAGTACCTTTTGTTATCGGAGTTCCTCGCGAAACGACAAACAGCCTCATCTCCGTAAGGTGAGACACTTGATGTGAGAGGTGTCCCGGTGAGATAACAGGGGGAAAAACGAGGCGCTCTGTGAAAGGTTTTTCAAGGCTGATGGGTGATCCTGTTCTCATAGAGACATTGCGTGCAAGCACACCACACTCAAGTGGCTTTCAGGATCCCAGGCCAGTCAAGGCCACAGTGATGGAGGAGTTTAGGAAGGGCTCAGAGGATTTCGTGTCAGTTTCTATTCTGCCGTTTCCTGTTTTTGTACTTTATTTGTACATTTGTCATCTGTGCCTTGGTCAAATAGGCTCATCAGATAGAGTTGGAGTTTTATTTTTGTTTATTTTTTTAAAGAAAGCTGTTGATGGCGCTCTTGTTGACAGAAAGTCGTTTGATAGAAGTAGCGTAGTATAGATTCTGAACAATGTTGCTGATTCCTTTTGGAGATGTGTCTGCACATCATCCACCTTATCTGAGGAATAGCAGTGATTCATCACCTACTGTACCACCTAAATGACTCTTGTGGGCATATTCTTGTTTTTATTTTTCATGTGGAATGGACATAATTCGGTATGTTGACACTCAGATCAGAAGACAGCGGGTCTTTGTCAGTGGGTAGTAATAAAACTAATTTGATGAAGATAGATACAGTATTAGTCACATGATAGCAATACTCATTACACCATTTACATCATATGTCTTACTATACTATATTAATACTGTACTATGCTATACTATACTGTACTATGCTAAACTATACTATACCATACTATCATACTATAACATACTGTACTATGCTAAACTATACTATACCATACTATCATACTATAACATACTAAACTATATCTATACTGTATACTATACTATACTATACTATTGATATACAGTATATTATACTATACTATGCTATACTATACTATTACAGCTCTCAGCAAGACATATGAAGAGTCTTTCCCACTCTCTCCATTGGAATATAACATACTGTATGTAAGGGGTTTAACTGTTAATTGTATGTAAATAGTTAAGTAGTGCAATAAAACAGCAAAGACACCATATGACCGATGCTCTTTTGCAATAGTAAACATTCAGACATCCATTGGATTCCTTCCTCCAGAGTTCTGGCTCTTGATCACCGCTCAAATCTAAACTACCTGCTGCTGCATCCTCTCTTAACCTCTGAACTGCCCTCCGGCCGTGCAATCCCAACAAGCCTGTTGGACATACAAGATAAGCAGTTAGTGTAAAGCCTGCACAGCTTGATAGAGTAGGAAGTTACAACGTATGTGTGTGTATGTGTGTGTGTGTGTGTGTGTGTGTGTGTGTGTGTCTGTGTGTCTGTGTGTAAGATGTACCCAGAGCCTGTAGGGTGGTCTCATGTAAAAGTATGAATTCCACTTAGAATCCCGACGGCCCATATCGTTCTTTTTTTCTCCTGCTTATATTTCCCCTTCAGCTGCTGGCATTTTAAGCATGCAGCCTCTTCCTAGCAGATTGCCACTTTGCCCCCTGTCGTTTGGCTAACCTCTCCGAGCGCTCACATTTTGGAGAAACTGCCAGCCAGAAAACACGCTCACATCCTGACCCACTTACACACTCACGTCAGCCTCCTCCTCCTCCCCCTTTTCTGCCTCCATCGCTCTTTCTCTCTCTCTCTCTCTCTCTCTCTCTCTCCTCTATCGTTCTTCTGCATGTTTCTGCTCTTTGTATCGTTCCTTTCCTTCTGTAAGTCTTTTCTTCTTTCCCTCACCCTATCTCACCCTCTCTTTCGTTCTCAGTCTGTCCTCTCTCCCTTTCTCTACCATTCTCTCTCTCCCTCTCTCTATCTCACTCTCTCTTTCTCCCTGCTTCTCTTCCATCTCTCTCTCTCTCTCTCTCTCTCTTTCCCTCGACCCCTCTACTCTCTCGGTGTACAACTCCCAGCACAGTAGGAGTCCCTGTAAACCCGACTTTACTCCCAGATAGTCCGTCTGCAGTTTTGATGAGCCGCATCTGAACTGACAGCTCTGCTTCCTGCCATCAGGTATCAGGGATAGGACTTTTGAAAGATCTCTCCAAACGCAGCAAACAAGTCTAGAATGACATGGCCAAAAACAATATTGAAAAAAGTTGGGAAAGTCATTTTAGGATGACTTTGAACAGTAGCCTAGGACGCAAACCATAAACCAAGGTTTTGGTTTGAGTTTTAAAAGAGAGAAAGCACTGATGCAGTGGATATTTTTGCCATAATGTCAGCAACTTTGGAATGTAAAGTAAGCTAAATAACAACAAAAAAAATTGAGATGTAAAATATACACATTTCTTTTCCTGTAGTATGTCATTGTATCGCATCTGTATTCTAAGTGCAACACACAATATGAGTAATAGTGACCTTCTCATATCACGACTGCTGCGAGTCATAATATGAAAGGGTTAGTACCGTAGGGTCATATTGTAGTGTCATAAATAGGTGTGGTTGATGGCGATACTATCAAAGGCTAAAACATTATTGAATCACTTGTATCCAAAGAAAATGATTGTATTAAGTGAATGGAGTGTGTGTGTGTGTGTGTGTGTGTGTGTGTGTGTGTGTGTGTCTGTGTGTGTGTGTGTCAGAAGCTGTAGAAGTTATTCATATGCTATCTTGACGTCTTATTGAGCTGAAGTAGGGAGGACGGCGAGATCACAGTCATTTCACACACCTCTCAGTGTTGCCCTCCTAAAATCATATTCATTAATTAGGGCAATAAAAGATCCTCAGTGGCCATTTCTCTCTCTCATTCTCTCTCTCTCTCTCTCTCTCTCTCTCTCTCTGTCATGCTCTATCTCTCTCTTTCTCTCTCTCTCTTATCACACTCTCTCTTTCACCTTGAATGAGTGCTTCATGATCCCCACCTCGTACATATTCATCAAGCGTCTGCCGGCGCAGAGGAATCACCCTTGTGACACGTTGTGTATTCCCTCGCCTAGCTGACGGCTAAATTTAGCTGCACTGCCAAAGCCGCTGCCACAAAGTGAATGCCATCACAAAAAAACAGTGCCCGAAACTGGTACTCTGAGGCGACATCAGATCTACCTTATGGGAGATTTGTTAAATTATGCTTTCAGCAGACAGAGCCACTAATGGTGTCATTTCCTTGGAGCCATTTTCATATCCGCAGATATGCATGAGCGCGTCCCCCAAAACCATGCAAGCTGGGTGCCTTAATCTCACGATTTTCTGCTAACATATGACCACGCACACTCCATTGTTGCCTCCTCTGCATTATTCGACATTAGCCGGCATTAGTGTACTCTCTGGCGAGTGTGCTGCCATAGTAACCCCATAGATAATGGCTGATTGAAAGGGTATCATGGCTAATCTCCTCTGCGCGGGGCCCACCGCGGCCCCCTTTGATTTACAGCGGTCCCTGGCATTGTAATTGCAGGGGATGGGGGATTACTTTGCAGTGCTAGGGAGATAAATCTCTGCCAGAGGCCGACACTTAGCTGTTCTCTGCAGCTGCTTCTCCGAGCCAGAGGAGATGCAAAGGGTTGGGAGAGAGGTGCCAGAGTGTGGGTGCTAAACAAACTGTTAGCCTTGTTTGGCCTAGGCTAGTTAGTGCTGAATTCCCCTCTCGCTAAACTGTTAGCCTTGTTTGGCCTAGGCTAGTTAGTGCTGAATTCCCCTCTCGCTAAACTGTTAGCCTTGTTCGGCATGGGCTAGTCAGTGCTGAATTCTTTTGTTGCCTAACCCGTTAGCCGTGTTTAGCTTCAGCTAGTCAGTGCAGAATTCCTCTGTCGCTAAAGCATTAGCAGAGAATGTCTAATAAGGGGAGAACCGCCACTCTCGGGAAACTTCCGGTTTCCGAACTGGTTGCAGTTCCTCTTCTGGTTCCACATGAGGACGCTCACGAATAAGTGCAGAATGAATGGAGGTCTATGGAGCTGTACCCCTCAAATCCACTTTTCTCTAAATATAATCTTTTGCCCAGAAATTTGAATGTTGCATGCGAAAGAGGGTGCAGAGCAGGGGCGCAGGAGATATTTTGAAAGTGAGGGGGACCAAATTGTGAACACAAACCCATAGTGAAATCAGATTTCCAGATATCGGATCGCCACCTCTGGCCTACTTTCGACCATCATATTTTAAACTTGCCAGAATATTAAGATAATACCATTGATTGTTTTCAAAATATTGTTTGATTAAAACTGTCAAAACTGTGAGATGAGCACAATGCCAGATCTGCCCTCAGACCAGCTTCTTGCTATGTGCTATGTGCAATTCTACAAATTTTTTTAGATTTATTTTACACTACTTGGGCCAATGGTAGAATACTCTAAAAGCAACATGATGTATATATTTTATGAAGCCATGAATGAATCATCATGCCTATGATCCAAACATAGACTACATGATCAAATAGCCTAGTTAGGCCTACAGTACCTAAATTGTCTGGTATAAACCAAATCAACTCTCCACTATGTGTCTGCAGTTAATATTTATGCAATGTTAGAACATAATGGCTTAACAAGTTACCAGTCTAGAACACACAGAAAATGCAACAGAAAGTTGCCTTTATAATCAACTATTTGTTCCAACAGCATTTAAACAAAGCATTTATAAAATTGAAAAAAATAATAAAATACTGTTACTGTAGTAACTGTACCACATTATCCCAAGCTTCAAAGAGCTCCCCATGTCTGTGACAGCCATACATGACACCGCTAAATTCTCAGCTTGTTTATACCCCACACTGAACGCGTAAGAAAGGCCCATCACTCTGGGGTGTGGTCGCCTACTCTCTGGGATTTATGCACCAAGGTAACTGAAGTATCCAATTTGTGTCTTGAAATTATGTTTGAAATAAATGTCTTAGAACAAAAACTTTGGGTAGGCCTATATACTTGTATTTTATAGTTCAGTAGGCTACTTGAGTTTGTTATCAATAAACATAACAGCTAATGTCATGTTGAGCAGAAGATAGGCTACCATAAATCCTCAAATTATGCCCGGGATTGATTCTATTTATAGCCGGACACAGGGCTCGAATTATCTTTTTGTCTTTAAGGGGGTCTCTCTATCTCATAAAAGGTTGACACACCCCGCGTATAGCCTAACAAGGCGATACAATGAAATAGCCTAGGCGCAAGTGGCGCTTTTGCGCAGTAGGCCTACAGTATATGCACACGGTAGGCCTAGGCTTTACCTTGACACACGCATACAAAAGACATAGATTTTTCATAGAAATTGATTACTTTTAATTAATTTCAACATATTATTGATTATAATAGTCCATATCTCATTTCAATTTCACAATACAAAGAAATAGACTAAACAATTTAGTCTGTGCCATTCTCAATTTCACAACGTAACTCATTTAAACCAGACCACCGTCTCAGATAGGCTATCCTCAACACAATAATGCATGTAGTGTAACTTATACACAGGGGAAAACTGGCAGAAATGAATAAAGCCAGCCAAACTATGTTGTAGTAGGCTAATGTGTTGAACCGTGGAAAATTAATAGACGAACAATTTTGGAGTTTGCACTGAGATATTGTCGGGTAGCCAATTGAATATTCCGACATCAGAGATTGCTAACAGGTGTTTCAAAATAGCTGGGAACTTTCCGGAGCTCTGAATGGCAGAGGATAGCTAGATCATCAGACAACACAATCATTGTAGGCTGCATTATGGGCCATAATGTATGGCTTTGTCAATCAACATAAAATAGGTAAAGCGCAAGTTCAACAGCAAACAGGACTTTTCAGCATGTATCAAACCACGTAGGCTAGCCCAATGAACGCCTATGCAAATAGACAAAACACTCACATCAAAGCAGGGTGACTTCTTCAGAATTGCGAGTGCTGTCAAATCGATACGGTTTGCTCATATAGTCTAGTGGTGTAGTGGTGAAGTGTCATGCTGCGTTCAAGAGCGTAGTGTAGGTCTACGTCCCGTAGTAGCCTATATTTTAATTTAACGTCTTTAATGGTAAGAGATCGCACAGGGATGGATAATGAGCGGTTGTTTAAGATTAAATTACAATGCCAGACACCTTCAGATATGAGAGACCCCCTCAGGTTTTTGACTTTGTTGCTTCCATGGGAGCCAGTTGTCACTCTATGGGAGCTCGGCTCCCTCTGGCTCCCACGTAATTCGAGCCCTGGCCGGACAAATAAAGGCAGGTTCCCATATTTGCCTATACTATACCAGCAATTGCCATCAGTCCACCAGCACTAGAAGACATTGCTTCGATTTAAGTCAATGAAATAACACCTCTTCTTAATATTTTATTATATTGTTGGTTGGATTAATAAAGCCGTTTTCCTACCATGGGTCTCCAACACACATTCTCAAGCTCATTGTCTTGCCGCCCCTTTCGAGCTAATTGCCAGAGGCTGAAGCCTACTACATTTAATTGTTGCGTGACTCAAGGCATTCCAGCCTACGAATTTAATAAAAAGTAGTCTACTAAATCATGCATAATTAAACAATAACTCAATTTAGGCTAATTGGCTACGCAAAAAGGTTTCTATTACAGCACAACCCCTATTCAATGAATGGCTGCCTTGTCTCGCAATAAACAGCGGTGGAAATCCCGACACTTTTTCAACTGCATTCATACAGTGAACCATCAAATATCTCCCAGAGTTCAGTGCCCATCAGTCCCAACATTTAGCAATATAATCAAACAGTCCAAAAGTAAATTAGATCCCAAACCAAACCGAAAATGTTATGCTTTTGATGGCCTACCAGTATGCCGCTCCAAACGAAAAGCATCTCTAATGATGGTTGTTAGTAGACAAACTGGCTTCAGATATCCAACAGAGTGAATATGAGATTGTGCAGTCTTACAGTACTGTAGATGGCTGTGGTTAGTGATGTGATGCTGTTAATGGGGAGTTTTACATAGTTAGCGCAAACCCTATAGGTTATTATTTATTTAGCGTATATAAGGTTTTTTTTCCTTATCAAAAGTGAGGGGGACGACGGCTGTCTCTTCAGCACTGCGTGGGACACATCCCCCACGTCCCCCGTGCCTCCTGCGCCCCTGGTGCAGAGAAAATACAGACCGCTGAGTATTATATTTTTTGAGTCACTTATTTGTTCTAAAAAGCCTTTCAAATGTGTCAATGACGTCATTCATTAGCAGAAAGCTAGTGTGTTGTGGGCAACAACGACCCAACCTGTAAGAAATCGAAAGGACGTAAGTACTCGTTCATTCAACTTTTGACCTATAATCCATATTGAGCCTTCAGAAACCACAATCAAATCTTCAATTTTTCAACGACAACCAGGTGAAAGAGACACATTTAGCCGTCTAGCTCTATAGACCCCCATTGTTTTTGCACTTATTCGTGATCGCCCCTAGCGGAACTACTACAGATTGCAGGTACAATGGAGTTAATAGGGAGTGATCCGGCTCTCTGTAAACGGGCTCTGGCATTAGCCTTTTTCGACCTTGGCAGAGAATGTCTAATAAGGGGAGAACCGCCACTCTCGGGAAACTTCCAGTTTCTGAACTGGTTGCAGTTCCTTTTCTGGTTCCACATGAGGGCGCTCACTAGTGCAGAATGAATGGAGGCCTATGGAGCTGTACCCCTCAAATCCACTTTTCTCGGGATATAATTTTTTGCCCAGAAATTCGAATGTTGCAGTCAAAAGAGGGGGCAGAGAAAATACAAACCGCTGAGTATTATATCTTTTTGAGTCACTTATTTGTTCTTAAAAGCCTTTCAAATGTGTCAATGACGTCATTCATTAGCATAAAGCTATTGTGTTGTGGGCAACAACGACCCAACCTGTAAGAAATCGAAAGGACGTGACTACTCGTTCATTCAACTTTTGACCTATAATCCATATTGAGCCTTCAGAAACCACAATCAAATCTTCAATTTCTCAACGACAACCAGGTGAAAGAGACAAATTTAGCCGTCTAGCTCCATAGACCCCCATTGTTTTTGCACTTATTCGTGATCGCCCCTAGCGGAACTGCAACAGATTGCAGGTACAATAAAGTTAATAGGGAGTGATCCGGCTCTCCGTAGTGAACGAGCTCTAATAGGGAGTGAACGGGCTCTGACCTTGGCCAGTCAGTGCAGAATTCCTCTGTCGCTAAAGCATTAGCCTTTTTCAACCTCGGCTAGACAGTGCAGAATTCCTCTGTCGCTAAAACATTAGCCTTTTTCAACCTCGGCTAGTCAGTGCAGAATTCCTCTGTCGCTAAAGCATTAGCCTTTTTCGATCTCGGCTGGTCAGTGCTGAATTCTTCTGTCGACTTTTGTGGATAAGATATCTGTTAGGGTTGTTGAGCCTGTGGTGGTCACCCTTTGTGGCTAAATTAGCCATAAGCCCTTCTGTGCCGACTTCCTCTCTGACTGATCTTTACTGTATATTAACTTTGGATAGCTTTAGCCATTTATCACTTCTGTGATTAAACTAACACATTTGCCTATTTTAACCTGACTAAGTCATCAGTGACTTAATCGTTTAGCCCTTTTTGAAATAGATTATCTACCCATTGATCGATGCACAGTGACTGTGCACAATTATATTTGTTTTACAGTATTCATTACAAAGTTGTGCTAATTGGTTCATTAGTGAATTATACTGTAATTGGCTTGTAGCGGCCAAGTGTTGATAGCGATGTTACTTTTTGTCTGCTCTTCATATCACTGTTCATATCACCAAGTGTTTGATTGTTCACCCACTAACAGGGATTGTGAGCTGGGTTTACGCTGTCGTGAGAGAGCTTATTTTTGCCCTACTGATGATGTGTTTTACTGTTGCCATTCTTGGCCAGGTGAAAAATAGATTATTTATCTCAGTGAGACTAACCTGGTTAAATTAAGGTCGTAAAAGGTTATAAAAAATATAAATGGCCAGTCACACATGAATATAGACCTAAAGAGTTAATCATAATAAAAGCTTAACTGATGAGTGTTTTCTGCACGAGTGATAACATAGTTTTTACTCATCACTGACTCATTACTCATGACTTTACTCAATATTTCTATAATTATGATTTAGTATTTGTTTCTTCATGTTCATTTTATCTTGTACCATCAACAGTATAGCTTACGTTGTTGCCTATAATGTAGTGTGATTTTGATCAATTGCTCACTTATGTCTCATCCATCATTCAGTCATGCAAACACACACAAACAGTGAAAAATACTTTTGTTTTTGTAGCTGAAAGAAAGCTTTTTGTGCATTCAAAAAAGTAATTATTGGGTTTTCTTATCTATACTGACTGCAAACACTTTGAACTTTTCTGATTGTTATCTCTTGAGATACAGTCTATTGTTGCTTGTCCCTACTTAAAAGTAGAAATGTATGTGAAATGACAATTTTTTTTAAATTGTTTATTGGTGAAATGACTAGTCTACTGTAGGTTTCAGTGAATTATATTCATCTCTTTAGACTGCTTGGACGGGACTGTAAACAAATACAGAACTGCCAGACACTGCCTTATTTATCAAACTCTTTCAAATGATAAACATGCTCTGCTCTGAGGTATTTCTTGAACATCCCAATCTCTCCCGAGCCATGGGGCATTTTTACCGGACAGTCCACTGAACAAACAAGTGAACCCAATACCGTCCTCAAAGTGGTATTGAATGTTCTGCTTCTGTTATTGTTTGGGGAGTCCTTATGTGGACCTGTTAAATAGCATTTACCCCCCTATTTTGAGTTTTTCCTCGAAATTGCACACCGCCTACTTACAATGGCCCTGTTGCCACATACTTTGACTTATAATCAAGTGCCTGACCTCTTTGGAAAGCTAAGGCCTTGTAGAATTTTTTGGTACCAATAGATTGACTGTGTGATGAACTATCAGAGAGTGGCAAAGGGTAGAATGATAGTTTTTCTTATAGGCGGTTATGTACATCTCGAGAAATGACCACATTCTGCCCTCTTGGTCACTTGTATTGTCTTGAAAACACCACTGAGGCCCACTACCAGGTCTTGTGAATTTGTATCTCAACGTAGATCCCTATAGGATGAAGTATGACTGTGTGGGACCCATATTTGTGTGGGCATACACATGCGTTTTGCTTTGGAGACTCCAAAAGGACCTTTGGTTACCCAAAACACATACTGACAAAAAAACTTCCTATACAAGAACCCCTTTATGTAGAACCATGATCTTGGTGTCAAATTAAAGGTTACACTCTGTGTCATGTTGCTTGTACCTGGAGTGCTTTGCAGTGGCTGTGCCATGAATCCAGAGAAGCATTATCTGACCTGAAACTCTTACTTTTGCTCCTACGCCTTTGAGATTTCCGTGAAAAAAGGACAAACAAGGTAATGCAGTGAACATTTGTATTATAAAATGAAACAAAGGTAAAACAATAGTAAATATTATAAATATGTTAGTTAGTTAGTTTATTTGTCCTTACATAGGAAATTTGTTTTCACCTACCATACAATACAAGCCTCACAGACATGAAATACATAGATACACACAGTTACGGTTCTTCACCCACCACCCTGTTACCACATACCCCACCCACATAGATGTTAACAGCACATATACAGCACATATGATAGAACTTTCACCTGGCTGCCTCCAACAGTTTCAGGCTATATCTTCCTCCCAGCTTTCTGAGGTGGTCTCCCATATGAAATCTACATCCTGCCACTTAGATGTTTTACCTGCACGCCTTTTTAAAGAAGTTTTTACCATCATCTGCCCTCTTGTATTGGCCATAATTAATCACTCACTAACCAATGGAGTGGTCCCCTCAGGTTTTAAACGTGCAATTGTGCAACCTTTACTTAAGAAACCTAACCTTGAGCCCAGTGACCTGAAGAATTATAGGCCTATTTCTAAATTACCTTTTCTGTCAAAGATACTAGAAAAGGTTGTCCTCTCTCAGGTTTCTTCTTATCTGAGTGAGTTCAATATATGTGATAAATTCCAATCAGGTTTTAGATCTCTGCACAGCACTGAATCGGCCTTGCTTAAAGTCCAAAAAACGACATTCTCTTAGCAGTTGATTCTGGATCTTGTGCCCTCTGGTGCTTCTTGATCTGAGTGCAGCATTTGACACCATTGACCATAACATCCTATTAAAACGCTTGGAGGATGAAGTTGGTCTCCAGGGTTCTGTTTTGCAATGGTTCTCTTCTTATCTTAGTGATAGATCATTTTCAGTTAGTTTAGGCAATTTCTCCTCTTACTCTGCCCTTATAAAATGTGGTGTTCCTCAGGGTTCCATTTTGGGCCCTCTTCTATTCTCTCTTTATATGCTACCCCTTGGCTCAATTTGTAAAAAGTATAACATTCAGTATCACTGCTATGCAGATGACACTCAGTTTTACCTGGATGGCAAGAAATTTTCTTCAACTGAACGAAAGTAAAACTGATATAATTATTTTTGGCCCTCCAAGCGATGTTTCTATCTTGAAAAATGCACTAGGACCTCTCTCTGCAAACTGCCACAGTGAAGTAAAGAATCTTGGGGTTTTCTTTGACTCCTCTTTAAATTTTCATAAGCAAGTAAATAGTGTGGTCAAAGGCAGCTTTTTCCAGTTAAGAACCATTGCAAAACTGAAGCCCTTTTTGTCCTTCTCCGATATTGAAACTCTTATACATGCTTTCATAACTTCTAGACTAGATTATTGTAATTCCTTATATGCAGGCCTGACCCACTCCACTCTCAACAGACTTCAGCTAGTTCAAAATGCAGCAGCTAGATTATTAAGTGGCTCTAAGAAACGTGAGCATATAACTCCTGTGTTGGCTAAGCTGCACTGGTTACCTGTGGAGCACAGAGTTAAGTTTAACATTTTACTTTTTGTCTTCAAAGCCCTCAGTGGTCTGGCACCTAGTTACATAGGTGACCTACTAATTCCTTACAGCACTCCAAGATCACTTAGGTCTTCATCTCAGAATCTTCTCTATATCCCCAAAACACGCCTTAAAACTAAGGGTGATAGAGCCTTCTCTGTTGTTGCCCCCCAACTCTGGAATAGTCTACCTGTACATATTAAGTCCTCTCCAACCATTGACTGCTTTAAGTCTAACTTAAAGACTTTCATTTTCTCCCAAGCTTTTAATCTACCTTAATACCCCCCCCCCCCCCCACACACACACACTCTTTATTCTTTATTTTATTTTTGACCAACTTGTTTATTGTTATTTCAATTATTTATTTATTTTCCCCCCATGTTATGTGATTATTGTTGTTGTACCATTGTCATTGTTTTATGTTTGTTTGTAAGCACTTTGGTTCAACTCAGTTGTTTTTAAATGTGCTATAGAAATAAAGTTGACTTGACTTGACTTGACATATATCACAACAGCACATATACAGCACATATACATCACATTACACAGATACAAACAGGAAAACCATCACCAGTTGGCATTACAGAGGAATGAGGGCGGCACAGTGATCCATCACCACTGTGTGTTGTTCAGTGCTGCTATTGCAGAGGGCACAAAGCTTTTCCCAAAGCGTACTCGCTTCCACCCCATAGCCCTGTATCTGCGTCTTGATGGAAGCAGAATGAAGAAGGGATTGAGGGGGTGGGTGGGGTCATGAGCGATGGTCTGTGCTCTGTTCTTGGTGAGTTTACTGTTGAGATCTGATAGATTAGGGGTGGGGAGGCCTATTGCTTTGGCTGCGGTATGAGTGATGTGCGTGAGTCTGTTTCTGTTGGCAGCAGTTAGCATGTTGAAAAAGCAGGGAAGGCAGTAGAGGAGGATGGGCTGGACTATGCTTTTGTACAGAAGGAGCAGGTGACAGGGGGCAACAGAAAGTGATCTGAGCTTACGGATGGCATAGAGTCTCTGTTGACTGCGTTTTTGTATGTCAGTGGTGTGTTGCTCAAAGCTGAGTTTATTGTCCAGGGTGAGTCCAAGGTATTTGAAACATAAATAAATATAAAAGTTAAAAAATTAAATGTCTGCTGCGGGAGCACCCTCTTCCTCTGCCTTGGCCCCTCCCTCTTCCTCTCCCCCTGCTTCTTGCAGCACCCTTTCCTCTTCTTGTCCCACTGGTCTCAGCCACCGGCTCCTCTTCCTCAGACACAGGATCCTCAGCTCTTGTTTTTTTGCTTGGTGGGGCCCAGTTTTCATCGCTGTCACTGAAACAATTGTACAGGTGGAAGTTAGACTCAGACCCACTAAAGTATATGAAAACCATTCCCAAAAACGTATACAAACTAGATGTACCGCAGAGCGGTACAAAATATGACCGCCGCCCAGTCCAGCACATTTTCTCCAGAAAAAGAAATCACGCTGAAAGGCCTATATGATTCTAACTGTCTCACTAAATTGCATTATCCACACTCAATTCTCACTGGTATCTGCTAGACAACAAGTACCAAAACATGATTAGTTCATAGATTTCACATGTAAAATTCATTTTATACAACCCCACCTCCATCTTGCCTGTTCATAATTCTGAGAAATTCTTGATTGTTTGTGTTATGTTTATGTTATGTGTGTGGGTGTGTGTGTGTGTGTGTGTGTGTGTGTGTGCGTGTGCGTGTGCGTGTGTGTGCGTGCTTGTGTGTGTGCCTGTGCATGCAAGCGTACATATGTCTACTGTGTGAGTATGTGTCATACGTATGATTACTGTGAATGTATGTGTGTGTGTGTGTATATCTGTTTGTGCACATGTGTGCACATGAAATGGGTTAACATGACCCCTGGAGGCAAACATACGGAAAAAAATGGTCATCCTAGGCCCTACAGTTCTCAAGATATTCACAGAGAACTGTGTCTGCCCTACCCTCCTTTCGGGGGGTCCAGTCCAGCGGGGGGGCTACAGATCAAAACGAAAAATGACGATTCCATGCTATCCATGTGGGGGTACATGCCCACCAAGTTTTGTGTACCCCGGTCTTTCAGTGTCCCGGGAATCCTTGTTGGTGTACGTCACTAAATGTACACATAAATTATTTTATTGTAAGGCCCCCCATGAACGAAAGTACACAAAACTTGGCATGCATTTTAATTTCGTGCAGTTTTGACCTTGTCAGCCAGAGATATTGTGATGAAAACACCTAATTTTTTGCTTTTTAATTTTTAACTAGGTGGCGCTATACATGAAATAAGTGGTAATGGAATGGGTTGACATGCCCCCTTAAGACCAACATACATAAAAAAGGTGGACCTCCTAGGCCCTACGGTTCTCGAGATATTCACAGAAAACTGTCTCCGGCTACCTACAGGCCAGTTGGTGTATAGTAACATAAATTAATTTATTGTGTGGCCCCCCATGAACGGAATTCCACAAAACTTGGCGTGCATACAGATGGTGTCATAATGATCCTACACTTCCAATTTCGTGCAGTTTTGACTATGTTAGGTCACAGATACCTTCAATTACAACACCTCATTTTTACTTTTTTGTGTTTAACTAGGTGGCGCTATACATGAAATGAGTGGTTATGGAATGGGTTGACATGGCCCCTTGAGATCAACATACAAAAAAAAATGGTCCTCCTAAACCCTACGGTTTTCGAGATATTCACAGAAAACTGTGTCTGCCCTACCCTCCTTTCGGGGGTCCAGTCCAGCGGGGGGGCCACAGATCAAAACGAAAAACGATGTTTCCATGCTATCCATGTGGGGTTACATGCCCACCAAGTTTCGTGTACCCCGGTCTTTCAGTGTCCCGGGAATCATTGACAGAAATTTGGGCATGCGAAAAAAAAAAAAAAAAGAAAAAAAAAAAACATTCCGGTAAAACATCTGTAGGTAGCGAAGTTGAAAAAGCTGGTGGGCAGATTGGCCTACACACTTCTGCCATATAGTTTCCACTGGATTTTTTGATTGTCGGTGCCGTTTAAGTAGTATACTATAGACTATACTACTTAAACGGCACCGAAAATCAAAAAATCCAGTGGAATCTAGATGGCAGAAGTGTGTAGGCCAATCTGCCCAGCAGCTTTTTCTACTTTGTCACCTACAGAGTTTGACAGGTACGATCTTTCAAAACGCCATGTTATTTCCCATAGACAATCCACGCCCGGAAGTTGGATGGATACGGAAGTTAGGAGGCGGGATATATTCTGGAGAGGTCTATGTGACGATGTGTCACATGTCTAAAGAAAGCTCTCCTCGTTGGCTACACGGACATCTAGGTCCCATCTCATTGGCTCGTTCAGACGCAGCTCTATGGCCATTCAAAGACTGGTTGTCAGATTCATCGCTTACGTGACTCATTGGCTTTGATGGCATCTATCTCGACTCTCATTGGTCCTACAGACATGTAATGGGTATCGATGGAATCAGAAGAGCCTCGTGAACACGCAGAGTATCGTGAATCCAGCGACAATAATGGAAGTCAAACCGAAATACCTGGATTTCCGCGGAAAATAAGTTTTCACTTCGCTTCTTTCCTTATGTATCTGTTTTGTTTGCGCTGGCGTGTACAACTACTCAATATATTGGCAATAAAACAATGTAAATATTTCACATCTATGGATTCTTACGAAAATTTCAAGACCAAGCTTGCTGGGCTAACTTATTGGTACGGCCATACAGACAAGTGACAAAGTATCAACGCAGCAAATTTGGGGGGTGGTGGAGGGGGGCATTTGATATGTTATATATCGGGATAAACTTATATTTTACACACGAAATATATGTCAATTCATGGAAAGCTTTACATATATCGATTCTGGAGATTCTCAGCTTTAAAATGGTATATAGCATGACTAGGGTAGTTCATGATAAGGTGCAAAAAAATGCATGGGGGTTGTTGGGGGGAGGTGGGGGGCACTGTATTTGCCCGAACTCGGGTCACCCTTAGTGTACTGGGTCCATAAATAGTGCTAGCAGCACACAAACCACAAGCATACTGATGCATTTGTGAGTTCCATTATCAGCATCATAGTTGTTCCACAAGGCTTCCGTTTTAGCGTTCCATATGTTATCTTAATAAAGCGGAAGTAGATTGGGAACAAAATACAACGTTCAAGCATTGTTTTTGTTTTTCTTGTTGAAAGGGTCTATAGCATATTGTGTATTAGGTTTTGCCTGCAGAATGTTCTGGAAATGATATCGGAAGACACAGTGTTCTGGCCTCAGTATGAAGTGTTTCACATTTACAGTACATGCCACACAGTAACAGCCACTAAACAGCCAGAGATGGATGAAAACACACACACACATGCACACACACTCACACACATGCACACACACACACACACACACACACAAACACACACATAAACATACACACACTTCTGGTGTGCTTTTGAAAAAGTCAATGCTTTGTACCTCTCGCTGTTTAATGTGTTTTAAAGAGCACGTTGTCATTAGCTGGTACAGCGAACATCCTCGCAGTGTGCATGCTGGCGCGCAAGTGGGTGGGGTGAGGGAAAACGAGGTGTCCAGGAAGTGCTTATGTTTAGCACTTCAGCAACCACATTTCCAGCCGATGATTTGTTCCTTAATTTTTCACGGTGCAGAAGCACGCTAACTCTTTACGAGTGCATACAAGGATGTCGCCGTGATTTGCAGCCCTCTTATGACAAAGTAACATCAATTATTAAAAGCAAATGCCACAACAACAAGGGGGAAAATAAACTGATGCATTTGCTTAGAACATTCACTGCGCTGTCTTCCTGTTGAGCACGTGTGTATGCGTGTGCATGTGTGTGTGTGTGCATGTGCGTACACTGTGTTCTGCATGTTGCAATCTTGTCTCATCCAGTCACCTGCTCAAGCAAATCAAGAGTTTTTTTTTTTTTTTTTTTTGGTCAAGTCCTCTCCTTCCTCTCTCGTCTCGACTCACCCCAGCCACACACAGATATGAAGCTGCGTCATGGCGGCTGCTGGGTGCGTATGTCTGGAATTAAGGATTAAGGAGACGAAGGCCTGGGGTGAATGGAGAGGCGAAGAGAGTGGGGGAGGGGGGACCCTGTTACTGCTCTCTCCCTGGTTGGTGCTGACTACTGCTGACTCAAACAGTACGATGCCTTCCCTCAGAGCTGGGTCCCTTCCCAGTCTTTTAATATCTATGTCATTATAGTGTTTGCAGGGCTTTTTTTTTTGATACCGAAAGGTGGACTGAATTATAGATGAACTTTCTTATTTACCAGGCCCTGGCCTCCTGCATGTGTTTATGATTTTGCACACCCATGCTAAAGAAGAGAGAGAGAGAGAGAGAGAGAGAGAGAAAGAGAGAGAGAGAGAGAGAGAGAGAGAGAGAGAGAGAGAGAGAGAAGAAAAAGAGGGAGGGAGATGCACTCGTCTTTGAGGTTTTTAGGCAGCAAGGAGTGGAACTCCTGTCTCGACAATGACATAAATCTCTGAGGAGCCACAGAATGAAGCTGCATTATACCTACAGTCACCGTGCGTCCGCTCAAGACGGCACAAGCAGGTTGTCACATAATGCCTGATGTTTACTCTCTGTTACTTTAGTTTTGAAAACTAATGTGACAACAGGTCTTGTAACGCAGTCTGTTTAGTGCGAGGCTTTCATGAATATTGCATGGGTTTGGCTGTGACATTGCAGAGGTGCAGCAACATCAAGGAGCCATGGAAATCAAAGGTGCTCAAGTTTACCAGAGCCGAGGAATAGACACTAATGACTAAGGGATTCTCTTGCCACAAGTTTATGTGTGTCTGTGCATATATTGTGGGTGCCTGTGTGTGTGTGTGTGTGTGTGTGTGTGTGTGTGTGTGTGTGTGTGTGTGTGTGTGTGTGTGTCTGTGTGTGTTTGTGTGAAAGACAGAAAGAAAGAGAGAGCGTGCTTTTGGGGGTGACAGAGAGAGAGAGAGAGCATACTTGTGGAAGTGACAGAGAGAGAGCATATTTGAGGAAGTGACAGAGAGAGAGAGAGAATATTTGTGGAAGTGACAGTGAGAGAAAGAGAGAGAGAGCGCTTACTTGTGGAAGTGACAGAGAGGTGCTTTTAACACCATCCAACCCCTCAGACTGGGAGACAAGCTCTTGCAGATGGGTGTGGACGCTCACCTGGTAACCTGGATTACAGATTACCTGACCAAGCGACCACAGTTCGTCAGACTGAGAAACTGTCTCTCTGACACTGTGATCAGTAGCACCGGAGCGCCACAGGGAACTGTGCTCTCTCCAGTCCTGTTCAGCCTGTACACATCTGACTTCTGCTACAACACTGAGTCATGCCACATGCAGAAGTTTACTGACGATACTGCAATTGTGGGGTGTATCAGGAACGGGTAGGACGAGGAGTACAGGAGCCTGGTGGAGGACTTTGTGTAATGGTGCAAACTCAATCATCTTCAACTCAACACTTCAAAGACCAAGGAGATGGTGGTGGATTTCCGCAGGTCTAAGCCCACTCTGCTACCAGTCCCCATTGATGGGGTCAATGTGGAGGTGGTAAGCACCTACAAGTATCTGGGTCTCCACCTGGACAATAAACTGGACTGGTCAGCCAACACTGATGCACTCTACAAGAAAGGGCAGAGCAGGCTGTACTTCCTGAGGAGGCTGCGGTCCTTCAATGTGTGCAGCAAGCTCCTCAGGATGTTCTACCAGTCTGTTGTTGCCAGCGTCCTCTTCTATGCAGTGGTATGCTGGGGAGGAAGCACAAAGAAGAAGGATGCTGGGCGAATTGACAGGCTGGGAAAGCTGGCTCTGTAGTGGGAGCTGAACTGGAGTGCATCACTTCACTATCTGACAAAAGGACCCTGAACAAACTGATCAACATCTTGGACAATGAGTGTCACCCACTCCACAGCACTATTGTTAAGCAGAAGAGCCTGATCAGCTGGAGACTTCGCTCACTGTCTTGCACAACAGACAGACTGAGGAAATAATTTGTCCCCAGGTCCATTGTCATAGTCTGTCTGCCTCTTCACCCCCTCCATGTTTGGATACTGTCTGTCCACTAGCCACTTTTTACCACTGTCTTTCTGCCTCACTGTTTGCGTGCTATATTAGCACATTAGCACATATGCATAACCCCTCCCTCCATGCCACAGCCGAACTATGGCCACACTTATACCTTTTCTTAAAATAGTTATATATATAGATATATAGATAGATAGACTTATTCTTGCACTGTTGCACTTACTCATTTGCACTATCACCATGATCACTATCACCATTGTACTGTACTATCACCGTGACACTCACTCACACAGAGCACCTTAGCTTACCTTACTATGCACAGAGAATCACAGACTCAGTCCCTGCCTCAATCATTGCAAGCTATGTGGATACTGTTTTTAGAATTGATTTAGATTAACCCTTAGAACCCGATTGACGCAAAGTGCGTCAAAAAACACACCCTTTCTTCTCTGTTACATTGCTCCAGAACGGTTCATCGCAGCGAGATGAAACCTTTATTGCGCGACAGAGCAGAAGTGGGGCTTTCCAACGAGACTACACACTTGTCTGTACGATCAAGTATGAAAATTTAAAAAAATCATGAAATTAAATCAAATTGCATCATATTTACAGTCTATACTTCTCTGCATTCACCTGCACACACATTACTCTAGTTTGAATTACTCGCGAACCCGTGATCACATCGATATGGCAAGCATATCAGATGAAAGAGGGGGCACAGGGCTATCCATTGGTACCATGTTTATCGATCCTTCTGGCTTATAAAATCAGACGAAGTGACTGCAAAATAATAACGTCATGTACACAAACCAACGCTGCACACTCATTACTCTCGTTTGAATTACTCGCGGACCCGTGATCGCATAGATATGCCACGCATGTCAGATGAAAGAGGAGACTCAGAGCTATCATTTGATACCAAGTACATCCTTCTGGGTTATAAAACAGACGAAGTGACAGCAAAATAATAACTTCATATAGCTGGACTTACCCCACGTTTTTGTCTGTTCTTGTGGCAAAGCATGTTTATAATCCAATGCTATCATGTGTTTCTCTATGGCAAAGCATGTTCATATTCCGGTTTTGAGATCCTAGCAAATTCCTGCATGGCATCCAATTCAAGGCTCACATTGTATCCCAATTTGTTCAACAAATAAACACCTTTTTTGCCTTTACTTTGTTCATGGCAATGCAGTAAAGAGTTGAGAATTATTATGACTGCATACACACAGGCACGCAGGCTAACACGCAACCTCGGGTCAAGTCAGGTCAGATCAGTTCGTGTCACAGATATGGAGCGCACAAAAGTCATTTTTCATCACTAAATAAAAAATGGCATTTATTTCCGTAAATCACACAGCAAATATTTCTGTAAATTGCTCAGCCCCAGAGGATCCCTCCAACATGGCAATTATATTGCCCGATTCAGGACAGTCTGCCCTACACACAGATGAAATGCATGTAGAGCTGTGAGCTTGCTGTGGTGAGATACATGTCGAAATATAAGAATTTTTATAATACACTTTTTATATTTTAATTCTTTAAAAATAAAAATAAAATCAATGCTAGTATTAATACATGAAATGATGGCAGATCTGAATAGCCTAAACTCTCCTGAAAAAAACAATATACAATATATGTGTGTGGCACTTACAATGACCAGAATAAATCCTTATGAATAAAGGTAGTGAAAATGCCCTAAAA
This sequence comes from Alosa pseudoharengus, assembly GCF_046254945.1. Classification (NCBI taxonomy): domain Eukaryota; kingdom Metazoa; phylum Chordata; class Actinopteri; order Clupeiformes; family Clupeidae; genus Alosa; species Alosa pseudoharengus. The sequence goes on along the minus strand of NW_027468674.1, from coordinate 18,205,661 downwards.
ACAGCTTAGGGTTCTAAGGGTTAAGTGTTAGTTAGTATAATTTGTATTTTAGTATATTGATTGATTAATCACCACTATGTGGATACTGTTTTTAGAATTGATTTAGATTAAGTGTTAGTTAGTATAATTTGTATTTTAGTATATTTAGTATATTATTTATCTTCTACTGTCCTTATTGCTTAGTTGTGTTTTTATATTATATACTTTTAATAACTTTTTCTGCTGTTAGTGAATGTGTGTGTGTGTGTTGTCTGTATGCTACTGAGACCTTGAATTTCCCCTGGGGATCAATAAAGTATCTATCTATCTATCTATCTATCTATCTATCTATCTAGAAAGAGCATACTTGGCTTGTGGAAGTGAAAGAGAGGAGAGAGAGAGAGCATATTTGTGGAAGTGACAGAGTGTGAGAGAGAGAGAGATATTTTGATTTTGATTTATACTTTATTGCTATGCACAACAGCACACAACTTCAATCAATCAATAATGAATAAAATATTTAAAAAGCAGAAGCCCCAACACACAAAAATAAATGAGTAAATAAAAATAAAAACATCTACAGATGTTCAAAGTGCAACTTGTTATGTATGAGAAAAAGAGAGAGAGAGAGAGAGAGAGAGAGAGAGAGAGAGAGAGAGAGAGAGCATGCTTGTGGAAGTGACAGACTCTTTTTCTCCCCCTTCTCAGAGTAAAGTCAACCCGGTGAACGTGACCCCACCCATTCAAGCAGTGGACCAGGACCGAAACATCCAGCCTCCATCTCAGCGCCCCGGCATCCTCTACTCCATCCTCATCGGTATGCCCTCGTCTCTGCCTCTCCTCCCCTCTCCTCTTCTCTATCCCTCTTTCCTTGTGGAGTGGTGGTGGTCTCGTGGTTGGGGAACTGGGCTTTCAATTGGAAAACCACAAGGTTGTGTGAGTTTGCAAGGCATTTAACCCTTTGTTGTCTGTAGTAAGTTCACTGTAAGTTGCTATGGAGAAGCGTCTACTAAATGACAAGTCACTCTTTCAATGCATTTCTGTCCTTCCCTTTGTCTCTTACCACTTCCGCTCTTCCAGATTACCGCTACCACACTCACATGTGCCATCTCAGGGGTCCCCCAAAGTTAAAAGTTATGCCCCCAACCCCACCCCCAATAATGAAACGCTGTGGTCAGCGCCATTGAATTAGTACTGGCTGTGACCAGTGTTGCCATCTATTTCCAATGGGAATTAGAAATGTAAGCGAGCTGGAGCGCTTTATGATCCGCACCCACTCAACCCATTATGAAGATCCAGTTCGCCCCACCTTACCCCCCAAAATATGCGATAAACATCGACCCGAGCGGAACTTAGCCCGATCCGTAAATCTCTACTTTTAACAATAGGCTACGTAATGTAATTGCATCCATATCATGGAATAGCCATGATGTTTTCTTATTTTACAAGAACAGATGCTCAGGTTTGGGTTTACATCCCAAATTGATAAGAAGAGTGATTTGGCTATACAAGGCTCTATCTTCCAACTTCGAATTGCCTCCTATGTTAACCCAAAGTTGGCACCAGTGACCAAACCTCTTATTTGGACTGATCGGCGGTCATATTTTGTACCGCTTTGCGGTACATCTACTTTGCTGTATAGGTTGCTCTAAAGGCCTCATAGGTGCCAACATGAGTGTGGCCCACTCCGCTTTCAAGGTACGATTACATCACTTGCCATTGTTTTCAATACAAACCTGCACCCCTGCGTCAACCCTTTGCCGCTGCCACTGTGTCGATTGCGATTCAATTCTATTTTTGTCAGTGGCGCTCAATCAAATCCGTTGTTTATCCAATGCTTGTCAGTGAAAGACCTTGATGCTGACATGCGTGGTGCTTTAAACAAATCCACAATGATTCACTCCAAAACATATATCCACACACATATTCCTATTGCATAGGCAACAGCTGAGAGGAATTCTGACTGATGGAGATGCCTGGGCCAAGCCTCAGGATGCTAATTGGGACTTCGTTCAAACTGTCACAGCGTTGGCAGGCGTCGTGCTGCACCCTGTCGTTCCTGAGCGCACGCTGAAGGAACACATTACCGGGAGCAGTGTGTTATCGATGAACTTTGTGCCGAAGTGTAATGACCCTTCAAATGCTTCTAATCCCACATTTTCTGTCGAGAGCAGTGTTTTTGTCTGCATTAGCGGTACTTAAAAACCCCTCTATAAAAAACAAACTGCGCTGCATACTTGTAACTGCACTGCGAATGCAGCAAACTGTGATGCTCACATATTGCTTGTCCTTTTGTTTCTTCTTTAGGCAAGCCAGAGTCGTATGCTAAGTATTTCGCATTGAATCGAACCACGGCGGAGCTGTATCTTCTGCAGCCTATCAGCAGAGACCTCAACCACAAATTTGACCTGGTCATCAAGGTAATGGCAATCATTTTACCATCTGGAATGGTCTTGTAAGTGGAGTGTTTCAATCAGAGGGTGCGCGAGTGAGTGTGTGTGTCAGAGTGAGTGAAAATGAGTGTGAGAGAAATGGTGGTGATTGTGGGAGAAAAAGAGATAGATGAGACAGGGACATGAGAGAGGTAGTTAGAGAGAGAGAGAGAGAGAGAGAGAGAGAGAGAGAGAGAGAGAGAGAGAGAGAGAGAGAGAGAGAGAGAGAGAAGGACGGAAGGACAGAGCATGAAAATAGCGTCATCATAGCGATTAGGCCAGAAAGAAATTGGAGAGTCTGGGAGAAAGAGGGAAAGTGAAATAGAAAGAAAGAGAGAGAGAGAGAGAGAGCGCAAATAGTAAGAGAGACCGATAGATTGAGTTAAAGGGACACCAGGCAACGTTTTCGTGTTAATTAATCATCTTTGTAAGTAGGTATATGGTTAAATGACTTACTACGGGGCGAATGAAGGCTCTCTCGCCCGCCCCTACTGCCTGTAGGAAGAATATCCCACTTGCAAGTTCGGTGTATCCTACCCGCCGACCGAAGCAGGATCAGTTTACAGCACAGAGGCAGGCTAACGAAACGCTAGAGATTGTTGCAAATGTGTGTATAATGGCAGAGCCGGCGAAGAAGCAGCGAAAACCCTTGACGGAAGACGCAAAGAAAAGGAAAAGAGCTTCAGACCGAGCGAGGGGGAGTTTCGTAGAGAAATAGCATCAGGCTTGCCTGGTGTCCCTTTAAAGAATGTGAGAATGAGGGAGTGAGAGAGAAAGTAGAAGACCCATGTGTGTGAGAGGGTGAGTGTGAGTTAAAAAGAGAGAAAGAGATTGAGCTCAAAGCAGAGAGAGAGCAAGCGTGAGAAAGAAAGAGAGAGAGAGAGAGAGAGAAATAGAGAACAGCATGAGAGAGAAGTATAGATTTTGCCTGCAGCTACACCTACTGTGCCCAGTTGGGTCCTGCGGCAGTAACACCACGGCAGAACAGGACGGGTGTCTCCCAGCGAGCTTCAAAGGGGCCCCCGTCTGATGATCCATGAAGAACATTTGCCACGCTGCCGGCTCTCTCGCGCCATACCAACCGCCAACCCCAGCCAATGAGTCACTCCGCTTCCTACAGCTTCCTGGTTGTCCATCAAGGAGAGAGAGAGAGAGAGAGAGAGAGAGAGAGAGAGAGAGAGAGAGAGAGAGAGAGAGAGAGAGAGAGAGGGTGTGGGAGAGGAGGAGGAAGCTGTGACTTTCACACTGAAGATCGATATAGTGGCTCGGATCCAGACAGCGTGGTGTTTGGAACACAGCATCAAGCAGAAGGGTCTTATTACAGAAGCGACCAATGATGTATAGGCCACTCACTCTTCTGTGTGTCTCATAAGTCAGCTCAATGCACTATCTAATGTTCTACGTTGCTTTAAGTGGCAGAAGATTTGAAGTACAATGCCACAGTCACAGATAATACACAGGATATTGAACTAGACAATGCACAGGCCATCAATAAGGACATTTGATAAACTTTTTACGCAGTCTTATTTTAAGGCATACAGTACAAATGATGGTAGAATGATGGCACTTGAAATGACTAAAAAATGCTGCTGTAAAGATATGGCCCATGTCTGTGGTGTATGGCGGTAAGAATCCGCTGCGGCTGTTCATTGGGCACGTTACATTATGCGGAATGGCTCTTCACGGCGCTGGAACGCAGGGCTTTTACAGCAGGCTCAGCGGCTCCATGGACACCATCACCGCACGAGTGATTTTCCCCTTCGGTGGCGGGAGCGGGAGACGGCGAGAGAGAGGAAGGGGAAGGTGTGGGTGAGATGGCGGGTCTGCCTCTCTCCCGTCCCCTATCCTGGTCCCCCCCCCCCTCCCCCCTCCCCCCCCCCCCCCTCTCTCCATCTTAGTGACTGTCACGCTGCTGAGCCCCTAGGTGGCACATATTGGACAGATTCTTCTCTGACAAGCAGGCTGGGTGGTGGGGGACGCAGACACCGATGTGACTGAATGGTGGCATGGGGGGCGGGGGGGAGGGGCAGACACCGATGTGACTGAATGGTGGCATGGGGGGCGGGGGGGTGGGGGGGGGGAGGGGGAGGGTCAGACACGCAGACACACACAGCATACTACTGCAGCGCAAGAAGTGGCAGTTCAACAGTGGCATCAAGGGCAAAGACTGAATGCACACACACACTCACTCACTCACTCACACACACACACACACACACACACACACACACACACACACACTAACTCACACACACACACACACACACACACACACACACACACACACACACACACACACACACACACACATACACACACACACACACGCGCTCACTCACTCACTCACACACACACACACACACACACACACACACACACACACACACACACACACTCACTCACACACACACACACACACTCTCTCACACACACACACACACACACGCGCTCACTCACTCACACACACACACACACACACACACACACACTCACTCACTCACTCATCACTTAAACACACACACAAACACAAACACACACTCACACACACATAATCATATACACACACACACACTCACGCACACACGCACGCACGCACGCACGCACACACACACACACGTAACCCAAGAAGTGATTGTGGTACAGATAGGTGGATATTGAATGGTGGTACAAATAAAGTGTAGGCAAATAAACAAACACATAAACATACACACATACATATACGTCATTTGCACATACACAAATACACAGCCAGACTGACACACACACACACACACACACACACACACACACACACACACAGACACCATCAGAATAGCCTGTGCCCCCATTAGTCAGTGTTGCTAATTGCAGTTCTAAAACAGCAAAGGCATCCCTGAGCATCTCTCTCCACTCAGTATGCAACGGTTGTGAGGGGGAATGTTTCCTTTTTCATTCCTCCGAGATTTCCGACAGCTTTAGACACTGACTTGCCCCTCTGCCCAAAATCCCAGCTATTACGCTAATTTGTTTTTAATTCGCCGAGAAAACTTTTCGCCAGCTCAGAGCAAGTTTCACTGCCACTGACCCTTGAAGGGGACCAATTCCACCACCAGAGGGGCCCCATCTGTCATCAAAACACCATGAGGCTTTAATTGAGCTACACATTATCGTCATCTGAACTCTTTATCAGATGCGGGTTCCCCCCCCTCCCCCTCGTAAACCCAAGACAACAACTTCCTCCCCTCGTCTACGCCGAGGGAGAAGAGGGCGAAGAGAGCGGAGCGCCCAAAAACACAATCCAAACTCTCCTGGAGCGAAGCAAAGAGCGGCCCTCAGATCCCCTCGGTGCCGAAGCACATGAGAGGACCTCGAGAGACAGATCTGAGGGAGCGAGAGGAGGCGGGAGGAGGAGGCGGCGGGAGACGGGCAGCACTCCAGGCCTGGCCTTTGGGAAGACCGGCGTGAGGAAGACTCTCTCTCTCGCGCGCGCTTTTGCTCTCGCTCTTGCTCTTGCTCTCGCGCTGCTTTCCTATCAGGTTTGCGCAGCACTTGCCGAGGTGAGCTCAGTCCCATTGTGACAGCGGCTTGTCAAGTTGTCAGACCTGTCGGCAGGGCAAAGGTAGACTTGGGGAGAGAGAGAAAGAGAGAGAGAGAGAGAGAGAGAGAGAGAGAGAGAGAGAGAGAGAGAGAGAGAGAGAGAGAGAGAGAGAGATCGCAGAAAGGAAAAGGAAACAAACCAGGCTTCTACAGGAGTTCATCTCGGTTCTCTCTTGCTCTCTCTCTCTCCCTCTCTCCTGCACTCACTCAGTTCTCTCTTCCTCTCTCTCTTCCTCTCTCTCTTCCTCTCTCTGTCCTGTAGTCTCTCTCACTATCTCTACCTCTCCCTCAGTCTCACTCTCTTTCAAACTGTGCTGTTCATTGTTTGCTGTTGTTTTTTTTATTTAGATAATTTAATCGTTTTCCATTTTGTGACACCATGCATTTCTTTTTTTCAGTAGATCTGTTGGTATCATACATCTTTTGATGTTGGTGTTTGAATGCGTGTAAGGTTGAGATTTTCTGAGGCTCTTTATGACGCAAGACACGTTGCATTTGAGATAAAAAAAAAACAATGTGGTTTGCAAAAAAAAAATAGTAAGCAAGACCAGTAAGACGAGACACAGCATCACAACGGGAGCGCTTCAGTTCGGTGGGCTCTGTAATCCATTCCATAGCGTCCCTTAGCGCTTGTAAAAAGTGGTGACGCTCATCCTTCATTGCACTTGAATGCCTAGCTCCACTCTAATCTTCATACTAGTTACTTTTTTCCCCCTCGGTTTAGCAAGGACACGTCCCTGGAGACAGGGAAGTTAATTACTTCAGATACAGGCTGCTGGGAGAAATTGGGCCTTCACTGCATTAGATTAGGATTGGGATCAAGATATTTGGGGTGGAGGGGTGGGGAAGTGTGGCACTTATGACCTAAAAAGCTGCATCACCTTCCGCACTGCAGATTAAGTTGAGCAGCTGTAATGCCCTAGGAAAGCCAGTGTATTATTACCATCTTGAACAAGTCCAGTATGATTCTTTAGACCGCTTGAGAGAGTTACTATCGTTACTTTGGAACGTTGCCCATTTTAAGATATTTGGTGGACTAGCGTGTGTATGCTTGTCGTAGCAAGGTTTCTAAAGTGTTGTTGAGAGAGGAAGGCAGTTCTTTTGGAGCTTTAGTGCCACAGGAGTATATACTTTATATGTGCTTTAAGTAGCTTGCAACGAGAATGTGTAACTGTAAATCAGAATCAGAAAGTGTTTTGTTTTTTCCATTGTCATGAGTACTTGCCAAACAGCTTTTGACTTTGCAAGAGGGTTATAACGATGCAGTATTAATTCTCTGCATGAATGGAATTGATTTTGATGAAGACAGTGAAACGCTCACAGCTTGGTTCTTATTAATCTTTTGCAGAGTTATCTTTTTTTCACCCTGCAGTACACCTGTCAGGATTCAATTTAAACCCAAAGACAAGAAAAGGAAGAATGGAAAAGGAAAGGAACTCCATAGGGCACTGCAAGCGTGTGGTTTTGGAGAGAGGTGGAAATAGATGGTGCCACTCATATTTACACTTTCACATTCAGGTTGTAACATCTCACATGGGAAATAGGCTGTCAGTAGCACAAAGGGCTTTTTTTTGTGCTGAGTCATTGTAAGAGAGGAATGCATGGAACTGCCATTAACTAACTGTACTCTCCCCTTGTACTTTGTACTGAATACAGCTGATGTGAGTGTAAGTTCATGGACGAAGTGCTTTTTTTTAATCATGCTAGGGCTTTCATCTGTGAAGTATAAAGTGATGACATACTGGTCAGAGAAAGTCTCATTCAGTCTCTCATGGCCATAAAGTTGTGACCCAAATATAATTCAATGTAAACATAGGGCCATTCTATGTCCCTGCATTCATAGCATGTTTGTGTATGTCAGTTTAAGTCAGGCAATGTGTAGATCAGGACCAGAGATATGTGTTGTGTGTGCTATCACCTGATCTGTAATATGGCTGTTCACAAAATTCTGGTGGAATTGCAACTTAACTGAATAGTATTTGCTGTTGCACCCAATATTCGCCCCGATAATCTTAAAATCCTATATAAGGCATTCTCAAATGAGAATCAGATTTTATGATGCATTCCTCTCCAAGGATGCCCACTATGAAGAGAATGTTACTTAAGTTGTTATCTGTGTCAAAAGAGTGGTTGAGCAATTACTATTTAATTCAAGATGTTTTTGTCATTTCTGAACGCTCATTGATATGTCCAGCATCTTGCACAGTGAAAACAAAATTGGGTGCATTATTGTGTATGGTCCATTTGCACTGTGGTTCACCTGTCAGTCCATTTGTAAGACACTTTGGATAAATGTGTCAGCTAATTAAATACATGTAAATGTACATTCATGGGTAGAAAACCAACTACACTATTGGCAAAGTTTGATTTTCTAAGTCAACCTGTGCATTCCATTGGTAGTCCATTGGTAGTATATTGAAAAACAGTGACCTCTCTTTAGTCACACAGCTAATTGCTTTGCTGATTGTCACATTGTTTGCCAATTCACAAGGCCTGACATACATTTTTTATTGGCGGAAGGCAAACTTTGTGAATGAGTAATGAATTAGGTTCTGCGTTTTTTGTTTTGAACTGACAGCAGTCAAAAGCAAACAGGTGGCCAAGAGGGAACGATGTATTGGCTCAATGCCATCTTACAGCTCACCAAACAAGTTAAGGACCATAGAATCTGTTTAGTACAGTTAACTGAAATTTGACATCCATTCACAGCTAGGTCTCCAGAGTTTCAGAGTGTATTGCCATCAGTGTGTGAATACCCTAGTGTAAGCCAAAACATGTCACAGTAAATACAATATAAACCCATTGTAACTTTCAGGACATAATTTTTAGCTTGCACAAAGACTCTCTATTTTCATAGTGGTGTAAGATTTCAGTCAAGTAAAGATAGTTCTATTATATCCTTATTGTATTCTGTGGGTATAGTTTACATTTACCTTTATTCATTTAGCAGACAGTTTTCATCCAAAGTGACTAACATATGTCAATTATATTACAAGGGATTACATTGTCCCCAGACAAAAACCCACTCAGGGTTAAGTGCCTTACTCAAGGGCACAACGGTGGAAGCCAGGAATTGAACCCACAGCTTTTTAGGCTACTAGCCCAGCTCCTTAACTACTAGGCTACCACCGCCCAGTGTGAACAGTGTGACACACCAAGTATCAGTATCAACAGTAGTATGTTTAATAATGGCAGGCTTTCTCAACTTTACTGAACATAGGCATACAGTACTTATAAGTTTGAATCGTTTTCATTTAGGACTAAACGCTCATAAACGGCTCAGCTTGGAATAAGCTACAGTATAGCGACCAAATCAGAGTTTGTGAGGGAAACTTAGGTTTAGTTTTTAACTGCGGGTAACTGAATAAAGCTGCAACTCCTCAGACTGTATCTTATGTCCGTCTACTCTGTTGCGCACAACCTGCTGCAGCAGAAATGAAAGGCGTTAGCCCCGAAGGTTTTAATAACTTATTATGATGACCTGTCTGGAACTGAAGCACGAATGGTTAGCATATTTCTAGGTAATAATACCTAGATAGGGCTGAGCTCCGCTCTGTTAAGGTTAAATGGCGGATCATTCACGAGAGGATTTTGAGATGCACAGATTCCCAAATTAACTCATATCCACAGATTTTGTTAGAGTGGTGAAATACATTCACACCGCTGACATTATATTGAGGAAAAAGTATAGCTAACCAAGCTCAAGTAGGCTTGCTCAGTGTAGCCAGACGGACCTTACGTAGGCCTATATTAGGACTTTAAAAAATATTTTTCACTTATCGGCTAATAATATATCGGCCGCCGATATATCGTGCATCCCTAGTTCGAAAGTGCCTTGGCTGTAAAGGAAACTATTTGGAATGAATATTTAAAGTAGGGCACATTCTATTTCAGTTTAGGGCACATTCATAAAAAAACATGGTCTGGTCAAGAACGTGTCAGCCCAAAGTCATAGCAAAGACGACACCAGCCTATGATTGTATAACCAGATCACAAGAATTAGACACACTGTTAGCTCCTTGTGCAGTTCCTTCAAGATGTCTGAAAGATCCCTGCTTATGTTTAATTCATCCTCTTTAACCTCTCAACTCTCTCTCTTCTCTCAACTCTCTCTTCTCTCTCTCTTCTCTCTCTCTCTCTTGCTCTCTCTCTCTCTCTCCCTCCTTCTCACAGGCTGAGCAGGACAATGGACACCCGCTACCAGCCTTCGCTAATTTACACATTGAGGTGCTTGATGAGAATAATCAGGCGCCCTACTTCCAGAGGCCCGTGTACCATGGCTTTATCAGCGAATCAGCAACCGTGGGCACCACCGTCTCCGACAACGCCAATCTCACAGCCCCGCTTGCCATCGTCGCCCTCGATAATGACATGGAAAAGGTAGGAACGGACAGCCTTTCTTTCTTTCTTTCGTCCTCATCTTTTCTCGTTTCTTTTTTTTCTTTTTCATGAGTTTCATTTGCACTCAGAAGATGACATCACATAAAGGAGGAGCATGATTGGATGATAATGAAAGATTCATGTAATAGAGCTGTGACAGTTGGAGAGCATGGAGAAACCAGTGTGTGGATGTGTGAATAGTCATCTCTTCCATACTGGCAGATTTTAATCGCTCATATTTGACAATGGTGCAGCTTTCCCTTGTGTGAGAGATTGCAGAAAAATACCATGTACTAAAACCTGTAGTTATTGCTAGTAGTCTCAAGAAACATTTCCAGAATTCAGAATTCAGAATTTCTTTTACCCAATGCATTTCTTCTGACGATGTTTCTGCAAGACAAAGGGAATCAGCCATTCAGTGAGTGTAACAATAATTCTGTCAGACTGTCACATCCCTGTCCAATCTACATAACCTCATTACTGAAGCAAACGATCACTGACACAACCATCAAGGCCTGTGAATGCTGAACTCAATCAGATGACCTTGAACAGACAATAATAGCTTTGCCCAAACAATCAGGCAGCATCTGCGTGAAGTCTTGATTAGTTTATCTATCATTATGGACATTTTGTTTTGTTTTGTTTCTTAATTATGTTTTTTTTTATTTGATCTTACTGCGAAATTGCGTTATTGCATTACAGCTTTGCCAGGCGCTGCAGCGTAGCCACCAAATCAGTCACTGAGCAAGTCAGCATTTAAGAGAATAATCCACCATAACAAGCCATATGTTTTCTCTCCTGACTTCAGCTCACGGTTAATGCTACGCCTGTAGGTATTCAGAGGGAAGTGTGTAATTTGAAGTGAAGTGCTTGTTTTTGTTTCACTCTTTCTTTCCTTCTTTCTCTTTCTCTCTCTCTCTCTCTCTATTTTTCCCCTTCCTTGCTTGTCCTTATGCTGCTGTGCTGATTCTTTTCAATTATTCGATTTGTTTTGTTTCTTTAGCATGGTTTCCAGGCTTTGCTTACTTATTTCTGTGTGTGTGTGTGTGTGTGTGTGTGTGTGTGTGTGTGTGTGTGTGTGTGTGTATGTGTGTGTGTGCGTATGCGTGTGCGTGTGCGTGTGCATGTGCGTGTGCGTGTGCGTGTGCGTGTGTGTGTGTGTGTGTGTGTGTGTGTGTGTGTGTGTGTGTGCGTGCGTGCATGTGTGTTCTTGTAGCCTAGTGGGTATGGCTTTGAAGTGTTGAGGTGTTTTTTTTCAGCTTTTCATTTCTTGAGAACACAGGGGGTTGGGGCAGTAAAACTGTGAAATCCTCCCAGTTTCACTTTGGTCCTCAATTAAGGATTAACTTCTGCACTCAGATTAATTGTTGCATCAGCCAGAGAATGTATTCATATATAAGTGCTTACTACTCAGTCCAACTCAGCCATCTATAGACTGACCAAAGAGACATACAGTAAACAAAAACAAACAAACATATAAATTTGATGGCATTAAAATCTAACAAAACCTTCAAGAGTAAAAGTAACCAAGATGCTACTGGTTACCTGTTCACTGACGATTATTTCCCCCAAAATCAGTGTACATCCTGTTCCTCCATGTCAAGCCAAACCACCATATCCTGTCTTGAATGTTGATGGTTATAGCTAAACGTTTTCCTCCGTTAGACATTTCAAGTGCTGTACATTTTGTGTTTTACACAACACAAAGCCTCTGAAAGCCAGGGGTGGGGGGTGGGGGACAAGAGTTAAATGTTTCAGAGTGACATCAAATAAGTGGGTTGTTCAATATCTACGTATTAGAGGTTCCTTTAGGAGGGCAAAAGGACCTCTTTACTACTATGGAAATGAATGGCACCTAGTCCTCTCTGATCACAGTAATTCTGCTGGAGAACTCTTTTCAGTGCCTTACTGTCTAGAAGCCCTTTTATGGGTGACTGCGTTCCCCGAGGATAAGATATTGTCAGAATCACTTTGTGTCCTTATAATAGCCTATTGTCAACAGCATACAGACAGTCATAAACATTCATTGTGGGTGTGATGGAGCAACGTTATCTGTCGGCCTGGGATTGACATGCCAACCTGCTGTTACAAGTCGCTTTGAATAAAAACGTACCGGTCACATTTACTATCCTTTACCATGGCATGTTCTTCGTCTGTGTTCTGCTTTTGTTAAACTCTTCTACAAAGTGCTGCAACTTGAACATGAGTTTGGATTCCCTCCTTTCCTGTCTTACCTGTTCATGTTATTTTATTTCCCTCCTGCCTTGTTCATGTTGACAGTGACGTGTCCTTTTTGCCTCCTGTTTGCCCGTTAGACCAGGGACCCCATGGTGCAGATCTCTCTGGGCAGCTACGGCAGCATCTTCGCGGTGACCCCGCAGGGGATTGCCCGCCACCTGACGCTGCTCAAGCCCGTGGACCGTGAAGAGCAGCAGAGCTACGTGTTCTCGGTGAGTCGCCCGTCACTTTTCACCGCACACCTGACCCTGTCCCCTGCCCTCAAACACCATCCATCTCACTCCCTTCCCGCCCTCTATCTCTCTCTCCCTCTCTCACTCCCTCTCGCCCTCTATCTCTCTCTCCCTCTCTCACTCCATCGATCTCATATTCTGTGTTGTATCTTTCACTCGAATAGAGGTAAACACACACACACACAAACACACTCACACACACACACAGACTCAAATGTATACTCTTGATGAGACTGGAGATGCATGCTTCTATTGTTGCACTTCCAATAAATTCAGCAATAGTATACGCTTAAGAGTGTGTCTTCCTCCCTTATCATAGTTTTTATTTTTCTTATTTCGCACCCTAAGATGAGTTCAATTTGGGTTGAGTGCGCTCTGCGCTTTGTTAGTCTCTTTTATTTCCCATCTTTCTTACTTCTACATTCTATATTGTTGTTGCGGAGCCACCTTCCAGAGGCTTTTGGATTTGTATAAAAGTTTCTAATAATACTGCATTCATTCCCATGCTCATGTATGTCACATTTCACTATAGTTTGTCTCTTGCTGTGCTGCATATTGTAATGCTTAGGAGAGTCAAGCAAGAGCTTAATTTCTGTTGAAACACAATCACAATGCAGTGCATGAGTATAAACTACTTTTGCACAATGAGTGCTTCAGCAGAGACAGTGATATGTGTTTGCCTGTGAGATGATGTATTGCGAGGGCTTTGGAGGTATAATGCCACTGATACACCCACATCTGGAATGCACACCCATGGCGGCTGGAAGTTGTTGTCCCACCTGTGTCAGGTTGAGTTTAAATAATCTGCCTGGGTTGTTCCCGTACATTTCTGCCTTGTTATCACCACCAAAACAGAACTCACCATGTCTCTCCCACAGTGCTTTTCTTTCTTTCTTTCTTTCTTTCTTTCTTTCTTTCTTTCCTTCTTTCTTTCTGCCTTCTTTCTTTTGTCATGTCTATTTCTTTTTCCCCCTTTCTCTCTATTGACTCAATTGTAAATGTCCTTAATAGAATATTGACTGTAGCTCTCTGTCTCTCTCAAAGCAACATTACTGTAGCCATTTCAAGGAGAGCACAGTTTTACGTCCAAATAAGTACAATTTATCTTGAAGTAATGGCAGCATCTACGGCAGGGAGTTTCACAGGGCAGGTTCATCACAGGACATGTGGCTTCTCTGGTGATGTTATTGGTTCAACTACTGTGATTTACCTTTTGATTAACCTCTTTAGCTTTAGTTTGTGTCTCGTTCAGCAGCCCTATTTTGAGAGGCCTCTTCCAACACCTTTCAGGTGTAAAGTTACCTGACAGATCTTGACACCAGCACCACACGTAGACGTGAATCACAGAAAAAATGTCCTACTGCAAACTCGGCGAACAGGAAATTATTCCCCTGGCAGCGGCGGTGGCAGTGCTGCCTATCTCCGAGTGCCAAATTTGACGCTTTCTGGGTGAAGTGCATACCATAGCATTGTGACAACAACGCTGCACGTCGTGCGTCTGAATCATTTCTGGTATTGTGCATCATAATGATGGAGTGTATTACATACAGTAGCAGGCCCTACACTTAACAGGCACGGGGACAGAACAATGGCGTCTGTGGTTGGCAGAATAATACCTTATTATGGCCCATACAAAAGACTGCCAGTTTTATACCCCTTGTTTTATTTCTTGGCAGCAGCCATCTTTTTGCGGTAATATGAGATGTGTGTGTGTAAGGATTTGGAGAGAGAGTGTGTGTATGAGTTGTTTATGTCTTCTTCCTATTGTCATGTAAGTTTGTATATGTTAGTGTCTGAGTTTATGTATGAGTTTGAAAGTCCTTGTGTTTGCATTTTATGAGCAATAAACAATCGCAAGCCAAGGCCTTTGTATTGATTTAAGACTAAAAGCAATCAGATTGAGGAGATGGTTTGAAAAATGAAACTGGCTTTAAGATGAATGGGACCTTCATGGTGTAATGTGATACACTGTAGCGTCTTTATTATCCGAGTCCGTCATCCGTGACTCAGTTACTAGTCTTTAAAGCCGCTTTAAATGAA
>NW_027468674.1:18175783-18185783 GCF_046254945.1 Alosa pseudoharengus | reverse complement strand
ATGGTAACCCAGCAACCTGTGTGTGTGTGTGCGTGCACGCGTGCGGTGCGTGAAGGAAGATGAGGGTGCATGCATGTGTGTATAAAATGGGTTCTTTTTTAGGCATACTGTCTTGCAATTGAACGTGAATAAGTTTACTACTTAAAAACATAAAAAGCAAAACATTATATCACGACATCGCTACAAATACAGTATGTGATTAAAATCAGCCAACATCAATGTAGGCTATAGGCTACGTAGATAGATTGATTGATAGATACCTACTTTATTGACGCTTGGTGAAACAACATGGAGTGCATGTTTTCGGTTCAGATGCTTGTTCTTTTCCTTTTTTGAGTATGTAATGATCCCAAAACTTTACTTGAAAACTTTAGACATTCTCTGCCATTTATGGACATCTTGACTCCGCCATCGCGCCAGCTAATTCAGAACATAGACATAATCTATGATTCAGAATGTATCACGATTCACGCGCTAGTGGTGTGCTTCCCGAACAACGGTCCTTGTGGAACAACGAGGCTTCGAGGCAGGGTTTTTGCCTCGAGTAATTTTTGTAATCGAGTTATTCGAGTAACTCAATGAATCGTTTCAGCCCTACATTTGAGGCCTTTTTGAATTTTTAATGTGGCTCCATCATGTGCTGTTTTTATGTCCTCTATTTTTGTTTTTCTCCCTGCTCATCCTGAGGTATTTGTTGTGTTTTGAATAAAAAGTGGGTCACAATTTTTAGGATGGCCTCACTCCATTTTTAGAGAACAATGAGAATGAATAATGGGTAGGAAGTAAAATTTCACGACTTTAGTCATAAAACATTTTCCAATTGTGAGAAGTGTTAATAATGTGTCATTTAAAAAATAATGTATAATGTATAAAGTGTAAATATGAATGTTGAAATATTCATGGTTGCATTTATATTTCATTGTATTTCATTTCACTCTTATAGTTTATTCAATGCCTGAATGGTACTGATAAATACTGTCTTTGTTAGGACAGAGCCCCAGACTAGGTTGCAGTCATATGTGGGAACTCTTTAAACAAAGCATATAGTTGGGTCTGTTTCATATTATTGCCTCTCCAGGTTATAGTGTTTAAACCAATCAGCTCAAATTTACTATTGAAAGTCCAGGGGATTCAGAGCTTGACATTAACAGCTTTGGTGCCTCTAACCATAGATATCAGAAAGCTAGATGCCGCATTGGGCTCCAGAACGTACGTATATAGCGCCACCATCATGGTGGGGGCAACGATCACTGGAAGCCATGTTTGCCCCCAGCAATATGATGGCCACGTTTACTTATGTCACTTAATAGAACTCTACGGACAATGTGGTATCTAGCTTTCTAATATCTATGCTCCTAACCACATATAGGCCCAGTGCCCACGGTCTGGCCTGAGGTCCTGTCCCAAACCCTCTCCCCTATTCATTTCCTGTCTCCTGTCCAGCATCCAACACAAAGGCTAGAAAAGCTTTGATGTCTTAGAACTATTATTTGTGAACCAGCTGTGATGTGTTTTTCAGCTAACGGCAGTGGATGCGGATGAGGGCCCCAACGGCCAGGTGACCTACCACATCCTGGCAGGAGACCAGGGCCATTTTGTGATCGAGAAGCACACAGGGGTGATCAAAGCCATGCCGGGCATCAGTCTGGCCGTGGGCCGCACCTATGCACTCACTGTGGAGGCCATGGACAATGGCCCCAAGGCCCAGAGGAGGTCAGTGGGACTTGTAGTTTTAAAGTTTATAGCTTTGTAGTTTTATGGTCTAGTCCAGTCATTCCCAAACTGTGGTCCGCGGACCACTAGTGGTCCGTGAGGGTACTGCAGGTGGTCCGTGGAAAAGCAAAATAAAAATAAAAAAAATATATTTTTTTTAAACCTTTATTTTACCAGGAAATGCTAACATATATTCTAAGAATATGTATATTCATATCAAATTTAAATGTAAATTAAATAGTAAAGTTATTGTGTGATTATTGTGTGACTAAAAGGCTAGTGGCGCTAGGCTGTGACGTTCAAGTGCAGTGCCGCTAAGCGCTAACGGTTAGAACAGGGGTCTCAAACTCAAATGAGCTGGGGGCCACTTCTGCCAATGTCATCTCGTTGGAGGGCCACGTCAGTGTTAAGAATAATACAAAAAAAGAATGGCTATTTCCTAAAATGCAATGTTTTTTTTTTTTCAAATACTGTATTTTCAATCACAAAACTACAAACAGTAGTTTTAGACATATTGGTGCTTTTACGATAGCCTACTGATGTGATGCCCAGTTATAGGCCTAGTTTTAGTGCTAGCAGGCCTATTAAGAGGTGCAGATTAATTCAGGTAGGGCTGTGTATAGACATTTTATTAAGGGTATTATGAGGTGGTAACCAGGTGTTACTGTCCTCCTTGCCTCGCTCTGTTTTGACAAGAGGTCCTGCAGTCTAGGGATAGATGTTTGTGTGCCTCGCTATCCTTGATCCTGATCCTGATGGAGTTGCTTCTGACAGTTGTGTCGTGGACTATACTGCCTCAAGGGATTTGTGTCATAGTTTGGACAAAGGTGACTGCTAAGCTGTAAAGCTAATGCAAGCTAACTTTCAGCAGTGTGTGCTCCGATGTAATTTGATCTCAGTGGAAAGCAGATCAGAGCTGTGGGCGCTGTGATACTCCTAGCCTAGCTGACTTACATGCTATTCCATACATGTTGTCACAAAGCCAGAGATGTGTACCGATTGAGTCGCGATATCAGTGATAAAGAGAGGTGATGAATTTTGCATGATCATAATGGAACCTATTTACTGGTATTCTCTACACACGCTCTTTCGTTCGCACACATTCTTTCAAACCTAGAAAAGTTTGTAAGTAGTAAGTATTATACTGTATAGCACATTAACATTTTTAGATAGGTAAACAGGTTGAAAGGCAATGGCAGTGCATTAGTGTAAGGAACTTTAGCACCTCTTGGAGATATACTGTATATATGTATTTGCGGAATCTTTTGCTTGACTCTTTTGGCAAAACATATCTCTATTGCCTTGTTCCTGTAAGGAGCATAATGTCTTTTGAAGGCATGCATATGTATTTGTGAAATACATTGCTTGATTCTGTTGGCACAACACATCAATGTTGCCTTGCTCATCCAAAACACATTACAGTAACACCTGTTGTAGGCATGCATATGTATTTGTTAGAATTATTTTCCTGACTTTTTGGCACAACATTCCTCTTTTGCCTTTCGCAGTTCCGTTTGTCTGCAAACACTGTTGTTAGCCCTCGGCGCTATTTTCATTTTAAAATATAATGCGGTGCAGCACCAGTTTTGCGAGCCAACTGTGAAATCATGCACATTAATTATCCTGCCATCAGTTCATTAGTATGTTTAGTTTGGAGCGTAGCTGAAATAATCCCGCTTCAAATATGTTCTGCTTATGATACATCAGTCACCTCCAATCCCCTAAATGTTCATTAGGAGACTTTTAAAGATACATAAGGGATTTATGTTATGTAATGTTATGCTACACATGTGCAGAATAGCAATTTGTGCAGGTCTTTCATCTATAGACTACTGCAGCACTGAATACCACATGAGGCTAAGGGCAGAGGCTCTGTGTGTGTATGTGTGTGTGTGTGTGTGTGTGTGTGGTGTGTGTGTGTGTGCGTGTGTGTGTGTGTGTTTGTGTGTGTGTGTGTGTGTGTGCACGTGTGTGTGCGTGTGAGTGTGTGTGTGTGTGTGCACGTGTGTGTGTAGGTGTGTGCGTGTGTGTGTGCGCGCGTGTGTGGTATGTGTGTGCGCACACGTGTGTGTGTGTGTGTGTGTGTGTCTGCTTATGTTCATATGTTTAGTTGGTATATAGGGTGTTGATGTTATTCTGGGGTTCAGGGGAAATGGGAAGCTGTGTGGCTGTGATGCCGTGCCTGAGGGAGAGGCAGAGAGTTGGAGACGCTCCCTTTCTGTCCCAGCCAGGACTTCACATGTGGTGGCACGCAGCGCTGGCTTGCATATCCACTCTGCCCAACCCCACCTCCCATTTGTAAATCAATACAATCCTGAGGGTCTGAGTGATTCGCTTCATTCCCCTCCCCAAACCCCCTCCCCTATGGGCTACTCTGGAAACATCCACCGACGCCATGCCAATAGTGCCACTTGTCCATCTGCCACTCAGAGAGAAGGAAACGAGTGACTGTTTTCCACCCTTTTATTTCATCCCTTCTTGAGAGGGAGAGAAAGGAAGAATAGGCCATGGTTTGTCTCTCGGGACCAATTCAATCTCTCCTGCTTTACACCAGACCCAGTTATTATGGGTGGCCGCAGAATCAATAAGGCTCCCGAGCAGCCCTTGTTTTTGTGTGCATTTGTGTAGGGAATGTGTTTGGGCACCTCTGCAATTGCAGTGTGGGAGGAAAACACATCCATGTGATGAAAACAAAAATAATAATAAAAAAGCAAACAAACAAACAAAAACATGTATGGTCTGTTGGACATGAAAGGTTTTATGGAAACAATGAAAACCTGTTTTTTTTTTAATAAAAAAAAAGGAAACAGCGGAGGAAAAGAAAAGTGGAAAAAATCATATAATTGAAAAACCAGAAGGTGTGTAACAACACTGACCAGATGGCACTTAAATATGGATAGTCAGTCGCAAAAGTTTCTCTTTTTTTTCCCGGAGAGCAAAAACAAAATTACCTACGAGATGCTGGCTCTTCCAGAAACACGCTGGACCACATCCAGGTCGGCTACGCGCCACCTTTTGGAAAAAGACCAGTCACCCTAGGGAGAAGCAGAGAGGTTTAAAAGTGTGTGTTTTGCCAGCTATTGTCACACCTGAGTGTTTCTTTAAAACGATGAGAGTCCCGTGTGGCCGTCTCGGTGTTTTATCCATTTATCTCCGGGCTCTTCTCAGAAAGCTGCGCTTACCTCTTTACTTTAAGCTTCCCGTAACTATCGGGATAGGTCATGCATCAACAAACTTGAAAAAAACAAAAAACAATGAAATTGAGTAGTAATAAATCATATATAATAGCTCATGCTGGGATGTATTTCTTCTTTATGTGAGCTGATGAATTACGCTTTACGTCTGTTGATATCTTCCTCTCTCTGGGGTTCATTATGGTCAGTTCATTTTTTTTTCTTGCACAAGTGTTTTGCTAGTGCACATCCTCATAACCAATATTTGCAGTTTCTGTCTGTATGTTTTTTTTTCTATTCAAGACAGTATGTTTGTTGGTGCCTTGTTTGTTTGGATTTAAGACTGTTCCTTGGGTTTGTTGCCTTGTTTGTTTGAGTTTAAGACTGTTCCTTGGGTTTGTTGCCTGGTTTGTTTGGGTTTAAGCCAGTTGCTTGGGTTTGTTGCCTTGTTTGTTTGTTTGGGTTTAAGCCAGTTGCTTGACTGTACTGTATGCTCTTGATCTCCAGGAGCTCCATCACTACAGTGTACATTGAGGTGCTGCCGCCCAACAACCAGAGTCCCCCCACCTTCCCCCAGCTCCTCTACAGCCTGGAGGTCAGCGAAGCAATGATAACCGGAGGCACACTGCTCAACATCCAGGTGAGGGGACAACACACACACACACACACACACACACACACACACACACTGAAACACACACACACACACACACACACACACACTAAAACACAAACACATACTGTACACACCAGTATGCACGCATGCACACGTGCACACACACACACACACACACACACACACACACACACACACACACACACACACACACACAAATACACACACACACACAGACATTCCAACACATAGCGAAAGGTGTGTATAGCCAAGAAGAAAGGAGCAACATTGTATACGTGCTGTTTCACCTACACTGACATAGCAGACACACACACATGGAAACCCCAAATATAATGATCCACACTGGTCAACATACAGGTGAAGATCATACACACAGAACTCCTCACACAGTTTATATACCGTACCACCTTACAGTCATGTGTCTGCTGTTTCCAAAGTGCTGTGTCTGCTATTTTTATAACATGCTCTGGACATTGATGGGTAAGCTCATTCCACTAGTTCCGCAGAGAAAAGAGGATTTGAGCTTTTAGGCATGATCACAATCTGATAGTTGTTTTTTTTTATCCCCAAGTAATGCTATCAGTGCAACACTTTACAAAAGACCTTGTCTGTCTGTGCAGGCTACAGACCGTGAAAAGGATCCCATTACCTACACAATCCAGAGGGGCAATCCTGACGGCACCTTCGGACTCCTGCAAGAGTAAGCGATTTTTTACCCCCTAACGTGTATCTCCTCCATATTGGACACTGAGTGAAAGTTCTGCTGCTTCCTCCTGACGGTACAGGCAGGGCTACGGGTAAATAATCCATCTCGAGGAGGTCTAACAGCTGTTTTTTTTGTATTTCAGCATGGCACATTTATATAACTTCCAGGCACTCATCATTCCCATCTTCTCAGTAACACACACACACATACACACACACAAACACACATCCGTGAGGATAGTCTCTTTATATATATTTATACCTCTCCAAGCCTGAAGAATGCATAATTAATAAGGAATAAATGAATGGAAACACATATCATTGGGATGATTTGGGGGAAGGAGCAGAAGCAGGGTTGCTCATTAGGCCACGGTATTGGGCTTGGCAGACGCCGCGTAGCACGAATGCTAATGTGTTGTGGAGGGAAATATACTAAAACAGTTTGCGTACACTTAATCATGCCGGGTCAAATGTTTGCATCTGCAAGGCACCTCCAAGCAATGTGGTCTCGATGGGAGGACTGCTGAATTTTCTCAGTCTCTTTCCTTTCTCCCTGTCTCTCTCTCTCTCTCTCTCTCTCTCCCCATCTCTCTCTCTCTCTTTCTGTCTCTCTCTTACTGTTTCCTTCTATATCTTCTCCCTATTCACCTCTTGTTCACACCTCTCTCTCTCTCCCTCTCTTTCTCTCTCTCTCTCTCTCTCTCTCTCTCTCTCTCTCTCTCTCTCTCTCTCTCTCTCTCTCTCTCTCTTACTAACTCCTACTTTCTAATAAGAAGCAGACTGCAAGGCAACCCTGAGGGGGCAAAGGGGACTTCAATCATTTGGCCTAAAATTCAAATTTGATCAGCGGCCTCCGCTGCAGTCGCTGCAAGTAGACACAGGTTGGAGAAAACACTATAAAATATTAATCAGTCCATGTCACGATTGCCCCCCCAATAACCAGGCAAATAGAAACTGTTCAGTGTGATGATGGAGGCATGTGTGTCTGTGTGTCTCTGTGTGTGTGTGTGTGTGTGCTTGTGTGCTTCAAAACTGATCATTTGTGTGACTGGTTAACTAGTTTAACTCTCTAGGTGTTTATTACTATGCAGTATGTTCATGAGAAGAGGGCTAAACCATCTAATCTTTTATTAGCCTTTTATTGTTCTTTATTAGTCTTTGGTACAGATCAGCTTTCTACCCAGTCTTTTCACACCTGGCCCGCCTGTGCCCTCCTAACACATTGCCACGATGAAAAGCAGAAAACCGCTGAAGAGTGTTTCCTACGGCGTGGATATAAATGGAACGAGCAGTGTTGAGGAGACCTTTGAAACAATAACATCAAGATTGGAACAGCTCGAAAAAAAAAAAAAATTCGAACAAAATAATCAGATCTGTGGAGTGACCCCTGCTTTTGTGTCTGTCTGTGTTTCCGAGCTGTGCTCATTTGCATCTCTGAGTCCTCCACCAAGTGGTTGGCGCTTCAGTAGCACTTCTGAGCGAGCTGATAGAAAATGTTCCGTTCTGTTCTGTTCTGTTCTGTTCTGTTCTGTTGTTCACTGATTGTGCGGAGTCCTGCTGTTGTGTTAAATGATCTCTCATATTCCTTTGTTAATGCTTTTGATGGGCTTTAATGGAGGGCCGGTTTGGGGTGGCTCTGTCTGAGTGTGTGTGTCTCCTCTCTTGTGTGTGTGTGTGTTGTGTGTGTGTGTGTGTGTGTGTGTGTGTGTGTGTGTGCGTGTGCGCGTGTGTGTGTGTGTGCACCCAGTTCTGTAACAACTCCACCAGTACATTTAAAAACTTCCGTTAAAACAAAAATTGTCTACTCACCATACAAGCTTTATTTTCCTATCACAAATCAAATATTTCAATGAGTGCACTTGACAATGTGATTTTTGTAAAAGATCTGAAGCCAATGGCTTGGCATATCATTTGACATTTAAAGCACTTTCCTTTCTTTCACCGTGTATGATGTCTGAATGGCATTCTTAAAGGCTACAGTCCAATACGCGAGAAACAGGAAGCTACTGTTGCCAACTCAGATGGAGACTTTCACTTCAAAGCTTATAGTCTATAGCCTTATATAATTAATCACATATGGATTCATAATGGATTTAATGATTAATAATGGATTTAAAGCCCTGTCATAATCCCGATATAGTATGTATTATGTTTATTAGCACACCACTGAGATGGGGAAGGCTGAAGTCTTATTCCTTACTCCAGAAGTCCCTCTAATCACCCAATAGTGGCATTGAGTATGTCATGAAATCTCGACGGAGCTTAGCCACGGCTGTCAAACGCATTTCCACAGCATTTTACTTCAATATCACAGTGGCCTCGTTTACACAGGCATGTGTTTTATTTGTTTATTTACTTACTTGGTGGTGTGTCAGTGTCTTGTTTGTGTTTGAATTTATCCATGTAGATCTGGACTCCTGCTTCTGAACAAGACGCTGGACAGGGAGACGACGGATCGATACACACTGGTTGTCACGGCGTCCGACGGAAAGGCAGACGGGGTATGTCATGACCGCTCCCCGGGGAAGCCTTAATACCCCACTCACCCCCACCCCTATCCCCTACAGGTGTCTGGAAAACTAATCCCCACTGGGTTCACTGTCAAGAAAATCGACTGAAACTGCAGGGTGCTGTGCTTTCTCCAGACACAACCCAGCTAGCCTATCAAGGCTCCAAAACCTTGGCTGCATTGCCAGTGATTTTGAAACTGATACATGCAATGCACATGCATGCTGTTTTGCAAAGTTTCATAACATGCAAGAACTAGCAAGAACATCATTCTAACCTCCTTTGTGACTGACTGAGCTGTACTGGTAGGACCGAGTGCCATCGCTGCGGTGTCGTATGCGCTCTGAATACCTTACCAAAGAGCTTGGCATTTAGGTGTCGCAGTCACAAGCTGCAGGGACCCTTTAGAAACAGGGCTGAGTTCAGCTTACGGCTCTCTCCCTTTGCTATAGCAGGTCTTTCCTTTATGTAACACTACTCTTTGTTCCTGTCGGATGTGAGGGGGAACAAACTTTGTTTTTCTTTTTTTTTGCTATGCAAGAGGAAATAAAAAAGAGATTAAGAGATGAAAACTTTTTAATGTCCTGGGAATAAGCCAGAACAAGCTTGCAGCTACCTTATGAAAAGATGATCCCAAGCAAAGCAGACACATTCACAGTGGGTAAGTTTAGAGATTATAGTCCAACACAACTGCTAATAGCAATTCAGGCAGAAGAATAAGCTTAGATCTTTCTTCAATAATGGAGCGATTGTGGCTTTATTGTTTTTCGCAGACCAGACAGGAGCTAATAGAAGTGCGTTCAAGATGTCGTATGTCACTGGTTATTGACTGGTTATTGACATTGAAGCGATGTCTGCAGTTATCTATCTTTCCTAGACGGAGGCTTCTAGAATGTCTTTAGGCAGTAACATTGAAAGCATCTTGTGCTTATTTATCATTGCCAGTCTAAGGCTTGCCGAACAGGACAGCCAGGCGGTCTTTAGAGTATCGCATGGCCTACCGGAGTTGTTTATTCAGTCTACCATGCGGTTGACCTATCAGTCAAAGGGGCCCATTAGTCGGTCAACAAGTCGATCAGTCAGTCAGCAGAAAAAAGCAGTAGTTACTTTTTCAAGTGACTACCCAAGTGAACCTTTTAGCCTTTCAATCGCTCAGTGCATGCGATCATTCATTTATCCATGCCATCCATCCATCCATCCATCCATCCATCTAACTATCTAAGCATCCTTCTATCCATCCATCTCTTCATTAATTCATCTTCTC
>NW_027468674.1:18155783-18163283 GCF_046254945.1 Alosa pseudoharengus | reverse complement strand
CGATGTGGAGAAAGCGGCTCTAACTCAACTCCTAAGAGCTTCATTGCGACCTTCCTAAATAAGATAGCAGCCACTACACACGCCCCCATGCCACCACAACACCCGACCCAAACAAAACAACAAACCTCCCCAAGTCGGACCTTGTCAGAGGAGAGCGTAATTACATTGACCTGACGGCGGCGTGGCTGCAGGTTCCGTTCAGTCCCGCAGTGATCCGGTACCTCTCTTATATACTGCTTTAATTAACTTCTAATTGATCGCGGGGGGAGATGAATGCTTCCAGCGAGTCGAGGACTTGCAGGTTGCATTTTAGCTGGAGTCAGAGGCGGACATAAAGACGGCAATGGTGCCACGGCTATTTGGCCGCCTCGGTGTTTGTGTTTGGTTTATTGCAGCCTGTTTGGCTGTTGGATGTTGTTTATTGTGGCCGAGGGCGTTACCACTGAGCATGTTATGCTAGCACCCTGAAATTGGGAATGGCCCTGAGTACAGGCAATGCAGTTTTACAGTGTGGCCGTTGTTTACAAAATTGTTGTTTACAAAATTGTTGTTTTCTTGTAAGATGTATACCGTACTCAATATTTGTCCTTGACAATTTGTCCAAGGCATTGTGATGTTTTTTTCTAAAATCTGCCATACGGATGGCCTTTTTTTAAAATTCTGCCTTAAAGTGCATCTCAATGAGAAACTGGCACCATCACATAGATATTCTCTTTTGATGTTTCCCTACACCTCTAAGTTAGTGATTGACTCTTCTGAATGTCACTCAAGCACAGGTATACAGGTGATAGGCTGGTCATGGTCTAGGAAAGGGGGTGGGATGACTTGGAGCACTGTGAGATGTCTGTTTTCAAACCTTTGACAAACATTATCTTGATCAAAAGGTTTTCATCACAGCACAGAAGTCAGTGATTGGGACTCATGGATTATGTTTATAGGTTGAGCAGTACCACAAGAGGAAATAGGGGTGGGATTTTAAAGTGCGAGACCCTATCTTGATCTCGACTGGTCTTTATCACATCACAAAAGTGTGGCTTTAAAGTCAAAAACTCAAGATGCAATAACTCCAAAGATCTCTTTGTGATGCAAGTCTCATTCCACAATGCGCTTGATACAGTCAGATGGATTATCGCTCCGAGAGCTCTCTCTCTCTTTTCTCTTTTTTTGTCTGTGCCCGGGAGTCCCGTGGCATTTAAAGATAACAAAGGGGAACATTATCTTGGCTAATTTTTGCTGTGACTCCCCGAGACCTGCCATCGCTGTTGCCTCCGGCCGAGTCTACCGCCTTTGTGTCTGATGATTATGCACTGATGAGTCTGTCGACGAGAGGTCGGGGGGTGGGAAGCGGTGGGGGGCCCCAAGAGTTGAAAGTTCTTTTTCTTTCTCTTTCTCTCTCTATCTCGCTCTCTCTGTCTCTCTCGTCTCTTGTGAAGTGTGTCGTGTTTTCAAGAGGCTTCTTGACTGTAGGTTTTTATTTTGTTAGTTTTCGGCTTGACATTCAGGACCTCAGATCGTTGGGTGTTTTGCTGCATTGCGGGAGTCCACTTCTTGAAAAGTCTGGTATTGATCAGGCGTTCTCCTTACCAAGTTCTCCTGTGTGTGTGTGTGCGTGTGTGTGTGTGTGTGTGTGTGTGTGTGTGTGTGTGTGTGTGTGTGTGTGTGTGTGTGTGTGTGTGTGTGTGTGTGTGTGTGTGTGTGTGTGTCCGCGAGTGTGCGTGTGTGTTTGTTTGTGTTTGTGTTTGTAACTAAACTAAGTATTTGTACAAAGCCATGTGTGTTACTGAATGTGTACTTCCGAGTGTACTGTGCCATTAGTGTGTGTGTGTGTATGTGTGTGTGTTTGTGTTTGTGTGTGTGTTTGAGCCGTAATCTAAAATCAGTAGGAGGCTAATCCTGAAACCTAGTGGAATACAAGCCTCTGTCTCTCCCCTCCTCTATAATTCATGCCTGTGGGGACCTCAATCTCACACAGGCACACAAGCCCCATGGCTCCCACAGATCAACAGAAGCAGCTCCTAAGACTAGTAGTGAACTGAAGTTGTATTTAATGTTTATCCCGTCTAGACAGCAACAGTGATCACTGGGTGGCTTCAGTGTACTCAGTCCAATAAGCAGTGTTGTTGAGTTGTTGTTAGTGTGGTCGTGTTTCGAAGGTTCTCATAAGTAAACTATGGCAGTAATAACATTGGGAACAATGCAAAATCTCCAATTTTTTTTAATTTTGCACAAATGACTACCGTAACAATATTGTGTTCTTCCAATATTGGATGCCATAAATATACGGTTACTTGCAAAACTGCAGTTAGAGTTGTCTTACTTTT
Source organism: Alosa pseudoharengus (assembly GCF_046254945.1). Taxonomy (NCBI): domain Eukaryota; kingdom Metazoa; phylum Chordata; class Actinopteri; order Clupeiformes; family Clupeidae; genus Alosa; species Alosa pseudoharengus. Next base: position 18,160,962 of record NW_027468674.1, on the reverse strand, counting down.
GTTACAACTGTAGCCTTCCAGAATGAATGACGTCATTATCATTACAGCCTAAAGTTTTCAGACACTGCCAAGTACACACATGGGCCATTTATATGTAATGACTTTTCCAATAATTCCATGGAATGTTTTTCCTTGCTTTAAGCCACATGATTGACTTAGCTCCTACCTAATTCAGTGAAGAAATATGTACACACTGTGTGTAATTTTCCCAAATGTGTTAACTTTTTAAAGGCTGCTTATGTTTTAAGGGAACAGTATTAACTCAGAATGTTCAATTTCAATAATTTATATAGCATCGTTAAGAAAAAAAAATACATAGCCTTAAAGCGCACTGTAGTCCCCCCTTTGAGAAAGCACAAGGCAACAGTGGTAACAACTAGCTCCTTAGACACTTTGATCATATTCACTGACACCGACACTATGCTCCGACAGAACAACATAAATCAGCCGGTTTTAGAAAAAAAAACACACTTCTACCTCTACCTTCTACCCTCTAGCCTGTTATTTGTTTTGCAAAAATCCACAGCTCCCGGTTCTTCTGGTCCAATCAAAGCAGGGCTGTGTGAGATCTGACTGTCAATCACAGTCTGGTGCTGTCTGGTGTGCACTGACAAGCACAAACTCGATGAGAGGGTTCTCGGTGGTAGTGGGGGAGGGGCATAAGAGTTGTAAACATTAAAAGTTTTGACTAAGTCCCCTCAATCTGTCAGACTTGCCAACTGCAGCTTTAAGCAGAGCTCAGATTTTAGCACACCAGTATGTACACATGTGCTTTAATCCAAAGCTTTGTGATATTATGTAATGCAGTGTTCATACTTTGTTACATTTTTTGGTTCAAGCAACTTCAGTATAGTGGGAAACAGGCCTAAACCAGGTCTGTAAAGCCTAATATCAATCTTCACATTAAGCTTTAAGTCAGTACACAAGACTATGGTCAATACTGTAGAAAATGACCAAGTGTAGCAACCACCACATGCATTTACACTGATGCAGCATTTTCACCTTTGACCTTCACATTTGACCTTCACATTTGACCTTCACCTTTGACTTTCACCTTTGACTTTCCCCTTCACCTTTCAGTGGTCATCAGAAACCACATATTTCACACAGACTTAGAATGTGTGTTATTGATTTCTACAAAAAAGAAAAGCAACACAGTGATTCAGACAAATTATAACCATATGTACACCCTTAAACATCTGCACCACTTGCATACTTCTTGTCTCTGCTCTATGGCTCTTCTGTCAGATTGATCGGTTTGCGTTGACTCACAACATGTCTCCTAACTTACAGTTTTCTTGATCATTGTTCCCCTACTGTAAGTTGCTCTGGATACAAGAGTAATCCAGATGAATAAATGGAAATGTGTGAATGTGTGAATACATCACACACGCCTAAAAGGTATTTTATGGTTATGGTTATGGGTTTGATTACCAAAACATATACATTTTGTAAAAGTATTATTGATTTGTTAAAATAAAAACCCTTCAAAGTCAATGACTAAATTAAAGATACAGTGATCCATACAGATTGCAGCCATGTGTGTACGATATGTGTGTATGGGAGATGGAGACATGCGCATGCCCCCTCTCACTTCTGACCTCTGACACCTGACCTCTGATCTCTGCCCCTCTGCGCTTTCCCCCTCTGCAGGCCAGCGACCCGGACGCGGGGGCCAACGGCGAGGTCCGCTACCGCCTCCTGACCCACAACGGCCTTTTCCGTATCAACAGCTCAGGGGCCATCATCACGGTGGCGCCGCTGGACCGCGAGGTCAGAGGTCAATACCAGCTGCTGGTGGAGGCTTCGGACGGCGCCCAGGACCCACGGCGCACCACCCTACTGCTCTTCGTCACCGTGATTGACGTGGACGACAACAGCCCGGTCTTCTCCCAGCCGGCGTACAAGGCCACGCTCCCCGAGAACAGCCCCGCCGGCACGGTCCTCCTCCACCTCAGTGTGAGTGGGCACTTTGACCTTTGATCTTTGACCTTTTCACATCAAGCTCTAGCCCCTATCCAGCTCCAACCTTTAAGTCCCCCCCCCCCCCCCTCATGCTGACAGGCCTAGACCTTTTCAACTGTAGCTCATCTGACGGAATGTAAATGTTGATCAATATTGGGGTCGTGGTGTTAGGTCCCACCAGAGTCCAGATGTACATTTTCATTTTCGTTTACAACATACCAAATGTCTGCACATGTTAACAGATATGTGCTAGGTCTGTTAATGAATCGTGGGACTTGTGCATCATCTGTTCAATGCTCATTAAGACAGATGTGAATACTTTTTCAGTTAACCCTTCCTAATGTCTGCTTGGTGCTGGCCATCCCACTCTGCATAGGGTGGTTGTAGTCATAATGGCGATAGTGCTTGGAGTATGCAGGTGGGATTCTATTGCAATAGTGAACCACATCCTAAAAGCCTCAGACCTCCCTCACTCACACACACACACACCCACACACACACACACACACACACACACACACACACGTCCAGTTACTTGTGCTTGTGTGTGTGTTTGTTTGTTAGTGTGTGTGTGTATGTGTGTGTGTGTGTGTGTGTGTGTGTGTGTGTGTGTGTGTGTGTGTGTGTGTGTGTGTGTGTGTGTGTGTGACATTCTGGATATCTTCACCATCTCCACTGTAATATGCCCCAGATAGGCTCTAATGGGGTTGTCAGTGAGTTTTAAATAAAAATTAATGTCCTCTGTGAGAGAGAGAGAGACACCACTAAGGGCATCTCTGGAATACATTCAAGCATAAGATGGCATTGGCTAACGATAACTTATGAATATAAGTTTTCCTCTCCACCTCTAGAGCAATGCTGCAATCAATATTTCTGATCAGCTAGCTATGACGGGAGCCACTATTTAAGATTAGTATTTTGGTACACACACACACACACACACACACACACACACACACACACACACACACACACACACACACACACACACACACACACACACACACTGGCACAATCCCTAAAGTAGGAATCACAGTTCTGGTCAGGGAGAAAGCAGTAGAAACTGATGAATATGTTATGAACCATTAATAAGGAGTAGAAAGGAGTTTTAGCCAGCAATGAGGGAGGGAAAACCTGCCTGAGTGTTGGTCAGAGCACTGATGAGAGATTATAAAAGATAAAAGATGGAAATTTATACAGTTGTATGGTGATGATTTTGGCACCATTTTGAATTGATTCAGGGCCCATTATCACAGTATTTACTGTATTCAGTGTTATGATTAGAATTTACCTTCAGATATTTGTTGTGTCTGCTGTGTGTGTGTGTGTGTGCGTGTGTCTGTTTGCGTGTGCGTGTCGTCTGTGTGTGTGTGTGTTAGGGGTGTAACGGTACACAGAAGTCACGGTTCGGTTCATACCTCGGTTCGGACATCACGGTTCGATACGAGTTCGGTACAATGGAGGGGAAAGCAAAACATAAATGCAGAAAGCAATTTTTTTATTGTGACACTACCACCTAGTGTCCTACAGTCTCTTCCCTGAGCTATCTGCAACAGCCTGAAGTGTAAGATGTAGGCTAAACAGTACAATAAGTACCCAGACTTCATCTGTAACTTGTAAACAAAATAAGACAAATCAGCTATAAAACTGAAAATAGGCCTACAGCATCTCTTATTTCTGAAAGTGCAAATTACATAGAATAATGATTTTTTAAATAATGAAGTCCTTCAACATCCGTGTTTAGTTGTATATGGAAGGGTCTACAATTTGCTGTAAATATTTTTCAGTGTGTACAGTAATAATCTACTAACTGTGAAAATATCACACTATTTTGCCTTCTTTTTTAAAAAAACGAAATTGCTCCTTTCATTCATAAACAGTCTACAACTACAAGTCACGTGACTTTGCCCTTCGACGTTAACTCGCATGGTTTGTATATTAGCCTGGTCAGCGTTGACACTTTCTTTGTCTATGCACTTAACACCAGCTCCTCATGTGAGAAATTACAAGTTACCCTAACATAAATGTAATTACCACGCGATTTACATAGCTTTCTGTCATTACGAAATCATTTAATTTAAGCCATAGGTTTTGGCCCTATTTGTATGTGTATCCAAAGGCTGGTGAAGCGCAGGGGAAGTTTTTTTTTCTCTCGTTTCAGTGATTGGTAGCCTACATCATCTGGGTGATGGCTTCGAATATGTGTAGCATGTTCGATATATTTCCACTCTCTCGCCTGTAGGCTACTACTGTAACTGAAGTTCTCAAACTTGCGATCTTAAAGAGACCAGCGGATCCTCTAACTCTTGTGGGTCGCCACCACTCGCTTAGTGCTGCTATCTCTGACTGACTGACTCGACCGACGACCTGACAAAAAAAATAACATAGGCGCCAATCAGAGCTTCAGAGCTAAGGCGAGGCTACAGATTAGCGTTAGGTGTCGCTAAAGAACTCTCGTACTTAACAGTAATTGCGCATTACATTAATCCGCACGCGAGTATTATGTATTTTTATACCGTGTATTCTCCGTGAAAATTCATGCACCGAACCGTGAGGCCCGTACCGTTTCGGTTCAATACGAATACATGAACCGTTACACCCCTAGTGTGTGTGTGTGTGCGTGTGCATATGAGGTGTGTGTGTGTGTATTGTGTGCGTGTGGGGTGTGTATATGTGTGTGTGCGTGTGTGTGTGTGTGTGTCAGGCTCCTGTGTGTGCCCTTGTGCCCGTGTGTGTGTGTGTGTGTCTGCCTCACTTAGTATGTGTGTTACCCTTTTTGTCAATGCCAAGGCCCTTGCTGTTCAGCTCAACTGAACTCAGCTCAAGTGTATAACAGGAAAGTCAAAGGAGTTGTGATTGAGTGTGATTGAGCGTGCCTGATTTCATGGGGGTGTCAGAACCTGATGTTTCACTGGAGGGGAACTGCAGCACTTCTAAAAGTGTGTGTGGTCTGTGTGTGTGTGTGTGTGTATGTGTGTGGGGGGTGTGTGTGTGTGTGTGTGTGTGTGTGTGTGTGTGTGTGTTCTCTGTGTGTGTGTGTGGGTGTGCTACAGTAGGGAGCTGTACAGTAACAGATTCAATCCTACGTCTACCCACCACGCCACACTTTCCAGCTGACCAGCCTGTCACCTTGCAGGGCCGGGCAAAAGAGAAATGGACTGCCGCAATCGGAAATCGCTCAGTACGGTCTTGACAGATCGTTGAAGCAGTCTGA
>NW_027468674.1:18123283-18153283 GCF_046254945.1 Alosa pseudoharengus | reverse complement strand
GTGATGCTGCATTGCACTGTACTTGACATGCTTATTGTGTGTTTGCTATTTTACCAGCAGTATGTAGGCGTGTTGGGTACATCTGTTGCCTATGGAATTTATTTTAGGCCTCACTGGAAAAATGACGATAGTGTATGTTGATAAACATTACATTGCAGGAGGCCTATGGCTTGTGGTATTCTTTTTTGTTTCAGTTTTTCAAGTTTTTCAGTTTCAAGGTATAGCCCCACTCAAAGAATAATTATGCATACTCGCATACATACAGTATATAAGCAATTCCATTTTATCTTATAATGTCCACTCTTGACAAAGTGGGTAAATAGCTCACTAGAAGCACTCCATATGAATTACTGTAACTTTTTTTTAAATGCCTGAGGATATTATTAGGACAGAAAAGAACAACGTGCTCACCAGTACCCCTCAATTAAGTCCCCTTAGTACAGTGTGCTTAAGTGATAAATAATCCTATTTACTTCTCAAATAAGAACATGTTTCTACTGTATATGCCATTAAGATAAAAATAAACTAATACCTAGACTTAAATCTAATCCTATATATACTGTACAGTATATATAATCCTATCTGTATATGCAGTTTGAAATTGAATGTCTGTTGTACTGTATTATACTCAATGTATATATTCATTTTAAATTAGTACCAAAGAACCGTTAGTATAAGGTTTTGCCCTTTCCGTGACCTTCCATGTAGAGTTAGCATAAGGTTGCTATGTATGCAGGATAGGAATAGAGTGAATAATGACAAATCTGGTATCAGATGTCAGCGTCTTGCCACCACGGTTAACTCTATTTGTCACAAGGGCCTTGCCTTCCGTATTTTTTAGAAATGCTGACTTGCCTTAAAAATAGACTGACAAGAACAAGACAAATGACCCACCCATTCCTCATTTTTATGCTTTCCCCGGGGGAAAAAAGACACAGAGATTGATACCATGCTACATTGAGAGCAGGGCTGTTTTTGTAATGTTTGGAATGGCCATCAGATCAGGCTATTGTAGGCTTGTTTCCTGCCTTTATTATTTTATATATTTACTTACTCAAATATTTTTTTTTGGTTTTTTGTTACTTCAGTTTGACTCATTTCTTCTGAGGAGGAGAATAAGCACAGGACACGAGACAAATCACAATTAGCTTTCAGTTGAGTTCAGCACGTGTCAGCGTCTTTGCCCAAGTCCTTGCCCAAGAGTGCACCGCCGTCATTATGGGGGGAAAAAAGACCTCTCAACATCCCAAAGAATGGTAGTGGCGGCCTTGCCTCACTTGTCCTTTCCTTAAACCCACTCGACAGTGTCATTCGCCCACTTACTATGTTTTTTTTTTGTTTTTTTTTGATGAAAGCTTTGAAGAAGTTCTCAGCTCACCTCCCACTCACACCGGGAGTGAACGACTCTTCTTGATTACTTATTTACTGGAATGCTCTGTCCTCACGAGTCGTCCTCGACAACCGATCAGCATCTCCCTGAGGCCCGGGGGGGGGGGGCTGAGCAATTCATAATTTTTAAACTCGAATCATGCCACAGCTGTGAAATCTAATCAATAGATATGAAACAGGAGGAGGCAGGGATGTGTGTGGAGTGGGGGGTGCTAGGTATTGGATGGTGTCCTTGATTAAAGTCTCGGCGCTTCCTCTGTTGAGGTCGCTGTAACAGTCTGTTGGTTGGTCCCACAATGCAATTCAGCGCGCAGAGAGAGATGGAGGGGAGTACCTGAAAAAAAAAGCCAGCTAAACTAAATGGACATATTTGTGAATGCATGCCAGCATAATCGCGTATAGGTCTGTTTGGCCACGTGTGTGTGTGTGTGTGTGTTAGTAATTGGTAATTAATTTGCACGGGGGGGTGGGGTGGGTTGAGAGCATTTGGATAGGAAATGAGTGTGTGTCCTGATGTGCTGTGCCACTCCTCATGTCGTGTGGGAGTTATTAAACGCTGATGGAGGCCCCGGGACATCTTCTGCCTGATAGGAGCCCATCTCCTCCGCTGCACTCTCTCAAGGCGCCGGAGCTGTTTAATGCACTCCCCCAAAAAAGTCACTCCAAAAAATATAGTCATTTAACTTTTTTTATGTTGTTACTTAATGATGGGACTGGGCTTTTTTGTTTGTTTTGGTTTTGTTTTTGTTTTTGTTTTTCATGTCCTTACCTGAGAACCATACTGACATTTGAATGGCAAGTATAAAAACAACAACAAAAAATAGAACAATACCCTCCTCGTCTTGAAGAATTTCTTTCAGAAGAGTTTTATTAGATTTTTTTTTTTCATTATTATTGGCAAGCAACAGCTAGGTTTTATTGGTTGTCTGAAGCGGCTCCAAGGACATCCTTGAATAAACAGAGTGATGGAAGCAGGGGTGGAGAAGGGGGTGGGGGGGGGGGAGTGTGCAGGTAAAGAGGGGGTATTAATTTGGATGCCCGACCCTCACCGGCCTCTCCTTGGACTTGAGGAGACTGTGTGTGCGTGTGTGTGTGTGTGTGTGTGCGTGTGTGTGTGTGTGTGTGTGAATGTGGTGTGCATTAAAATGGGTCTCAGGTGGAGACACTGCCATCATCGCCTCCGCCCCTGCTACCACCCCATCCCGATCACAAGGCGAGAGAAAATAGCCGCTTGCTCGCATTCCCCATCTCAGACGTGACCGCACTCCCTCAAACAGCACCGCCACCTTGCCAGTGCACGACCATTGCCAGCAGAACCTCGACGTTTGAAAAGAAAGAAACGGAAATTGTCCTTCGCGCTGAAGCACACCATTCAGAGACGCCTTTGCTTTTCAGACTCCATCCATCCATCCTCCTCCTCCTCTTTGAAATTCTCCCTCAGGTGTCAATTAGAGAGTCACTGCCGCCATCTGAAAGAAACAGATATTTGTGGTAGTGTTCTCTGTTATGCTGATGAGAAGATTCTCCTCCATAGTGAAGAGGCCCCATTGCACGTAAAAAAGCCGTGACACTTAGTAATGTGTCTGGTCTTAATGCGTCTTTTGATGTGTTGGTGCCGCAGTGGGATCAGGGAGTCTTAATGAGAGTTCTACCAGGGCGTGCTGATTGCTACGGGAAGTTGGGGGAGACAAACAGCTTTTTCTTTTTTTTTTTACTTTAAAGCTTAAAGTTTTAGTGTTGTGAATGCATCTGTGTACGTGTCAATCAATCAATCAATCTCTCTCTCTCTCTCTCTCTCTCTCTCTCTCTCTCTGTCTGTCTGTCTTCCAGGCAGTCTATTTATTTATCTCTCTACTGTCACTCAGATGTCATAACTGATCCCTCTCTCATATGCTTCTGTTGGGAAATGCATTTATTGTTAGTTTTCCTCCAGTTTTTTGCATTCAATTTAAATTAACTGTTAGCCATTAATTGTCAACCCTCCCCTCTCTCTCTCTCCTTCTCTCTCTATCTCTCACTGTTTCTCACTGTCTCTCTCTCGCTCTCTCTCTGTCTCTCTCTCTTTCTCTCTATTCTCTGTTCATCTCTAGGACATGAACGACTACTCTCCCGTGTTTAGTCAGGCTCTGTACCGAGGGGTAGTGGCTCCCAACGCTGTCAAGGGGACTGTCATCATCACGGTGTCGGCAAAGGATGGGGACCCCCCTGTGAGTGCTGACAGACATGCTTGTGTGTCTGTCTGTTTGTCTATGTTATGTTTGTGTGTGTGTGTGTGTGTGTGTGTGTGTTTGTGTGTGTTGTTTAAGCGTGGGTCTTATGTTTGTGTGTGTGTGTGTGTGTGTGTGTGTGTGTGTGTGTTTGTGTGTGTGAGTGTGTGTGTGTGTGTGTGTGTTTGTGTGTGTGAGTGTGTGTGTGTATGCGCACGCGCGCATGCGCACATGTGTGTGTATGTGTGTATTTGCACTCACTCAGTGTGAGACTGAAAACACATCCATGACAACACACTTCTCTTTATGCACTCGGCTAACAGGTGCTGCGTGTGTGTCTGCATGCGTCTCGTCCTGATTCACCACCCCACTAATTCAATAACAAGCTTCACTACCTCCCCATGAAGAAGTCATTACCTGCCCTCCAGACACACACACACACACACACTCACAAACACACACACACACACACACACACACACACACACACACACACACACACACACACACACACACACACACACACACACTCAAGCACACCTCCACCTACCCCTCTGTAAGGCATGTTTTCCCCTCCAACTGCCTTTGCATACATCTCCCTTAGACACGGCTCAATGTGCTCAGCAGTCGCCTGGCTGGTGGCGGCTAACTGGGCCTGAGCCTCCTCATTGGTCTGTGTCCTGCTGGAGGCTGGAGATGAAGAGACACAGAGAGGGAGAGACAGAGGGAGAAACGGAGGGAGGGAGGGAGGGAGGGAGAGAGTGATGTGGTGTAGAGAGAGGGAGAAAGAGTGAGAGAGAGTAGAGAGACTGATGGGAGGCCCAGGGTGGAGAAGGTAGAGAGAGAGAGAGAGAGAGGAGAGAGTTGGCTCAGTGCTGTAGGAGGTTTGGATTGAGGGAGAGAAAGACTTGGATGAAGAGAGTTAGAGTGATGAGAAGGCTGGGGTGGAGAAGCAGTATGAAACAATAGAGACAATGGCAGACAGAGAGGGAGAGAGAGAGAGAGAGAGAGGGAGAGAGAGAGAATGCGTTTGAGTGCAATGACAGACAAAGAGAGAGAGAAAGAGTGAATGCGTTTGAGTGCAATGACAGACAGACAGACAGAGAGAGGGAGAGAGAGAGAGAGAATGATACAATGAATGTGTTTGAGTACAATGACAGACAGACAGAGAAAGGGAGGGAGAGAGAGAGTCAGGCCCCTTTTTTGCACCCTGGTGAATGGCGCAAAACTCGTTTTCCACCAGGCGCAAAATGTATTTTCTTATTTTGCACGTCTATTTTTTAAACAATGCGCCCAGGGGTGTGGTAATTAACAACCTAGGGAGTGGCCTAGCACATTGTCTAAAAATCGTTATCATACACTACCTAAAACGCATTACGCCACTGACCAAGAGAAACCTGGTCAGAAGTCCATTGCTAATATGTTATTTTAAGAGCGCACTGTCAACAGTCATATTGGCGGGTGCACAACGCACCATCCTTCTATCATCCATGAACGCGCACAAGCGCACATCCATGCAAAACATTACAAATTACACGATTAAAATGGGAAACATATAATAATTAGAATAAAGATATTACGAAATACATCTCACGATGAATAGTTATTCACCATCATTTGCAAATTGGTAATGACGGTTAAAAGTGATTAGGGGAGAGGCGAGAGACACATATGGAGCACAGCCGAAGACACACTGTCTTGAGATATAAGCAACTCCTGCAGGATAAACGTTGTTTTATTCAGTCATTTGAACAATATTAGGGTAAGTGTTGCTTTTTCCAGCCTATGTTTTCGATAGTAACCCATTGTCAGTCAATAGTGAAAGTAACTTACTGTGTATAACTGTTTTGTCTTTGACTGACACCACAGTAAAGTTAGTAAACACACCCATGACTGATTAAGAAACCTAGAAATGCCTTGTTGTGCCATCCATGTGTTTTAGACTCTCATAATAGGGCCCTGAATGTGTTTGAGTGCATTTGAAGGGGGCATCTTGTATCAAAAGAAGAATCCAGGTGGGGGGTTTGAAACGATAGAACAAAGGAGAAACACACAGAGAGAAAGTGCAAGAGAGAGGGATAGAGAGAGAGAGAGACATAGAGTGAGAGAGAATGGCGACAGGCGGTGCGATTAACCCCTGTGTGAATGCCATGAGCCATGAATAATCACCGGCGGGCGCTCTAGCCCCAGGCCCCCGGCACAGGCAAATCCACTAATGACATTTAGCCAGTGTAAACGGCCGGCCGCAAAATGAGACGTATCACAGCCCCCGCATGTAGGCAAATGTCCCCCCAAGTGGCTGGGCGCCCCCATAAATCATCAACTGAATACTCCCCGGAAGACAAACAAATCAAAAAAAAAATGGTGTGTGTGTGGGTGACTGGGGTGTGTGTGTGTGTGTGGGGGGGGGTGACTAGAAAAAAAGAGAAAGGGAGAAAAAAAGAGGTTCACGCCATTTCACGACTCTTGAGAAGGATCTGTCAAGGCTTCTTCTTTTTCGTGGTGAAGACGAGAGATAGGCCTCACTCCTCTTCTGGACGGGGAGAAGATTGGAGGCCTTTTCCCTTCTGTATTGGCCCTTTTGCTTTTCTCATTCTCACCTATTCAATTCTCAGCCGGTGATTCGGCTGACCTGTGCTCTCTATCTCTCTCTCTCACACACACACACACACACACACACACACACACACACACACACACACACACACACACACACACACATCCTCTGTCAATCATCAGAGGACATCTGAGAAAAAGGCACAGCCGGCCGCCCTGAGAGGGTGGTTGAGGACGAGGTGGGAAACTCTCACTGCTACAAAGAGAAACTCTCACAGACAGACAGACAGACAGACAGACAAACACTTTCCAGAGAAGGACAAAAGCAGACCGTCCTAGAGAAAGAGAAAGAAAGAACAAGGGAGGAGAGTCACAGGGAAGGAGACAGATACTGAGAATATATGGTATGTGTATGAGGGTGTCTACGAGAGAGTTACAGGAAGAAAAGGAAACAGAGAGGGAGAGAGAGGGCAGAAGAAAAGGAGAGACACTGAGAGAGAGAGAGAGAGAGAAACTGCAGAAGAGAAGGAGAGAGACAATGACAGAGAGAGAGAGAGAGAGACTGCAGATAAGGAGAGAGACACTGACCAAGAGAAAAAGAGAGAGAGGGGGATGAAGAAGAGTAGGTCCAGCTGTACTCCCCAGGGTGTTGTGACTCAGTGGGTTGCCAGGTGCTGCTTGCCAGGTGCTGCTTGCCTTGCCTCTCTGATATCTCCTGGCTGGAGAGCGGCCACTTCTGCTGCTGGTGCTGGTGCCTTTGACAGCATCCTCCCCATCAAATCAGCCACCCGCGCGCATCTTCACCCAACCCTCCCGCCACTTCTCTAACCCACAATCACCACCCCCACCCTACCCAGCTCCCCGACCCACAGTCACTGCCCTGTCTGCCCATCCAGCCTCCTCTACCTGGGGTGCATGTAAAGTATCAGCCGGCTGACGGACGGCAGCCTCCCAGAGGGGGCATGAATCACGGGGGGGGGGGGTTGGCAGGCAGGCAGGCGGGCAGGCAGGCAGAAAACAGAAGATAGGGCAGCCTGCGACTCTGCTGGCCACTCGCCCAGATCTCTCGTGTCCAAGGCACACACACACACACACAGACACCCACACACACACACAGGTATGCATGAACAATCGCTCTTTAACAATTGATATGTATGTTGCATATGTACGCCCTCTCTCTCACTCTCTCTCACACACACACACACACACACACAGGTATGCATGAACAATCGCTCTATAACAATTGATATGTACATTGCATATGTACAGTATGCCCTCTCTCATCACACACACACACACACACACACACACACACACACACACACACACACACACACACACACAGATACACACACACACACACACACACACACACACACACACAGATTCTCTGCTGATAGACAGAGTGGTGACACACACCTCTGAGCCTTCCCATACTGTTGGCCCACTCAGCCATCTCCTCTACCCCAGGGCCCCTGTGACAGCCCAGGCGATTTACGCTCTGATATCCACATGCATATTTCACTGTCTGTCAGCCTTGGCACAAGTGCAACATCATATCACTGTAGTACCTGTCATTGGAATGTTGCGCTGTGTCTTTCATTTTGAGAGATCGGCGACTTTTTCACGGCATGTTGTCCACCTTTCAAATGAATTATAATACAAGTTTAATGTTGCCATTTGTTGGTCTGTTAGATGTATGACAAAATAAGTTTACCAATACTTGTTATTTATGCATATCTTTATTATAAAACCTTTTTTTAGGTCTAGGTTCAGAATTAGTGGTTACTTCACTCTTAAGTGATTTCTTTCCATCAATACTACAAAGTTAACTGTTAGGAGGCCTTGGTCCAGAGATCCAATATACAGTTTCATGCATTCAGATGGGAGGCTAAAAAGACTACTTATTTTTTGACAGACAGCAGAGTAACATTCCTGCAACACACACACACACACACACACACACACACACACTCCACCCCCAATCTCAACTATTTATTTTTTGACAGACAGAATAGCAACTCCCCAGCAACACACACACACACACACACGCCAGCCCCAATCTCAGGAAGCCCTCTCAACCTGCCAAGTGTGACATTTACATGAGTGAAAGTTTGGCTCAAAAGAAGAAACAAACCAAAAAAAAAGAAAGAAAGAAAGAAAAAAACACTAAAGAGAAATTCACCTCCGCTCACTCTCTCATCTCCCCTGTCCTCACCTCTTATTCCCAAAGTGCATATCACTCCTCTGAAGAGACATGCATGAGCCTGATCTCATCTGTAGGTCACGTCTCACCCTACTGTAGGTCACATCTCTCTCAGTCACGCACTCCGCTCTTCCTGCTCGTCAGACTCCTCGTCTAGTCTCGAGCGCAGTCTCAACACACAAAGGTCAAAGGTCACCTCAGTGTACGTGTCAAGTCTGCTTCCTCTCAGCTCTCTGTGGGAGTGTAATAGTGTGGGGCTATGACAGTATGCTGTGATGAGGAATCTTTTTTTTTTTTCGATTAAACATACTATACAAATATATATTTCGACTATATTTCGACTAAACTATATGTTGTAGTAGTCTGACGCCTACTCTGAATGTGCTCAGTGCTATACTGTTGTAGTCAGGTTCAAGAGATAACTCACAATATCTAATTTCAGCTAACATCAACGAGAATAGTCATGTGTAGGCTATGATAATGAATCTTTAACAAGGTTCTTCATTACTAGTTCAATTCCAGTAATGAAACTGATGTATAATTTGTCACAATGAAGCGCGAGTGAAGTGTGAGTTTACGTGTGAAAATCTGACTTTGTTCCCGTTCCGAAGGTCTTTTTGTGCTCAACAAAGGAGATCTGTCACTGGTAATAGCTTCTAGGTAATAACACTCCGCCGAGCTTCTGGTATCAGGAGTTCAATTACCTCTCTAATTTTCCTTAATAATATTTTCCATGTGATGGGGCAATTAGCACAGTCCTACAAACAAACGGGCACGTTAATCATTCTCTGGAGAGGCTAAAAGCAAAAACATCCGGGAGGGGAACGCGTGCGCTTTTTAATATGTCTGATTTGTTCACCAGATTAGCGGCTTTGTCAGTAGAGAATTTGATCGTGCCTCCCTTTAATGTGTCTGTGTGTGTTTGTGTGTGTATGTGTCTGTATGTGTGTGTGTGTGTGCGGGAGTCCGTGTGTGCGTGATAGACAGAGGTAACAGAGAGAGATTGAGTGTGTGTTATTGTGTGTGTGTGTGTGTGTGCGTATGTGTGTGTGTGTTTGTGTGCGTGCGTGTGATAGACTGAGGTAACAGAGAGATTGAATGTGTGTTATTGTGAATGTGTGTGTGTTTGTGTGTGAGTGTGTGTGTGTGTGTGTGTGTGTGTGTGTGTGTGTGTGTGTGATAGACTGAGGTAACAGAGAGATTGAGTGTGTTCTTGTGTGTGTGAGAAAGACAAAATAGGCAGCAAGTGAGAGAGAAGAAACAGGAGAGAGGGTGCATGGGTGTGTGTGTGTGTGTGTGTGTGTGTGTTTGAATAGAAGAGCTTTGAATGTGACCCCTGTCCGTCACCCACCTGCAACAGATGGCCGAGCAGTCAGACACTCCCACCCTACCTGCCTATTCCCCTCTGTGTCTATGTGTGTGTGTGTGTGTGTGTGTGTGTGTGTGTGTGTGTGTGTGTGTGTGTGTGTGTGTGTGTGTGTCGTGTGCTGCATGTCTCCTTGACCTACCACCTTCCGCCTCCTTCTATATTGTCCAATGAAAAAACTGACAGGTCTGCACCTATCCAGAAACAAACACTTGTCTGTTCTCTGATCAGCAAGAGAGCAGAGAACTAAAGCCCCATTCAGTTGATTAGTCTGGCTGTAGCAAGACAATGTCTTTGTTGCCCATGTTTTGGTTGAAATGGGAGTCTGAAAATTAGCCATTAAGGACAATCAAGGGGGTGAGGTGGCTTAGGTGATTACAACTGGGATGTGGTATTAGCGGTGTGTAAAGTGTGGCTGGGACAATATGGTGTCATCAAGGTTGTTTGGAAAAGATGCTGCCACGCAGTGCAATTGAGCAGAGATAATAATGCATGATTTGTGTCTGCGCACACCAAAATAGCAGATAATGAAATACTGATTTTTTACTTCTATTAGCTAGATAACAGTTTTTAAAGAGTCTACAATGAGACATCTTGATTTCTTTGAGCGTGTTTATTCAAAAGCACTGAAGCAAAGGAGCACCTGTTCTGACAGAGAATGCTTCTCAGGACCACTTAAGAGAACTTCCTGAGCTGAGGACTTAAGTTTGAGGAGGCTTTTTTGAAGGCTGGGACTGTTTGTTGTGTATCCTTTCAGAGAGGACGGTGAGTGTTGTTTGGGGCGCTGCTCTCGTGTTGCGGTGTGATCTCAGCTCAGTACGCTGGTACTGGGGGGCAACAGGGGCGGCTCGGCTCGGCGGCCGGTGTGGAGGAGGTGCCTCTGCTCCAGAGACCCACAGCTGTCAGCTACCACTTCATTCGATCCGCCATGTGTGATCGTAGAAGCTGCTTCCGTTTAACACACTTACACACATATTCATGCACACACTCACACACACACACACACACACACACACACACACACACGTGCGCACACACACATGCACACATGCAAACATGCAAAGACAAATGCATACAAGCACACAAGACACATACAGTACACACAGATCACATAAATGTGTGATGGAATAATGCATAAACACACACACACACACACTAGCTTTTGTAGACATGCAAAAGTTCAATCCAAAGAGCCTTAATGTACATTAACCTTTGAAGGTCACGTTGAGAGAAACTGTCCATAATGCCAAGACATTGATTATCTCATGGGCCACTGTGGCTGGTCAATTAATGACCACTGATTCTGTGAGTGGTGGCCTTCTCTCCTACTTGCTGTCAGAAAAATGGGACTATACATCACACAACTGTTTTGAGCACATTACACACACACACACACACACACACACATTTTCTTTTTTCTTTCTTTCTTTCTTTCCTTCTTTTGCTTGTACTCTCATAATCACTTTTGCTCCATGTCTCTGTTGCTCTCCTCCTCTGCCCATTCTTCTCTCTATCTCTCCATCTCTCACCCCTCTCTATCTGTCTATCTATAATATCTGTCTATCTCCATCTGTCATCCCTCTCTCTATCTCTCCATCTCTCACTTCTTGTTCTCTCTCTCTGTCTCTGTCAGACTGCCCCACTGCTGTGAGGAGCCCTGATCTTACTCAAAGAGGAGCGTCCCCTCCTCTCCCCCTCTCCCATTGAGGCGGGGGGGGGGGGGGGTCATTTGCTGTGGCACTTCTAATCCTCATCCTCCTCTTCCTCTACTGTACCTCCTCGTTCTCTTTCTCCTGCTCTTCCTCCTTATCATCCTCTTCCTCGGCTCTTGTGTCACAGTGAATGGATTTGTTTGAGCTGGTGTCCCTGAGGGCTCAATGGTGTCTGCATTTCTCACTTTAGAGGTCCTGTCTAAAACACACACACACACACACACACACACACACACACAAAGACATATTGTAGAGAGGCACACAACTCACACATTTCACACATGCACACACATATGTACCTCAACATGCACGGCGACACACACACCCAGCAGATTTCTCACATACCTTGTACACACACACACTCACTACAGAGTTTCTCTATATTGTGTGCACGCAACATGCACTCTCGCCCCCCAGAATTCTCAAAAACACACACACACACACACACACACACACACACACACACAGAGAGAGAGAGATAGAGAACGTATCTTGACCTCCCGCTTCGCTTGTCTGCTTGCCAACACAACACATTAGCGGGCAAATATGGCAGTCGACAGCAACGCAAACGCCACCGGGGCTCTCGCGGAGGTCAGGGGACTTTCAAAAGCAAATTGCGTTGCGGCAGGCTCATTGGCATGCGGAGACGGGACCGCGCTCGACATCTGCTGTCGTACGCGGTCCTGGCAATCAGACAGAAAATTGTTTTATCGGCTGCACCAACGTAGCGAGAAGGGGGTGGGGGGGGGTGGGGGGGGGGGCAGGTGACGACATGCTGAGGGTGAAGAGACGGTGACCGTGAACGACAGAGCTGGAGAGTGTAGCGTAACAGCACCTCTTTGATTATGGCAGGCAGACAACAGTACCTCCCCAAGCAGAGATTTGCAACCAACGCATTATCGAGGGGGAACACACAATACCATGGATTTTGAACCGCTGGTATTAATGTGACTTTGGAAGGCAATTCACCGAATACATAGAACTTCTTTATAAAAATCTAGGAAGCTGAGTGCCGTCCATGCAGTTTGTGAATGAACCACCTGTGGCAAAACTGTTGATGTGTCATTTGTACACCTGAAGGCTGTATACATATATAGGAGCAGGTCTTTTGTGTAGTTGTACAACAGTCATACAACACTTAACACCTAAGCTTTCCTACACTGTCATCCTCTCTTTCACACACACACACACACGCACGCGCGCGCACACATGTGTGAAAGGATGTTCTCCTTGACAGTTTAAACAGATTTGTATATCAGGGAATGGAATTTCTGGAATATCATTGAATATTGATATTAAATATTGACTGTTCCAGACATGGAAAGTCAGGGAATTTTATCATTTGTGCGGCAAAGTCATGGATTATCAGATTGTATTTGTTTTGCAGTTTAACATTTACTTGGCAAAAATAATACATTACTGTAATACAAATAATATTTCCATGCTGAACTGGTTAATAGCTTGCTTGAATAGCCCAACTTTGTTTGTTCAGTGCTCATTTATTCACCTCCGCTCTAAAAAAAAAAAAAGATTCTTGAACACTACGCCGCTGCTCTGAAATCATTGTTGGGTATATTATGCAATTCAGATAGTAAGTCAAGAGTAAGAATGGAAATTCAGTTTTTTTGTCAGGCAATAGTCATGGAATCTTACATTTGACTTGGAGTGGGAACCCTGGTATATACTGTAATCAGAGCATCTTTAGATCTTTAGTCTATAGAAGACCATCCAAAGGAAGGCATGACTGGATGTCATCATGAAAATGCTGGATTTGTAGCACGATGTAACAATCTGAAGGCATTGATCTCATAATGCTGCATGGTTGTGTGCGTTTAATAGCAGTCAGATGGCTCTTTGATAATGATGGGCTATTGATCTAATATTGCATCAGACTGAGTGTGATGTATTTGTGTATGTGAATGTGTTTGTGTCTGTGTATGTAAAACCATTGACTTGTATTAAAAAAAATATATGGAAAGAATGAAATCACCCATTAGTTTAGAGGGAAGAAGGGAAGTGAATGGTGAGTGACTGTGAGATCTCAGTAGATCTGTGTACTCTGTGTGCTTCACTAATTCACGGATGGGACAAATGCAGAGAGAGCAAATTTCCCTCACGGGATCAAAAGAGTATCTATCTATCTGTGTGTGCTAACACTGGTTGTGTGATCTCCTCTGAACTTTGAACTTTGAACTCATCCTGTCCCTCTCTTCTGTCCAGGACACCGCTGACAGTAGGATACACTACCAGGTGGACGCCGAGCAGTTCCCTTACAGCACGAGCCTCTTCGGTGTGGAGGAAGGCACGGGCCAGGTGGTCACCAGGGTCAACCTCAACGAGGAGCCCAATGCCAAGTTCAACGTGAGTGGACTAAGCATCCTCTTTTTTTAAGGTCTCTCTATCACGCTCTCTCTCTCTCTCTCTCACTCTTTTTTCTTTCAGTCTCTCTATCACGCTATATAATCTTTTAGTTTCTCTATTATTTTCTTGTTCTCCCATTCTTTATACTGTAATTCCGTCTATGCCATGATCTCGTGTTGTTATCCAGTCACTGTATCACGCTCTCTCTCCCTCTCTCCCACTCTTTATATCTTTTACTCTATTTACTCTCTCCTGTATGTGTATATCTGCCGCATATCACACAATGAGAGATACAGTACACAGGCAGGGGAAGGTCACTGAGCTAAGCATTCTTTTGTCAGTCTCTCAGTTGCTTAGGGCCTGTGCATAGTCTTCGATAGCTACGTGGACACCACTCACAGCGCAAGGCTCACACACATATATATATTACATTACATTACATTGCATTACATTACATTACATTTGGCTGACGCATTTTTAACCAAAGCGACTAACAACATGGTAAACAGTTTAAAGCGATGGTTCGGAGTAATTTCACCCTAGGGTCCTTTGCACAATGACCCCGAGCCAAACACACACATGGGCAGAAACTAATGAGTTTCTGCAGTCGTAATGGTACCAACTTTTATCTCGTAAATTACCCCACTAATAATGCCCTGAATGGTACGAAACTTCTACAGTAGTACAACTATGTTCTTTACTCATAAAACGAGGCATTGAAAAGTTTGTAAACACACCAGGAGTTTATTTAAATAAGACTTGCCTGATGGATGCTACTATCTGCTACTATACCGCTGCGTCGACGTTACTTCCGTGATTTGGGAAAAGCCCGTAAAAGTTCTGGCAGGAAGCATGCATAAGGATGTAGATCCAGGAATGCACTAATATTTTGTTCGTAGTACCAGTTTGCAACAATTATTAGTTAACACTAAGTTGTAAACACTTTGGAAAAAAAATATTAAAAACTGGATATACCAAAAAATGTTGATGTAATCGCTTCCTGCCAGGACTTTTACGGGCTTTTCCCAAATCACGGTGGTAACGTCGTTATTAGTTAGTTAGTTAGTAGTAATTCGTTTCTGACAGCGCTACTCGACCAGGGTTCGACCAAGGGAAGGGCTCGGGGTCATGGTGCAAAGGACCCTAGGGTGAAATTACTCCGAACCATCGCTTTAAGTTTTAAAGCAATTCTCTCAACATTTTTTTTTTGGGGCTTTTTATGCCTTTAATATGATAGGACAGTGGAGAATGACAGGAAGTGAGTGGGAGAGAGAGTCGGGGTGGGATCTGGAAAGGACCACGGGGCGGGACTCGAACCCGGGTCGCCGGCGTACGGTGCAGGTGCCCCAGCCAGTTGCGCAACATCAGTGAGTGCTGTTTTTACAGTTGAGTGTCAGTTCAAGACAGGTGGTAAGTGCTAGGATCAGCAAGACTTGTTGTAAGTAGTGCTATTCAGCCCCATCTCATAGTATACACAAGCTACATGGATGATGTGTCTCTATTTGAAACACATGACATGGAACTCATTTTGCTGCACAAGTATGTGCCAAACCCTTCTTGCGTAGATTCACAGACTGAGAAAGCCTTTACTCTCGATCTGTCTCTTGATGGTTTCTGCCAGTGCTGTGCTGATGGGCTTTATACATGTCTGTCTGGAATACTTCACTGTTTTCATAATGTAGATATTTACCCTTGACTAAGGAATACCGGCAGGTTTACAAAATAACTGGCTAAGACAAATGTTTTGATAAACCACTAAAGGGGCCCAAAACCTTTTCACAGGTCTATGTACATACAGAGACACGCGCACGCACGCACACACACACACACACACACACACACACACACACACAAACGGACGCCCACACACATGCACACACACACACACATACACATTCTCAAAGGTTGTGTGTGTGTGTGTGTGTTTATGTGGTGTCTTGTTGGCTCCCTCAAAGCAAGGATCAATACTCTCTCTGGCACCATGTTTTGATTACTCATGCAGGAACAAAGCAAAGCACAGCAAGGACCCATAATGCTTTGGCCTGAACATTTCCGTGTGTCTGTGTATTTGTATGAGTGTAAGTGGGCGCATGGCTGGCTGTGTGGTGGTGGCTGCATGTGGTGTGTGTGTGTGTATTTGTGTGGTTCAATCCAAACATCCGGCATGCTTGGTTGTATGTTTGTTCCCCCTTTCACTCTCTGAATGGCCTCTTCACATCTGTGCCCGATGCAGTCATCCCATTGATTTTTCTCTCTCTCTCTCTCTCTCTCTCTCTCTCTCTCTCTCTCTCTCTCTCTCTCTCTCTCTCTCTCTACTTTTCCTCTCCCCCTCCCTTTCTCAACTTCTCTTTCTTTCTCCCCCTTCATGTCCCTCTTTCCCTCCCCCGTCCTCTTCAATCTCTCTCTCCCTCCCTCTATCTCTCTCTCTCTCTCTCTCCCTCCCTCCCTCCCTCTCTCTCTCTCTCTTTCTCTGTGTATAGCTGGTGGTTATTGCTTATGACGGAGGGGAGCCGGCGAAGTTCAATAAGACCCTGGTGGAAATCACTGTCCTCCAGCCCTCGGTGATACCAATCTTCACCCAGGAGGAGTACAGGTAAAGAAACAACCCCCCTCCCTGACCTCTTAAGCCTGTGGTTCAAAAGATGATATTGTGAAACCCCCAACAACACGCTGCTTGAAGAGACATCCAAGTGGGTGTTGTTCACTTGGATATGTGGTTGAAGTCTGAGGTGGAGGCATGATGGGGTTTTTTTTTGTGTAAAACAGTGAGAAACTGTGTATGTTTATGTTTATTTTTTCCACTTGTTTTTATATATCACAGTCTTTTTTTTTTCGTGGAGGATTTTTTAATTTGTAGAAGCTGGTGTCAAGGTTTAAAAGCGTTCGGTGAAATCGGCAAAGAGGTGAATGAATATACAGTACAGTATTTTCACTTGGTTATGTGAAACTGTCAGCCAAGGCTCTTACCGTTTCTTTTTATTAAATGCTCATGAATATGTATTATGGCTGGGAGCAACTTCATGAGCAGTCACAAATGCACTGTACAGCACAATATTGTTTTTTCTCAAAGGGCAGCGCTCTCTCACGCACTGAATCCATTCCGTCACTTTTATTAAATTACTCTTTTAATATATTCGACACTGAGGGTAATCAATTTATTTCGAACAGCTAAGTCTATGAATACACCCTGTTTCACCAGCGCTGACTCTCAAAGTGGCATTAACCCATTCGCGCTGGATGCTGCATGACGCAACATTGACCCTCCCGCTGGATGCTGCGTAGCGCAACATTGACCCTCCCGCTGGATGCTGCGTAGTGCAGCATACTTTTTATGTCATGTTTCTAGGTGCTACAGAGGCTTAGATATTAAGTTTTGCTAGACGTTGACAATTTTTAGTATGTTTCCAGAAAACCCTCAGGAAATAAGGTTATTTAGTCTAGAATGCCATAGGATTCTATAGGCGTTTTTAGCAGGCATTTTAGGAGTAAATGGGTTAATTGAAAGCAAAGGAGGAAGGCATTTCAGCAAACAAATAATTTTTTTTTTTTATCGTGCAGTTTGATCATTTTGGTTTGAGTTGTGCTGTGAACAACTGGGATCCTCAGCAGGCAAGTGCCCGATAAGGTGTGGTTAAAAAAACAGTCCACTTCTTTGGCTCTTGTATTTTTGTTGCCACTTCAAATAGAGGGCCCTGAGAGAGGCTTAAAGTAACACTTCAGAAGCTGCTTATCTCTGTGCCACATACCGGCGGTAGCCAGAAACTCCACGTTAATGGAGGAAAAATGGTATTGGTATTGTTTTGAAACGGAGCCTTGTATCGAGGATGAGCCGACATCGGTGAAATGGAGAGGTATCTGTACGCATGGTGAGAGGTGCTCGGGGGGGGGGGGGGGGGATATTGTCATTAGCAAGGTCGCTTTGTGTGATCGCAAAGATGCTAGAATGAAAATAACAACAGTAGTTTTTGAAAGTGCCATCATAGATCATAGATCAACATCAGCTCAGACTCTAATGATAGCCTGAGGTTTTTCAAAGCTATTTATTTCTGACGGGCCAAGTGAAAACAGATCAGCAGTGACACTCACTTCGTCTTTGAATAGACCATGTTTTATTGAAAGCAGCGTCGTTTCGAAAAAAGGATTTTCTCCTTTGTGTACCAAGAGCTGTAGAATATGCTTGTTCAGATTTGTATAGTACTTGCGTACGTATGGCTTAACAGGATGCAGGTTGGACTTTAACACAATGCATGTTGGTCAGAAATGATCTCCATCTGTCCAGCAGAGCTGCAGAACACCACCATGTTAGGATGTCATAAAAACCTCACACGAACAAGACGGAGCAAGTCGCTGCAGTTCCTCTTCACAGACTGAATGAGCTAGAAACTGCCCTCGTGACTTTGAAACATCACCGTGGTTGGCTGCAAATAAAAATCAGGTGTACACTATGCCAAAGAAAGAAGAAAATTGAGCGAAAACAGAGTTTATTTTGGCTGCCACCTGTTCTCGGGTCATTGCACTCGGTTAAGAACCAAGCAATAAGGACAATCCAAAAAGGCAAGAAAGTTTATCCAAATGCAGCCGTAGCTCGCATGATTTGGAAAGGGCAGCATCCAAACTTTCTGTTTGAAGGCCGCTTCTCTCTGCTCGATCTATCGCCACTATTCTCTCTTTTCTGCACGGTACCAGTAACAACAGAGTCGGGGATTGCCATGGAAAAGGTCGTCTTCCCTTGCCGAATAACAAAACAAAACAAAACAAAGCCAAAAAATAAACCCTTAGATAAGCAACACACTTGATGGGCTGTTCAAAGCACAGACATTTTGTGTTACGGGCAAACAGATAGGGCTTCAGAGATAAGAGATAAGCGCGTTAATGAGGGCGATAAAAGTTTCTGCGGATCCAGAGGAGAGCAGTAATACAGATGAGATTGGGCTGACGGACGCCTTTGTGAAGTGGTCACAGGGGCAGTTGAGAGTCAGACCCACACTCAGCCAGGGTGTGGATGAGCATGGCCAATGCAGAATGTAGAACGGCTGTCATCACACCATCCAAGTGGACGATAAACACAGTCATTCATTCAGTCAATCAGTCAGGCATTCAGTTAGTTAGTAATGTATGTATTCATTCTTTCCTTCTTTCTTTCTTTCTTTCTTTCAGTCATTCGTGTTTTCATCCATCCATCCATTCATTCATCTATACCCCCCCCCCCCTTCGAAGCTAATGATAATACCCCCCCCCCCCCCCAAACTATAACCCATTGCGACACAAAATGCTGTCCTTTGCAGTTTCTGTCCGAGCTGATTTGGTAGAGAGCTCCCAAATCTCACTAAATCTCAGCACCCCAGTCCCCCACCCCCCACTGAGGGACACGTTGGCGGTCACAGCAATCACACTAGCCATTTGACTGCCATCGATGTTTATGCTCCGCTCCCCTCTTCCATTTCCCCGCTCATCTTTTCGCTACATCAGTAAACATGACAAGCTGATTTTTTGAGACAAGATAGTGCAGGCAAAACTGCAACCTTTTCCAGCATGTCACATTTTTTGTTTGTCTAGAAGGTGTTGTGGCTTTGAAGGTGTTTTTGTTTGTGTTCCTGTCGACTTGAAGTCTTGAAGTTTTATCAGTAATTTTAATTTCGTTTTGTGTTCTGGGAGCTGTGTGTCAATGTTGGACCTGTGGAGACAAACATCATATTTATGGTTGCTCTGCAATTTATGTCTCTTCTCTTTCTTCCCCTCAATTGGTTCCATGGGAATCTTTGAGAATACAAATAACAAGAAATGAAATTATCTTTTGCTTAAGCACATTTATCTAAGTTGTAGTTACACAATAATGCCATGATTGTCAGCCAAGGTCCTCTGTTGAAACGGTACGTTCAGCTTCTAAGAAGTTTCTCATACAAGTAATAATGGGATGATTTGAGAGTTGGCCCGAAATGGTGGCAGAACAGTAAGGTTGATGATTACACAACGGGTAGCCCTAAAGGACCCCTAGTTGCAGCTTGATTTTCTGGTTGATTTTTATAGGTGTGTGTGTGTGTGTGTGTGTGTGTGTGTGTGTGTGTGTGTGTGTGTGTGTGTGTGTGTGTGTGTTTGTGAGAGAGAGAGAGAGATACTTCCACTCTGACCTCGCTGGTCTTATTTGGAGGTCAACACTGTACTGTCCTTCTGGTCCTACTGGAAGCACTGAAATAATGACCCTGTAAACATATTTATTTATTTATGTTAATCACACAACCTTTCGCTCTCTAATGTACTCTCTGTTTTACTGAAACACACACACACACACACACACACACACACACACACACACACACACACACACACACACACACACACACACACACACACACACAAGCATGTACACACCACTCTCTCTTGAGAGATGCTACTTACCTAAGCATCCAGTGTATGGGTCTTTGCAAGGGCAGCGATTAGATGCCACATTATTATGCCAGGCTGTATGTAGCAGCACCCAACCCTTCAAAAGTACATCACAATACATCGGAGAAAGTACACTCGAAACCCACCCCTGGAGGAGGGAGTCACCCATGCTTCCCTGGGTCCATCGTGTCCCCGAGGCCCTTGAGTTATACTGTCCCTGTAGTGTCACTCTTTGGGTTTGTGTAGCGTGAGCTGGAAACGTGATGTGAATGCCGTCCGTCACGCTTTAGGGCCTCCCCAGCATTCAGGCTTAATTAGCCTCCCTACAGGAGGGGTTCACACACTCTCCTGTTGCCTCGCATGGAGGTACTCATACACACACACACACACACACGTATACACACACACACACACACACACACACACACACACTCTCTCTCTCTCTCTCTCTCTCTCTCTCAAACACACACACACACACATACACACACACACAAATACACACACACACACACACACACACACACACACACATACACACACACACACACAGACACACACACTCTCACACACACACACACACACACACACACACACACATACATACCGTACATGCACAGCTCTCTTTCTGTCTCTCTCTCTCTCAGCATCTCACTTTCACACACACTTTCTTTCACCTTTCTCAATCTTACACTCACATACACACACATACACACACACACAAACACACATTCATTCATTGTCTCTCTCACGCACACATACTGTGCGTTGTAATTAGGGAACTGGGACAGCCTCCCCTGTGTGTGTGGTGTGTGTGTGTGTGTGTGTGTGTGTGTGTGTGTGTGTTGGGGAGGGGGAGTCACTTATGTAGAGCCACCTGCTGGATTAATATTTGTCGCCCCCAGCAGTTGCTGGGTCCACAGCACGCGGTCAGGAAAAGAAAACAAATAGTCTATTTGCATATCATTGTTTATTAAAGACTTCAACAAACATGGCTCCCCTTCCTCGTCTGCACCACCACACCTCAGCAGAAGAGTGTAACAGTCGAGCACCACTGCCGGTGATGAAAGCTCGACTGAGGGGAGATATGAAAGTGTCAGACAGATGTGAAAGGTCAACAGGCCGTTGTTTACGAAACAGGTGGACAAAACGTAACACTTGACCCCTGTAAATGTGTTGTTTGAATCATGTTGAGAGACACTTGTGTGTGTTTCATGATTAGATAAAGGTTTAAGCATTCTCTAGAGTAGATAGGCTACACTGGTTTCACATACCATAGAATGAATGATCCACTTTAAGAACTTAGAAATGAGTCCAAGATTGTCATCCAGCATGGTTTCCATGACTTTACCCTGTGCTGTTGTTACCATCCCCAGAGTGTTGGATTTGTAAAAGTGAGCACACCACCTCTAATGTCTAATTTATAACAGAAACTTGATTCTTCACAGTATGCTGTATTTGGTTGTGCTCAAGCTGTTTAGTGCACAAGCTGTTTAATTTCACAATTCTGCCAACCATTCCCCGGCTCAGAACTTGGACTAGAGAATTGTTTTTTTTTTTTTTTTTTTTTTTTTTTAATAAATAAGTGCTGTGTTTGGAACAGCTGGGCGGATCTGCTGGACGTGAAATATGTGGGCACCTGATACTGTATCTCATCGCTTATTTTTACCCAAATGAATCACTGGCTGGAGCGCTCAAATGGCGGCGCGCACAGGAGTTTGATGAAGTCTGTTAAATACGGAGCTCCAGAAGCCCAGTGACTCACAAAGGCCCTAAAATATTAACAGCGATGTTATAAAAAACACGTCTTCTGAAAAGAAATCACTTCCTCCGGAAAATAATAAGTGCTTTCAAGGTTACTGCTGCCAATGAATGACGTCAGGCCATATAAAGTTTAAAAAAAAAAACACACTTATTGTTGATGGGATGTTGTCTGCCCTGCATGCCAAAAGATCTGAGGTTACTCACTTACTTGTAGTGCCTCCTGTGATCTTGATGAGAAGCGGGTTTTCCTGGCAGGAAACGACGGTGCTCAGTAGCGCAGAGGTCAGCGGGGGATTGTGGAGCTATGCGCATCTCAACGTCCCCTAATTAGTCTGGACTCCGTCAGCCAATCAGCCATGGAGCCGTACCCCCGTGGGGGCCCGCAGACGCAGCTCCAGATAGCAGCTCTCGGGTGTGGAGCGGAGCTGTGCCAGATGTGGCCCAGACCTGCGCCGTATCCGCGGCAACTATCTGTTATTTTTGCTGACGAACCATTCGACCATTTGTGGGGCTCCAGATGAGAGCAATGGTGATTGCATCTCTCTCTCTCTCTCTCTCTCTCTCTCTCTCTCTCTCTCTCTCTCTCTCTCTCATTCTATTTCTCTCTCTCTCGCTCTCTCTCACTCACCCCCCCATCCCCACCCTAGACTAACGAATTAAGCTCCCGGGCCGAGGTCTGATGAGATCGCGTCAGACCCAATCCCCCACCCCCCCACCCCACCCCCAATCGCTTCCCCAGCTTCCAGTCACCCCTACGTGGCTTTCCCTTGTCGTCTCCTAACGTCTCAATCAAGTCCCGCTTGCTTATCGGGGGCTGCTTGCCTGCTTTGTTGCCTCGCGGCGCGGTTTCTCCGTGAAATATTTATGGCTCCTTAAATAATGTAGCGCTCATATCTTGCTAATCTGGTTTTGAGCACCCCCCCTGAGATTGATTGGAGAGCAAGAGAAAAAGAAAAATGAAAAAAAAAAAAACATCAGAGAGAGAGAGAGAGAGAGAGAGAAAGAGACAGCAAGGGGGAGCAGACAAGATCCTCAGTCGCAAGGTGGAAGGACTGTTTTGTGATCTCCTTTCATGTGTTCTGCTGGAGTGTCTCTTTGGCCTGTCATTGTTGCAGAGCTCGTTCCCCCCTACTGTACCGTATTATGCTGTTATCATATTGCGACACACCTGAGTGAAGTCTTGTTTTGTTTAGTCCTGCATCATAATTCAGTGGTTGATTTAACTACTTCTGTAAGCACTGGCTTACAGGACCAATTTCTAGTGAAATGATGCCTTTGTTGGTTTATAAACCTGCTGGAAAAAAATAATGCATTTACAGTAGCTGTTTATTGTAAATAAAAAACCTTGCTACTTTGCTAGTTGGCTGCTGGTAAGGCGTATTATCTGATCTGCTACACATGCGTCTTCTGGTTTTGTCCCCTGTCCGGGCAGGCATGCCTTTTAGTGTCTTGCTCACATCTGGGAGAGAAAGAAGGAGGAAGCCGATTACCCAATCCACTCACTCTGAAAAAGGGGTGTTGAAATCACTTTATCACGGCCCCTAATGCCCAGGAAAATTGAATCCGTGTTTGTTAGATCCGCTCTCCGAGTCGCAACCGCACCTCCGCCGCCATCCATATCCCTCCCCGATGCATACATAATGCATGACACACTATCATTAATGCATTCCTGCAGAGGGAGAAATGTGTGTGTGTTTTTGTTGTGTGTGTGTGTATGCGATGCTGCTTTCGTATTGTCGTCTGCTTGGGTGTGTGTGTGTGTGTGTGTGTGTTTGCTTATGTATGCCTGTGTGTGTGGGCGTCTGTGAATGTGTGTGCTTGTGGGGAGGTGCGTGTGTTTGTGTGTGTGTGTGTGCCTGTGAGTGTGTGGGCTTGTGGAGGGGTACATGTATGTGTGTGTTTGCTTATGTATGCCTGTGTGTGTGTTTGTGTGTGTGTGTGTGTGTGTGTGCGCTTGTGGGGGGCGGGGTTGCGTGCCGGTGTGTGTGTGTGTGTGTGTGTCCATTAGAGAGCGCCCACCTCCCCTTCCCCACCTCTCGAGTTCAGGAGCACACTGGTTGACCTTTCTCTCTTGTTTGCGGAGGACACGCTCAGTGTGGTACCTGGTTGCCAGCGGTAGTGATCCCAAACAGTTTGAAAAGGTCAGCTCCTAATCCGCAAGCAAAACCTTTAAAGCATCCAAAAGGCTTTTAGCGCTGTCTAGGGGTGGGGGTGGCAGTGGGGGGTGGGGGGAAAAGCGTAGAGGAAGAAGCAAACAGTCTGTGTGAAGGTTCTTAGAGAAAAATAACAGTGGACCTGTGTGTGTGTGTGGACCACAGTACCTACTGTGACATTGAACACAGGAGGAATAAGCACACATCTGCGTGTGCACACACACAGACACAGACACACACGCACACCCACGTACACACACACAGACACACACAGACACACACACGCCGGACATCAAATGCAAATACAATTTCAAAATTAATTTCCTTTTGCCAAGATATCTCCACTCCCTCCGGAATCACAGGATTACCATGTTAATGTGTCGCGGACGGAACCCGAGGCCTCATTAGGTTTTTTGGTCGCGGTGAATTAGCACCGCGCTTTTGCTGTAATTAAGCAGGCCACCTGAAAGGGCAGCTCTGACATTTCATCAAAACTCACGCCAGTGCCAGCTGGCTTTCGACCTTACCTCCACCCCCCCACCCCCCCTCTCCCGAGTCGGCGTCTGACAGCTGTGCTACAGCAGCATCGTTCACACCGCATCCTCGTTTACTGGAGAAATCCGCTCGCACCGCCTCCCTGTATACTGTACAAGCCCAGCATGTACTTACTTGTCTCCTCGAGCTCCACACAAACACCCTACCATAGGGTTTAACAGCAGCAGCAGCGGCGGCAATGACAGTGTGCCTGAAATATATATTATATGAAGATACACTCCGCTCCGTGGGGGTATAACATTGTTTTGTAGGCGTAGATGGTGCCGGGAAGGCACAATCTGCTAGGGAGAAAAGCTTTGGCCTGCTTCCTGGTTTGGTTCATTAAAAGAGGAGGATTTCAAGCCGTGCCGAGCTCCACCTCCCGAGGATTCGTCTTTATATTTGTTGTTGTTATTGTCGTTGTTGGCTTTCTCCTGTTTTCTCCTGCTGGCACATGTTTAGTTGATTATTTAGTTCACAGGTATGGTGGTGTTTGTCCCGGCATTTGCTTGGCCCAGTGTCTGAAATGATCTCAGCAAAAAAAAAAAAAAAGATATTTTTCACAATGCTACTCACACAGAGGTTGAGTGTGATGATACCCAAGTTGTTTTGTTAGCCTGGGATGCTGCTCTTTCAAATGTGGTGTACTTTTTGCAAAATACATTTTTTGTTGAGCTGTAGGCTTGTTTCCTTTCACCATCCTTCCAAACCGCCACATTTCCCTCTGAAATATCTCTGAACTGTTTCCAGGAAGGAGGTCCTTTGTTCACAGGCATCTTTATTTAGTCATATTTTATTTAGTTATATTTTTTGCATGGTAGTCTCTTCAGCAAGATTGAGAACACAAAGTCTTCTCCTGAGCCACTCACATGCAGTTTGTTTTGTGTTGTGAAGGAGAGGAATAAGGTCCTGTATCGACCATGGTCTATTCATGACGCAAGTCTCAAGGTTGCAAAGGAATAGTGTCAATTGTCAGCCATCGTGCTTAGTTTTGTTTGTTTTTCTTTTTATTGTTGTTCTTGTTGCTGTTGCTGTTGTTTGCATGACATGTCTTAAGTTTAGAGTTACAGTACTGAAAGGTTACTGCAGGAGTCTGATCGTTTAGGATTACTCTCCCCGTTACGAGCACCCTGATGATGAGACAGTCCTAGGCCTCCTTTTCCATCTTTCTCTCTCTCTCTCTCTCTCTCTCTCTCTCTCTCTCTCTCTCTCTCTCTCTCTCTCTCTCTCTCTCTCTCTCTCCATCTCTCTCTCTATCTCTCTCTCTCTCTCTCTCTCTTTCTCTATCTCTCTCCCTCTTTCCATCCCTCCTCTCTTTCTCTCTCTTGCTCCCTGAGCCTGGGATTAATGTTGCCGTGGAGCGGGATGTGGAGCTGGCCGTGGTCCTGAAACCGAGGAAGCGGATGATGGCGCCGAGCTCAGGGCTCAACGGACCTCATTAGACGCCCAATGCTCACGGCACGCGGCACGAGTTGTACAGTGTGTGTGTGTGTGTGTGTGTGTGTGTGTGTGTGTGTGTGTGTGTGTGTGTGTGTGTGTGTGTGTGTGTGTGTGTGTGTGTGTGTGTGTGGTTGTGTGTTTGTGTGTATATGTGTGTATATGTGTGTATGTGTGAGCACGCAGGGGTCTGTTCATCAACTTGTGCCAGCCTTGAGATCGGGGGAGTTTTTTTGAGGGGGCATTTAGTGTGTGTGTGTGCTTGCTAGCAGAGCAGATTACCACTAAATGAGCAAAAGAAAGACCCATCCCAGCCTTAGCATTTTTCACCACCTCATCTTGCAGAGCCAAAAGCTGAAGTGACTCCACCGCCCTGATACTCATTCCAGCACACATGAGAGTGACATTTCAATACACACATGCACACATACGCACACACACACACACACACGCACACACACACTAATCCAAATTGTAGGTGCAGTATTGTCTATGTAACAGTATAAAGGACTCACTATGCTGATTATGAATGATCTTATACTGAGTACTTAATCAATCTGGCACAAGTGAGAGTGGCGTTTGGTAGCAGATATCACTATGGCTGTGATTGGTTGTGGTGGCGGCACCATGTGGTGATAAGAAACAATATCAACATATCAATGCATGTGTGACTCATCTGTCTTCTCAGTGAAGTGAAGTGTGGTGATTTCTTTCTCCTGAGGTGTGTAGCATCCAGCGAATAGGACTTTTTGACCTTTCTTGCGTCAACTCAGAATTGGATTTTTCTTTTTTTCTGTGCACGCCCTTGATTTTTTTTTTATCCTCGCCACTATGCTATTGTGCCACCTCCCCACCTCCCTGCTCAGCCACAACAAAACCATGTTTCCTCGTTCTCCTCCCCAGTAAACCTTGATATTCCATCAACAAGCCCGTCATGAGGCACACACACATACACACACACACAGGAACACACACACGCACGCACACACACACACACACACACACACACACACACACTCACACACACACGCTCACACACACACACACACACATACACACACACACACACACACACACGCACGCACACACACACACACACACACGCACACACAGGAACACACACACCCATATTATGCTAAAGAAGTGATCATTCATAACCAATGCGTCACCCATCACTCAATATGTCACCCAATGTCATAGAAATTCCTACCTTGTCAATGGCTTTTGCAATGTTGTTTACCACAGAATCCGTGCCTCTGCCTTGAAAACGTAGACGTTGAGAGAGTTATCTCACATTTTTGCAATATCGCTGGCATTCAGGGCATCAAATTGTTGCTGTTGCCTAGTTCCTGCTCCCTTTTCATGCATAAGTGGAAACATTTGTTTCCTACGTTTTTCAGTTTTGTCCATATTTGTAAGCTTTAAGTGAACGGCCAAAAGAGTGGACGAAGTAATGGCAGAGAATGGATTTGTCCGTATTTGTATCAATTTTTCACACTGAGCAATAATGAGGCTTTACTCTCCGCCTTGTACTCCGAGGCCAATTATTGACAGCCATCAGTTCTCCCATCATTTTAATTACAGGCCTGTGCAAGCCTTTAGTCGATACAAAAAGGGGGTAACCAGAGACTCTAAATTAAGTGACTGACTTTTTTCGTAATTTCTCCTAATGAAATCATCCCCGCAACCCCCTCTTATTGATGTTCGACATTGGTGCCAAACGTGAAAAAACGAATTGCCATTTGGCAGCCTTGCCCTGGGTCTCCTGCCAGCAGTTCCCGTCGACTCTATCAGTTCTCTGGGTTGTGTTGTGTTGTGAAGAGTGTTTAGACAAAATGGTGCTGGCCTTCTCAATGAGGGTGAAATCAGGTCTTGAGCATCTCAGGGTATTAGCTTGGTGCTCTACGTCTTACCGCTCTGTGTTCTACAATATATACCCACAGCTCAGAGTGTTGCCTGAACAGCTCATCTAATCAATTCTAGTCATAAAGGGTAGGATGAGACATTCGTCTCACACTGAAGGGAAAGGGCTTCTTGGAGTGATCTTTATGCAATAGCAATGCACTTAAGCTTAAGCAGACTTAAGACTTAAGCATTTAGCTGATGCTTTTATCCAAAGCGACCGATTGCCAATTGCAGGGGCCAGTCTCCCTGGAGCAATTTGGGGTTTAAGAGCCTTGCTCAAGGACACGGGGGTGGCAGCCAGGAATCAAACCCATGACTTTGTGTGACTACTGCAGGCTGGACAAGTTCCTATACTGCGCAATATTATCCTTCGTCACCTTGCATGACGCTGAGTGGGATTCATGCTTTCAACTGGAAGCATGTGTGTGTGTGCGTGTGTGTGTGTGTGTGTGTGTGTGTGTGTGTGAACAGCATATGAAGGTAGAAGGAAGGCTGTGCCAATCCTTGCCCACATTGTCCTGTCCCCTGCACATGATGCTGAGGCCTCTCCCTGCCAAGGTCTCTTAACGGAGCTGTTTACTGTGGAATTGTGCCATAAAGTGAAATAGTGTATATCTACCATGCAAATTATCTGTGGATAATTGCACTGATACTTGGTATTTGGACATGCTGTGCTTTTATCCACATAGAACTAGCATCTATACTTTCAAAAAATAAATATATGCTTTCTTGTGCTAGCATATTTAAAAGCAAAATATGTTTTGACTCACTGTTACTGAATCTCATCCTCTGCACCGTACTCTGTAGCTCTGTAATATCAAGTTTGAAAAGGTGTCCTTTTGATTTGGAGTTGGCCCCTTCAAACCCAAAAAATACCCTTCATAACAAAGTGGTTGTGCTAAATGAAAATAAATGGTGTCAACACCATTTATATAGACGAGCAGGACACTGTCATTTTTAAGGCGGCATGCTAACATTTTATTTTTGGTTTGACATTCTGGCCTTGTTCTTTTTGTCCCTCTTAGGTTCCCTCCTGTGAGTGAGAACGCCCCCATCGGGAAGGTTGTTGGGGTCATTCTGGCTGCAGCCGTCAACCAGACAATCATCTACTCTATTGTTGAGGGCAACGAAGGAGGTGGGTATGCACACACACACGCGCACACACACACACACACACACACACACACACACACACACACACACACACACACACACACACACACACACACACACACACACACACACACAGCAAAAGGGTATATGTGTTTATATGTGTGAAAATATATATATATATTCACACATATAAACACATATACCCTTTTGTATGCATACACACAGTCAAGGCGTCGCACTCACACATATGAATGCAGTCACACAATCACATCTCCACAATCACATCTCCAAACACACAAGCTTCAGTATGCATAATGCATATGCCACAATTACACACAGTACATAATGCATGCAATTACACACACACGGACACCATACACAAGACCACACACTAAGCATATTCTGTGTGCACAATAACACAAACACACACACACAGATGTCTTTAAAAATGTCAGCAAAGACCTTTAACTCAATTCAACATAAAATAAGCCTGAACAAAAAGTATTCAGTGCTTAACAGAAAAGATAAGGCCACACTTTGTATGATTGTATTTTTTCTTGCCTTTTTTAGTGCCTTTTTTAGTGTGGTCAGGTGTGTACAAATCTTAAATGCCCATAACCATATACAAACCTACATTATTAACCAATGGCAATAAAGTGCTACTCAAATCAGTCAATTCAAATGTGTTGATTTATTTTACAGTCCAGACAGAAACCGATTGTCAATTTCCAAACCTATAAACATCAATGACTTGGCATCATGGCCTGCAATGTGGCATTGTCTTGCAGCTGACGACCTTTCATCATTATTCCTAATAGCATATTTATCTTCACAAATTCTGTTTTTGAGCCGTCACTGTTTTGCCCATATGAAATAGCTCATAAGGGCATGTTGATGAATACACAACAAATGTGGA
>NW_027468674.1:18115889-18123083 GCF_046254945.1 Alosa pseudoharengus | reverse complement strand
CTTGTGTGTGTTTCATGATTAGATAAAGGTTTAAGCATTCTCTAGAGTAGATAGGCTACACTGGTTTCACATACCATAGAATGAATGATCCACTTTAAGAACTTAGAAATGAGTCCAAGATTGTCATCCAGCATGGTTTCCATGACTTTACCCTGTGCTGTTGTTACCATCCCCAGAGTGTTGGATTTGTAAAAGTGAGCACACCACCTCTAATGTCTAATTTATAACAGAAACTTGATTCTTCACAGTATGCTGTATTTGGTTGTGCTCAAGCTGTTTAGTGCACAAGCTGTTTAATTTCACAATTCTGCCAACCATTCCCCGGCTCAGAACTTGGACTAGAGAATTGTTTTTTTTTTTTTTTTTTTTTTTTTTTAATAAATAAGTGCTGTGTTTGGAACAGCTGGGCGGATCTGCTGGACGTGAAATATGTGGGCACCTGATACTGTATCTCATCGCTTATTTTTACCCAAATGAATCACTGGCTGGAGCGCTCAAATGGCGGCGCGCACAGGAGTTTGATGAAGTCTGTTAAATACGGAGCTCCAGAAGCCCAGTGACTCACAAAGGCCCTAAAATATTAACAGCGATGTTATAAAAAACACGTCTTCTGAAAAGAAATCACTTCCTCCGGAAAATAATAAGTGCTTTCAAGGTTACTGCTGCCAATGAATGACGTCAGGCCATATAAAGTTTAAAAAAAAAAACACACTTATTGTTGATGGGATGTTGTCTGCCCTGCATGCCAAAAGATCTGAGGTTACTCACTTACTTGTAGTGCCTCCTGTGATCTTGATGAGAAGCGGGTTTTCCTGGCAGGAAACGACGGTGCTCAGTAGCGCAGAGGTCAGCGGGGGATTGTGGAGCTATGCGCATCTCAACGTCCCCTAATTAGTCTGGACTCCGTCAGCCAATCAGCCATGGAGCCGTACCCCCGTGGGGGCCCGCAGACGCAGCTCCAGATAGCAGCTCTCGGGTGTGGAGCGGAGCTGTGCCAGATGTGGCCCAGACCTGCGCCGTATCCGCGGCAACTATCTGTTATTTTTGCTGACGAACCATTCGACCATTTGTGGGGCTCCAGATGAGAGCAATGGTGATTGCATCTCTCTCTCTCTCTCTCTCTCTCTCTCTCTCTCTCTCTCTCTCTCTCTCTCTCATTCTATTTCTCTCTCTCTCGCTCTCTCTCACTCACCCCCCCATCCCCACCCTAGACTAACGAATTAAGCTCCCGGGCCGAGGTCTGATGAGATCGCGTCAGACCCAATCCCCCACCCCCCCACCCCACCCCCAATCGCTTCCCCAGCTTCCAGTCACCCCTACGTGGCTTTCCCTTGTCGTCTCCTAACGTCTCAATCAAGTCCCGCTTGCTTATCGGGGGCTGCTTGCCTGCTTTGTTGCCTCGCGGCGCGGTTTCTCCGTGAAATATTTATGGCTCCTTAAATAATGTAGCGCTCATATCTTGCTAATCTGGTTTTGAGCACCCCCCCTGAGATTGATTGGAGAGCAAGAGAAAAAGAAAAATGAAAAAAAAAAAAACATCAGAGAGAGAGAGAGAGAGAGAGAGAAAGAGACAGCAAGGGGGAGCAGACAAGATCCTCAGTCGCAAGGTGGAAGGACTGTTTTGTGATCTCCTTTCATGTGTTCTGCTGGAGTGTCTCTTTGGCCTGTCATTGTTGCAGAGCTCGTTCCCCCCTACTGTACCGTATTATGCTGTTATCATATTGCGACACACCTGAGTGAAGTCTTGTTTTGTTTAGTCCTGCATCATAATTCAGTGGTTGATTTAACTACTTCTGTAAGCACTGGCTTACAGGACCAATTTCTAGTGAAATGATGCCTTTGTTGGTTTATAAACCTGCTGGAAAAAAATAATGCATTTACAGTAGCTGTTTATTGTAAATAAAAAACCTTGCTACTTTGCTAGTTGGCTGCTGGTAAGGCGTATTATCTGATCTGCTACACATGCGTCTTCTGGTTTTGTCCCCTGTCCGGGCAGGCATGCCTTTTAGTGTCTTGCTCACATCTGGGAGAGAAAGAAGGAGGAAGCCGATTACCCAATCCACTCACTCTGAAAAAGGGGTGTTGAAATCACTTTATCACGGCCCCTAATGCCCAGGAAAATTGAATCCGTGTTTGTTAGATCCGCTCTCCGAGTCGCAACCGCACCTCCGCCGCCATCCATATCCCTCCCCGATGCATACATAATGCATGACACACTATCATTAATGCATTCCTGCAGAGGGAGAAATGTGTGTGTGTTTTTGTTGTGTGTGTGTGTATGCGATGCTGCTTTCGTATTGTCGTCTGCTTGGGTGTGTGTGTGTGTGTGTGTGTGTTTGCTTATGTATGCCTGTGTGTGTGGGCGTCTGTGAATGTGTGTGCTTGTGGGGAGGTGCGTGTGTTTGTGTGTGTGTGTGTGCCTGTGAGTGTGTGGGCTTGTGGAGGGGTACATGTATGTGTGTGTTTGCTTATGTATGCCTGTGTGTGTGTTTGTGTGTGTGTGTGTGTGTGTGTGCGCTTGTGGGGGGCGGGGTTGCGTGCCGGTGTGTGTGTGTGTGTGTGTGTCCATTAGAGAGCGCCCACCTCCCCTTCCCCACCTCTCGAGTTCAGGAGCACACTGGTTGACCTTTCTCTCTTGTTTGCGGAGGACACGCTCAGTGTGGTACCTGGTTGCCAGCGGTAGTGATCCCAAACAGTTTGAAAAGGTCAGCTCCTAATCCGCAAGCAAAACCTTTAAAGCATCCAAAAGGCTTTTAGCGCTGTCTAGGGGTGGGGGTGGCAGTGGGGGGTGGGGGGAAAAGCGTAGAGGAAGAAGCAAACAGTCTGTGTGAAGGTTCTTAGAGAAAAATAACAGTGGACCTGTGTGTGTGTGTGGACCACAGTACCTACTGTGACATTGAACACAGGAGGAATAAGCACACATCTGCGTGTGCACACACACAGACACAGACACACACGCACACCCACGTACACACACACAGACACACACAGACACACACACGCCGGACATCAAATGCAAATACAATTTCAAAATTAATTTCCTTTTGCCAAGATATCTCCACTCCCTCCGGAATCACAGGATTACCATGTTAATGTGTCGCGGACGGAACCCGAGGCCTCATTAGGTTTTTTGGTCGCGGTGAATTAGCACCGCGCTTTTGCTGTAATTAAGCAGGCCACCTGAAAGGGCAGCTCTGACATTTCATCAAAACTCACGCCAGTGCCAGCTGGCTTTCGACCTTACCTCCACCCCCCCACCCCCCCTCTCCCGAGTCGGCGTCTGACAGCTGTGCTACAGCAGCATCGTTCACACCGCATCCTCGTTTACTGGAGAAATCCGCTCGCACCGCCTCCCTGTATACTGTACAAGCCCAGCATGTACTTACTTGTCTCCTCGAGCTCCACACAAACACCCTACCATAGGGTTTAACAGCAGCAGCAGCGGCGGCAATGACAGTGTGCCTGAAATATATATTATATGAAGATACACTCCGCTCCGTGGGGGTATAACATTGTTTTGTAGGCGTAGATGGTGCCGGGAAGGCACAATCTGCTAGGGAGAAAAGCTTTGGCCTGCTTCCTGGTTTGGTTCATTAAAAGAGGAGGATTTCAAGCCGTGCCGAGCTCCACCTCCCGAGGATTCGTCTTTATATTTGTTGTTGTTATTGTCGTTGTTGGCTTTCTCCTGTTTTCTCCTGCTGGCACATGTTTAGTTGATTATTTAGTTCACAGGTATGGTGGTGTTTGTCCCGGCATTTGCTTGGCCCAGTGTCTGAAATGATCTCAGCAAAAAAAAAAAAAAAGATATTTTTCACAATGCTACTCACACAGAGGTTGAGTGTGATGATACCCAAGTTGTTTTGTTAGCCTGGGATGCTGCTCTTTCAAATGTGGTGTACTTTTTGCAAAATACATTTTTTGTTGAGCTGTAGGCTTGTTTCCTTTCACCATCCTTCCAAACCGCCACATTTCCCTCTGAAATATCTCTGAACTGTTTCCAGGAAGGAGGTCCTTTGTTCACAGGCATCTTTATTTAGTCATATTTTATTTAGTTATATTTTTTGCATGGTAGTCTCTTCAGCAAGATTGAGAACACAAAGTCTTCTCCTGAGCCACTCACATGCAGTTTGTTTTGTGTTGTGAAGGAGAGGAATAAGGTCCTGTATCGACCATGGTCTATTCATGACGCAAGTCTCAAGGTTGCAAAGGAATAGTGTCAATTGTCAGCCATCGTGCTTAGTTTTGTTTGTTTTTCTTTTTATTGTTGTTCTTGTTGCTGTTGCTGTTGTTTGCATGACATGTCTTAAGTTTAGAGTTACAGTACTGAAAGGTTACTGCAGGAGTCTGATCGTTTAGGATTACTCTCCCCGTTACGAGCACCCTGATGATGAGACAGTCCTAGGCCTCCTTTTCCATCTTTCTCTCTCTCTCTCTCTCTCTCTCTCTCTCTCTCCATCTCTCTCTCTATCTCTCTCTCTCTCTCTCTCTCTTTCTCTATCTCTCTCCCTCTTTCCATCCCTCCTCTCTTTCTCTCTCTTGCTCCCTGAGCCTGGGATTAATGTTGCCGTGGAGCGGGATGTGGAGCTGGCCGTGGTCCTGAAACCGAGGAAGCGGATGATGGCGCCGAGCTCAGGGCTCAACGGACCTCATTAGACGCCCAATGCTCACGGCACGCGGCACGAGTTGTACAGTGTGTGTGTGTGTGTGTGTGTGTGTGTGTGTGTGTGTGTGTGTGTGTGTGTGTGTGTGTGTGTGTGTGTGTGTGTGTGTGTGTGTGTGTGTGGTTGTGTGTTTGTGTGTATATGTGTGTATATGTGTGTATGTGTGAGCACGCAGGGGTCTGTTCATCAACTTGTGCCAGCCTTGAGATCGGGGGAGTTTTTTTGAGGGGGCATTTAGTGTGTGTGTGTGCTTGCTAGCAGAGCAGATTACCACTAAATGAGCAAAAGAAAGACCCATCCCAGCCTTAGCATTTTTCACCACCTCATCTTGCAGAGCCAAAAGCTGAAGTGACTCCACCGCCCTGATACTCATTCCAGCACACATGAGAGTGACATTTCAATACACACATGCACACATACGCACACACACACACACACACGCACACACACACTAATCCAAATTGTAGGTGCAGTATTGTCTATGTAACAGTATAAAGGACTCACTATGCTGATTATGAATGATCTTATACTGAGTACTTAATCAATCTGGCACAAGTGAGAGTGGCGTTTGGTAGCAGATATCACTATGGCTGTGATTGGTTGTGGTGGCGGCACCATGTGGTGATAAGAAACAATATCAACATATCAATGCATGTGTGACTCATCTGTCTTCTCAGTGAAGTGAAGTGTGGTGATTTCTTTCTCCTGAGGTGTGTAGCATCCAGCGAATAGGACTTTTTGACCTTTCTTGCGTCAACTCAGAATTGGATTTTTCTTTTTTTCTGTGCACGCCCTTGATTTTTTTTTTATCCTCGCCACTATGCTATTGTGCCACCTCCCCACCTCCCTGCTCAGCCACAACAAAACCATGTTTCCTCGTTCTCCTCCCCAGTAAACCTTGATATTCCATCAACAAGCCCGTCATGAGGCACACACACATACACACACACACAGGAACACACACACGCACGCACACACACACACACACACACACACACACACACACTCACACACACACGCTCACACACACACACACACACATACACACACACACACACACACACACGCACGCACACACACACACACACACACGCACACACAGGAACACACACACCCATATTATGCTAAAGAAGTGATCATTCATAACCAATGCGTCACCCATCACTCAATATGTCACCCAATGTCATAGAAATTCCTACCTTGTCAATGGCTTTTGCAATGTTGTTTACCACAGAATCCGTGCCTCTGCCTTGAAAACGTAGACGTTGAGAGAGTTATCTCACATTTTTGCAATATCGCTGGCATTCAGGGCATCAAATTGTTGCTGTTGCCTAGTTCCTGCTCCCTTTTCATGCATAAGTGGAAACATTTGTTTCCTACGTTTTTCAGTTTTGTCCATATTTGTAAGCTTTAAGTGAACGGCCAAAAGAGTGGACGAAGTAATGGCAGAGAATGGATTTGTCCGTATTTGTATCAATTTTTCACACTGAGCAATAATGAGGCTTTACTCTCCGCCTTGTACTCCGAGGCCAATTATTGACAGCCATCAGTTCTCCCATCATTTTAATTACAGGCCTGTGCAAGCCTTTAGTCGATACAAAAAGGGGGTAACCAGAGACTCTAAATTAAGTGACTGACTTTTTTCGTAATTTCTCCTAATGAAATCATCCCCGCAACCCCCTCTTATTGATGTTCGACATTGGTGCCAAACGTGAAAAAACGAATTGCCATTTGGCAGCCTTGCCCTGGGTCTCCTGCCAGCAGTTCCCGTCGACTCTATCAGTTCTCTGGGTTGTGTTGTGTTGTGAAGAGTGTTTAGACAAAATGGTGCTGGCCTTCTCAATGAGGGTGAAATCAGGTCTTGAGCATCTCAGGGTATTAGCTTGGTGCTCTACGTCTTACCGCTCTGTGTTCTACAATATATACCCACAGCTCAGAGTGTTGCCTGAACAGCTCATCTAATCAATTCTAGTCATAAAGGGTAGGATGAGACATTCGTCTCACACTGAAGGGAAAGGGCTTCTTGGAGTGATCTTTATGCAATAGCAATGCACTTAAGCTTAAGCAGACTTAAGACTTAAGCATTTAGCTGATGCTTTT
The DNA here is from genome assembly GCF_046254945.1 of Alosa pseudoharengus. NCBI lineage: Eukaryota > Metazoa > Chordata > Actinopteri > Clupeiformes > Clupeidae > Alosa > Alosa pseudoharengus. The sequence goes on along the minus strand of NW_027468674.1, from coordinate 18,116,322 downwards.
ATCCAAAGCGACCGATTGCCAATTGCAGGGGCCAGTCTCCCTGGAGCAATTTGGGGTTTAAGAGCCTTGCTCAAGGACACGGGGGTGGCAGCCAGGAATCAAACCCATGACTTTGTGTGACTACTGCAGGCTGGACAAGTTCCTATACTGCGCAATATTATCCTTCGTCACCTTGCATGACGCTGAGTGGGATTCATGCTTTCAACTGGAAGCATGTGTGTGTGTGCGTGTGTGTGTGTGTGTGTGTGTGTGTGTGTGTGAACAGCATATGAAGGTAGAAGGAAGGCTGTGCCAATCCTTGCCCACATTGTCCTGTCCCCTGCACATGATGCTGAGGCCTCTCCCTGCCAAGGTCTCTTAACGGAGCTGTTTACTGTGGAATTGTGCCATAAAGTGAAATAGTGTATATCTACCATGCAAATTATCTGTGGAT
>NW_027468674.1:18103389-18110889 GCF_046254945.1 Alosa pseudoharengus | reverse complement strand
CTTATGTAGAAGGGCTTTTGTTCAGGCGTTTGTTTTCTCTTGTTCTCTCTATCGTTATATCCATCTTTTGTTCTATCGTTCTCTTGTCTCTCCCCTGAATGTTTATGTCTAGCTATTTCTCCCTCAAACGCTCAAATCAATAGCACTCTGTCTAGGTTAATGAATTCCTTGCTTAAGACATCGCAGAACAAAAGAACAGCCAATATATGATAACACAATTCCTGTGGACAAGTGATAAAAGTGTTGGATAAAAGAGATGGATAGGGGTGTCAAATATTCTAAATAAATTATTTCCCTGTTTCTCTCATTCCCTCTCCCCCCGCCCCTTTCTCTCTCTGTTTCGGCAGGTGAGTTCGCCCTCCACAACAGCACAGGTGTGATCACCACGGCGAGGCGATTGGACTTTGAGACCAACAGCAGCTACGTCCTGAGGGTAGAGGCCGACCCTCTACAAGTGATCTCATCAAACATGCGAGCCCCAGCAAAGAGTGAGAAAAATGCACACACACACACACACACACACACACACACATACTGTATACACACATTTACACACACACACACACAAAAAAAACATATACACATGCGAACATCAGTATATAGTCACACAAACATTAAATTGTGTACACAAAGACATTGTGTGTAATTGTGTGTACACAAAGACAGGTGTACACACACACACACACACTCTCTCTCTAATTAAAACCAGATCATTTGTTGACACAGAAGACGAAGCTAAGAAACCTTGTGCAGATACTTTTATTGATTTTCTGACAAGAACGCTGTGTGTGTGTGTTTGTGTGTGTGTGTGTGTGTGTCTGTGTGTGTGTGTGTGTCTGTGTGTGTGTACCCCTGAGTGTGTCTGTGTTGTTAGTCTATACACTTGAAACATCTTGATAGATATTGACTCAGGCTCTCTGGACATTGTGTCATTCAACAGCAAACATGACACGGCTTTATTACATTTGCAGAGACCTTGTCACTGCAGTCCTCCTGTGTAATGCTAAATGGACCACTTGTGTCTGTCCAGGTCTGCCCTGTCAGAGTGATGACATTAGACTGACCACATCTCTACAGTGGCACTGACCTTTGCATTTATGGCCTGGGGAATATTATGAAATACTATTATCTGCCACAATAAGGGCAAAATAGAGCAGTGAGATACTGTGTATGCAAAAATTTGACCCGGGAAAAAGAGAGCTTCTTGCATTATGTCTTTGTACTTTACATTGTGTGTATGTATGTGTGCTTGTTAAGTATCAGTGTACGCATACCAGGGTCTCCGTTGTCCGGTAATTACCGGACATTGGCCGAAAAAAAAATGAAATGTCCAACAAAATTAAATCTCTCCGGTCAAATTGTCCGGTAATAATCCCGTCCCGTAACGCAATCTGAATTTGAGAATAAGCCTTAATATGTAAGCCTATATTATACGTCCTCTGGCTATGTTTTTAAATGAACAGGCTCGTTTGAAAAGTAACAACACGCACAGCCTGCTGCATTTCAAATAGGAAGCGCACGCTTAAAACGCCCATGTTAAACAATGAACAAATGAGTGAGGCGGTTCAAACATGGCCAGACCCAGGCAGAGCCTTAAAAGTTTTTTCAGAGGCCAGACGCGATGGATGATGATAAATTGGTAACGTCTGAAGCATCAGATGTCCGGTCAACTCCACCACCACCAGATAAAAAGCAGAAGTGTCGGGTGTATCTGTCGGAATCAGTGACATTGGAAGTGGAGTTGCGGGGGGTGCGGCCGCTCCAAGACACTGTCATTCTCTGTGTACACTGGACATGCAAAGTGTTCTTTACCCAAAGCATACAGTAGGCCTATGCATTCTCTGTCTATGATCTGCAGGGTTAGGGCCTCCTCGACGAGGCGATTACTGGTCCGCGGATAATTTCTGGCACAATTAAACGGTATCATTGAACCGCGGCCGAAAGAGAAAAAAAACTAAACATTTCCCAGAATAGGAAACATTTCTTAATTTATTGTTATCAAATAAAGAGGCATAGCATTAGGGGGTAGTGGTGTGAGTGCTCATTCTTGTGTGTGCGCATCTGTGTAAGTTAAACAGTCACCACTGGAGATAACGTGGGTAGCAGCAACAAACAACGTAGCCTTTTTAAAACAACGAACGAAGCGGACTCTTGCTGTCCATGAAAAGATACTGGCTTGATCTTGTTAGGCATGTTTAAGTTGGGCTAATGAACATGTTGCATTCTATACAGCCTGATTATGTCATTCTTTAAGCTACATAGCCTGTCTCCAGTTTTCCTAAATTTGACTAATTAAGAAGGGATAATAGGATGTTTGACCGGCATATCAACAAAATGTCCGGAAAACGAAACCTCTGCCGGTCACTTTGACCGGCACCATTTTTTTCTAGCGGAAACTCTGACGCATACATACACACACACACACTCACGCACACACTCACACACACACACACACACACACACACACACACACACACACACACACACACACACACACACACACACACACACACACACACACACAGGCACACACACAAATCCACACCTTATCTCCTACACCATGAGAAAGTCAAAGTGGAGCACCTCCATACATCCCAGAGGACTGCCACCCCACAGTTGATTAAGGCCTCATTATGAGTGTGTGTGTGTGTGTGTGTGTGTGTGTGTGTGTGTGTGTGTGTGTGTGTGTGTGTGTGTGACAGAGAGAGAGAGAGAGAGAGAGGTGGACTGTGTTTGTGTGAGACAGAGATATTGTGAGGAAATGTGGGTGAGTGAGCATATGTGAGAGAAAGATGGAGAGAAAAGGAGAGTGTGTGGTATGTGTGAGAGAGACAGAGAGGGAGAGTGTGTGTTTGGTGGGATTTGTGATTCAAAGGGTGTACTGGTGGGTTATGAGTGGGGGAGTTGTTGAGGGGAGTTTATGGGGCCTGTTGATTCATTTGACTAGTGTTCACAGAATACTGAGCAGCCGCCTTTCTCTCACTCTCTCTCTCTCTCTCTCTCTCTTTCTCTCTCTCTATACCGCTCTCTTTCCCCCCTTTCTCACTCACTCCCTTCCCCTCCCCCTCCCAAAAGCGGAGAGGGCTGCCTAACCTCTGTTGTTTCTGTGGCCGTGTGTTTTACCCTCAGTATGTACTAACACATAGGAGCGGGGCGGGGGGTTCTCTAATTGAATAAGGGTGTGCGTATGTTTGGGCTCCAACTGGTGGTCTCCATGGGGACCCTCAATGTGTCATCCAAATGCCCCATTCAAAATCTGGTCAGGGTAGCAACTGGAAGGTAGGCTGGGTGAACCCAGCCTGATTTGACGGCGGTTTCTTTTCTGCCCTGCAGCTCAGGCTGGAAACTTGTACATCTCTTTCTCCTGCTTCCATTACACTTTTGCAGGGGGCCAATCACAAACTGGCTTATACACCTGGCCCGCACGATGACGAGAGCAGGAGAGCTTGGAGTTTTTGCGTCGCTTCTGCAAACGTCACCCGGTTTGTTGGTCAGATTGGTGAATGGCTATCCAAGATCCAAGTACAAGATTTAATTGCGTTAAAAGATTGAGTTTAGTCTGGTGAAAGCCAGACTAACTGGAAGGCACTGAGCGACTCCTAAAACCAATTTATTGAGTTATTGAGTTATACACAGGACACAATGCTCAATCCCCCATGCTGATGGTTCCAATTTACACAGGGGAAAGAAAAGCATGTTTAACTTGGACTCTAATCAGGTCAATATGGTCATGAGATATAGCTTGGCTATCACCAGACCAAGCTCAGTCTTTTACGATTGAACATTAGTCTGGGGAGTCTGCTCTGTATTTTCTACTGCACAAGGAGTGTGATCAACGGGCACAGTTCAAATGACTCTATAGACAATTGGATAGTTCTTCAACCAATCAGACCAACGATCCGGGTGCGCCAGGTGGATACGCCAGTCTGTGATTGGTCCCCACAGATTTGTAACGGAAGTAGGATAGAAATATTTGGAGGCTTCCAGTCTGAGCTGCAGGGTGAAATCAAATTGCCGGCAAATCGGGCTGGGTTTACCCAGTCTACACAAGATACACAAGCTTAGAGAAAATGGTGGGCAGAACCCTATGTTCTCCTTTAAGTGATGCAGTACGTCCTAATAGACAGACATTTGATGTTCTCTAGGGACTCGTTCTTTAAGTTCCCCTGCTGCGTTTGTGCCTCCTGTGCAAATCTCCGCTGATATACGAGCGTCTGATTTGCCTCCGGAGCCGAGCTGCCTAACAGCTCTGCAAGTTGGAGTTGGGCACCTCACGTGTCAGGGAGAAAAGACGACGGCAGGATTACGCGGCAAACCCGCATTGCAGTGCTTGCCCATGTGTACATATACCAATGCACATTTGTATATGTCAACAGATCTCTCTTTCTCTCTTTCTCTCTCTCTCTCTCTCTCTCTCTCTCTCTCTCGCTGTCTTTGTGTGTCTTCCATGAGTTATCATTCTGTGCTGCTGACTTGTCAGAAAACAGAGGGTGTGGCACTGGTCGTGTCTGTATGTGTGTGTGTGTGTGTGTGTGTGAGTGTGCATGTATGTGTACATGTTTGTGTGTGTGTGTGTATGTGTGTGTGTGTGTGTGCACGTATGTGTACATGTTTGTGTGTGTGTGTGTGTGCGTGTGTGTTTGTGTGTGTGTGCCCTCTGGTATCATACAGAGGCAATGCTGTTACAACTCTGGTATTCACCTCGGGCTCATGTGTCCTTTCCCACCATCTCTCTGCTTCTGTCTCTCTCTCACTCTCTCTCTCTCTCTCTCTCTCTCTCTCTCTCTCTCTCTCTCTCCTCTCTCTCTCTCTCTCGTTTTTGCAGTCAACACGGCCCGGGTGCTCATTGACGTGCGGGATGAGAATGACCACCCTCCGGTGTTCACCAAGCCCCTGTACCTGGGAGGGGTGACGGAGGACGCCAAGACCTTCACCTCCGTACTACAAGTCCAGGTGCAGTAAAGCTGCTTCATAGCACACACACGCGCACACACACACACACACACACACACACACACACACACACTTGGCCTAACAGACACACATACACACTTGGCCTAACAATCACAACACACACACACACACACACACACACACACACACACACACACACACACACACACACACACACACACACTAGGCCTAACCCCCCAGCAGCCATGGAGACAGTGCAAGTTTCTAGAACTTTGCTGGAGTCTCCTCTTTCTGAGTCATCAGTAATCTACTTGACACAAAATTAGAATTAGATGAGGGGAACAAATCCCCCCTTAAAGGATCATTGTGACCTGTGTCAAGGATAACAGACTCTAGCGTCTAGACTCTTAGTGCTTAATGCATGGCTTCCACAGGAACAGGAAGTATGACATCACTCATGAGAGCATAGAAGGGAGTATCAAATTACCCCACCGGAGGTGGTTAACTATTACGTTTTGTTAGTTATGGTTTCATTTCATTTCACACTGCCAGTGAAATTGGAGTCATATTAAAGACAGGGGGTAATACAAATGATCACGTTTGCCCTATCTGTAGGATCTGACTAATGAGTGTTTGGTGTAGACCAGTTGGAGCCTAATGTGCGGGCATTCAAAGCCAAATAGGCTCACTCCCTTTCTCCATCCCCCCGATACGCCCGCCAGCGAGTTTGGACGGATGACCGAGAGCGGCAATAACTGATTGGCCGACACAGAAATAATAGGAGCAGCTGGATGGAAAAGCAGCAACCACAGTGTTAGAGAGTGGGGCAAGTGTAGGCTAAAGGTACCCAGTTAATGCCTTTGGGGCCAGTGAGACGCTCCTGTGATGCAAAAGAGCGGCTGGGTGAGACGCGCCCTCAGGGGCCAGAGACGTTCTAATGACACAGCACTTAAAGAATCTCCCATACAAATGTATGGGGTTAGTTCGTAACGCAAACATGGCAGTCGTCTACACATTTTCCGCCCCCCTTCCGCCGCCAAAAGTTGACATGTAATTACATCATGCCAATCATGTGGTATGTTGTGAGTACACCGTGCCAATCATGTGGTATGTTGAGAATACATCGTGCCAATCATGTGTTGTGATCTCGCAGCTGGAGCGAGGTTGGTGTGTCGTGATTCGTGAAGCCTTGCGCACACACAGTTCTGCCTGAAATAGATGCCCAATAGGTGCCCAAAACGTGTTACAATATGGCCGCCGAGTGGAGGGACTTGCCGAAAAGGACTTTGGCGGGGCACGCTTCTGTGATAAAGAAGAGCAGTGGGGCGAGCGCATGCTACAGGTGAGCCGTAAGAGTGGCTGGATGAGGAAGTGGGGGCCGGCGTAGGCTACCGGTGCACCGTAAGTGCCTTTCGGCCTGCGAGGTGCTCCAGTTTGCCCACAGGAGCTCAGACCTTGATAGTCCTCATTAAGTCATCGTTAGCCAATTAGCAGGAATGTGGCTAATTAGCATGTCCAGACGGGAGCAAAGCCACTTTGACACGCACGGTCTGATCTGGCTTACTTGCTTGCAGTGTAGGGTTGTGTGTTTGTTTGTTTGTATATGTGTGTGCGTGTGTGTGTGTGTGTGTGCGTGTGTGTGTGTGTGTGTGTGTGTGTGTGTGTGTGTGTGTGTGTGTGTGTCTTTGCGTCTGAGTGTTTGTATGTCTCCTCACTGGTTCAGTCCTGATAGTCATGCAGGCTTCATAGTCTAAGCCTCTCGCCCACCGTGCTGATTATCCATTCTATCTTGAGACGAGGGCCATTACCATCTCACAGCTCCAGCCGTTCACAGAGCCACCTTCTGTCCCCAGAGAGGTCAAAGGTCGTTCTCCTCAGGAGTGTCGTGGACCTGTAACGTCAGCTGGGGGGGGGGGGGGGGGCAAAACGCGTGGGTGTGTGGGGAGATGGAGAGCGGGAAGGGGGGGATCCACAGCCCGGATTTGAGTCAGAAGCTGCTCACCAGTCCGTAGCTTAGCCTAATCTACTTTCCAATCCCTCCTCTAAATAGTATTTTTGAAGGAGGCGCAGAGTGAGAGATGGAGGGAGAGAGAGAGAGAGAGAGAGAAAGGTGGGGTAAAGAAAGAGAGAATGAAAGAAGAGGCCTTGGAATGGTGGACTGGGAGCATCAGCAGGAGTGGGCACATGGAGTGGGCACATGGTGGGAGGCTCGGGCAGATGAGGACAGGCGCCTGGTTGGTTGGCTGAGTTCAGTAGCCGGAACAGACGTCTCCTCCACTCTCTTCAGGACGACTGGAGGCCTCCATGATAATTAGTTTATGTGATCCAGCAACCCTGTGGGAGAAAACAACACTTGCACGCGCGCACACACACACACACACACACACAGAGAGACTCAAAATGATTAGGTTCTCCCACAGGACTTGTTTCTTTTGGTGAATGTTGTAATGGGTTGTTTTTTTTATGGGTTGTCTTAGGAGTGAAAAACAAAAGGGGTGTGTGTGTGTATTGATGGGTGAGTGTGTAGCATTTTTATGCAGCTTTCATAGTGTAGCAGTGTCAATCAAAGCTGTGGTCAAATACACA
>NW_027468674.1:18025889-18100889 GCF_046254945.1 Alosa pseudoharengus | reverse complement strand
TCTCGCTCCCACGAGATTTCCTCGTCCGTTGTGAAGGGATGAGGGGGTGGGGGGGGGGTTGGGAAGGGACGGTGGTCTGGAGAGAAGCCAGTTACCTACGCGGAGCGGAGAGAGGAGCCACAGCGTCCAGCCACCGGCAGCCAAAGCCCAGAAGTCTCGTCCACCCAGCTCCTCTCCTCTCAGGTGGAGATAAGAGCTTCGCTCGGTCCATCACACTCTCTCTCTCTCTCTCTCTCTCTCTCCTCTCTGCCTGGCATGCAGAGAGCTGCGCAGATGCTTGGTGTAGCTTCGTAAATCAAGCCACAGTAACAAAACCCTTCTGTTTTTTTCCCCTCTCTTTCTCTCTCTCTCTCTCTCTCTCTCTCCTTGGGCGAGGCTTTTGGTCTGTTGTTCCCTTGCTGGCCGCTGGGTGTGTTTGGGATGAATATATGTGGTGTTTTTTTTTTTTTCATCCTTTAACTGCCCACCTGCCTGGCGAGTGCTGCCAACTGGCGCGGGCTGTGTGGAGGTAGTGGGCAGGAGAGAGAGACGGGGGAACGCGGTTGGTGAAGGGGGGCATTGTGGACTTTCGATTAAACGCCACGGTGGCAGGAAAAACCTGTTCCACTAACAGGCACCTTAATAAAATAAAGAAAGTGACTAGACAAGGGGAAATGAAGAGAGGGATGCTTGAGGTATTCTTTCTTTCTTTCTTTCTTTCGTTCTTTCTTCCTCCCTCAATCTTATGAATTCTATTTCCCTCTCCTGGTTCTTGAAGGGCGGCCTAGCCTCGTTTCACGGGGATGAGCCTGGAAGAGGTGCCTGCCAGACAGTTAACAAAGTTTCTCCCGAGAGACTCATTGTGCTGCTGGCATTAAGCGCCCCGTTAAATTAGCGTGCGTAGGGGCACCAGCGGAGAGGAGTGGTGAGGTGGGGCGCGGAGAGAGAGAGAGAGAGAGATGGGGGGGGGGGGGGGGGGGGGCAAATGCTTGACGCTGCAGGAACCAAAGGGATTATTTAAGGACACTCCACTGTAGAGGGTCCCAAGGGATACATGAGTATAATGTCGCAACGGCTTGCGCTGCACTACAGGAGCGGCACGGTCACCACGGGAGCCAGGCTAGTCGCTAAGGCCGGGCTAGTCGCTAAGGCCGGGCTTACGCTGCTTGAGAGGGGGAATCTTGTCATCTGATGACTTGTCACACTCGACCGGCGTATTGTTGAGGGGGAGAGTACGTGACTAAAATTTCAAACATGTCAGAAATTCGCTGGAACAGCTGACCGGGTGTCTGATCCATTTATTGCTGTATGCGATACAAGTTAGCCGTATTCTGAAATGGCAATGACAAAATTGTGCTGGGCAAAGCTGTCATAATTTGAGTGCAGAATACACTTTGTGTAGTTTAACCATACTTTAATGTCAATTCACTTTAATTAATGCAAGTATCAGTATGCTATTGCTGCTAACCAGAAGCCACATTGGCCTTACCAGCTTACAGAAGGTACACTGCATCAAGGATGGTGTATGCATTTCTCACTCTATCTTGTTTCTCCTCTAGGTGTCTGTGGTGAACCAGCTGGACATGCAGATAGTCGTGTCCAACGTCCCCCCCACCATGGTGGAGCAGAACAAAGATCGGCTTATGGGGTAAAGTATTGCTGATGTTCCATACACACCTCATTTAGACAGGAAGAGTGGCATTTTAAAGGGTGCCATTTACTCATTCTGGGAACAGACCTCCAGATTTATTCAATCATACATGATAGATTGGGATTGGGAGTTACCATAGTGACGATCACAAACATAACAACTGAGCTGTCGACTGTTTAATGTCATGAATACGACCATGGCGACCATAGAACTGACCGGTCAAGATAACATCAAACATGTCTGATTGAATATGGATTGTGTCACCAATGGAAAGAATCTCAAAGGATTCACCTCAGTCACCCAAACACACGTAACAATTCTTGCCACAAATGAATATCACAACTAACGATGGCTCCCTTGGATTTCCCATGATTGCAATAGTTTCACAATCAGGTTGTCTGTTCCCAGCATTAGTTCAACGTCTGCCTGCTAAACAGCCCCCAGTAGCCTCAAAACACCAACATTGGTTGGCCCAGACTCCAGCCGAGCAGTCTAAACTGAGTTCAGTTCAGTGCACTTCAATTTAATTCAATTTATTTATATTGTGCCAAAACAATTGAGATTGCCTCAAGGCACTTCACAGAACCAAGAGCCTGTGCCACCTCTAAAGCAAGCGCTAAGGTGATGGGGACAAGGAAAACCCATTTTTTTATCAGAAATAAATTCAAGCAGAACCGTGGCTCATCGTTGAGCCACAATCCTTTGTGCTGTGGACAGTGAACCCAAGTCGCAAGTCCTCATCGCAGACTCAGTCACGTAGCAAGCGTGAAACGCCGGGAGACTAACACTTAACATTCAGCACCTGTAGAAAAAAATAGCCATGTTGTCTGGGAGGCCTGTGCTCCACCACCTCCGCACATGAGCTCCATGTCTGCCTTGTCTGGACCTCCCTGGACACTGGGGAAACGTCCGAATCAAAGAGGCCTGTTTGATTCCTCTCTCCTCAGATCAAACGCAGGCACCCTGCTGCGCGGGCTTCACAGAGGCTTAAACGCTGAGGGTGGTGCTCCAGCTCTTGTGGGTCCCCATCTCATATTACATGTGCGCGAGCACTCACACACACACAGGCGCACACACACACTTACATATACTGTACTCTCTCTCTCTCTCCCTCTCTCTCTCTCTCTCTCACACACACACACACTCACACACACACACACACACGCACACGCACGCACACACACACACACACACACACACACACACACACACACACTTGCTAACTCATATACAGTACACATACTGTACATACACACATGTGGACACCGACACATACACACACACATATATATATATATATATATATATATATATATATATATATATATATATACATACATACATACAAACAAACTCTCATTAAACACACACACACACACACACACACACACTCCCATGGAACCTGTTCATTCAGAGCTCCCCTGTAGTTAGGCAGATGGAGAGCTTCATGTGTGCCCAGAAAGTTATTTGAACAGCAGGAGCTCTCCAAAGCATATATTAGGGTTGACGCAGAGTACATTTTTATGCATGGAATGAATTAGAAATATATATAGAGCCGACATTCCTCTTCCTTGCAATGCTGAGGCCCATGTTCCTGTGTCTCAACTGTCAGATTAAGGAGCCAAAAAGCACCACTATCAGAGATTCAATATCTTGGGAGCTCTTACAATGAATTTATAGAAATGTTTATTGTCTTAAGATGCTGCTATTAGTCACTTTGAATGTAAGCATCGGCTAAATATGATGTCACCAAACATAATATAAGTGAAACAACAAGCCACCGTAAAAAAACAAACAAACAAACAAAAAACAAGTAGAGCAGGAAAGCCATGGTCTCTTGAACAGTCTCAGTGTGGCTTCTGACAGCGTGTATCAGCAAACAGGCGTTGGCGTGTGAAGCGGGGCGGAGTGGTTAGCTCTCGAGCGCCTGGCACGCTGCCCCGGTGTGCCCGTCAGTCTGGTACCCTTCGCCCCCTGCTGTGTGTGGACGAGAGCCCCTTGCTGTGCCAGTTTCACACTGGCACAACACACTGCCATGTGCCAACTGTGGACTGACAGCCCCCCCGCCCGACCACCACCACCTCCACCAACTGAACCAGTAACCTGCTGCTAAAAAAGCCACCATCTTAACTCCATCTTAACTGCAGGGGGTGGTGGGATGGTGGCTCAGCTGTGTGGACGGACAGACAGCCAGCCATCGCTTGTCGCTGGAGTCTTCTGTCCTTACTACCACCACACACACACATACACACACACACACCACACACACACACACACACACACCACACACCACACACCACACACCACACACACACACACACCACACACCACACACACACACACCACACACCACACACACACACACACATACCACACACACACACACACATACCACACACACACACACCACAGACCACACATCACACACACACACACACACACACATACCACACACACACACACACACACACACACACACACACACACACCCTCACTCCTCCACTCTTCGCCACAGCCACTCTCCCCCCAACCCCCTGAGAGGGAAAGTCATCAATCTCGTCTCGGCTCTACCCATCCCTCGTGGCTTCCATTCTCTCTCTCTCTCTCTCCGCTTCTTTTCCTTCCCTTGTCATTTTCTCTCATTCTTCCTGCTCGGCCTCTCTGTCATTTCTTTCTTTTCCTTTTTTGCTTTCTTTTTCTTCTTCTTTTTCAGAATCTCTCTCTCTCACACCCTTTTTTTTCACGGCCGAGGGAATATCCAGATCTCCGCAGGTAATTGGCAGGGATTGCCAGCCTCACTGGGGGCAGATGGGATCGTGGTGGTGCAGTGTTGGGGTGGCGGCCGCAGCAGTGTGGATGATACAGCCGTGGAGCGAGGGTGTGTGTGTGTGCGTTTGCATGTGTGTGTGTCTGTGTGTGTGTGTGTGTGTGTTGGGTTGTAGGGTATCAGACACCCACTGCGAGAGACAAGGACATTTTCGCTTTGAAGTGCCAAACTCACTTCATCACAGCCGTCTCCCTCTTCCAATCCATCTCCCCACCTCCCTTCGCTCGTCTCTCTTTTCCGAGACCATCGCTGTTGTTTTTTTTTTTGCCCCCCAAATGACAACTTTGGGTCCCAGACACTCTCCCCTCTGGAGCCCTCGGCCTGAGGAGCTGTCCTGGTGGGCTGACAAGAGGACAGGGTTGGGTAATGAGGGTCTAGGCCATGTGTGTGTGCTATGGCACTACAAGACTGGCGGGTGTGTGGCTTTGTGTGTGTGTGTGTGTGTGTGTGTGTGTGTGTGTGTGTGTGTGTGTGTGTGTGTGTGTGTTTGTGTGTGTGGGTGTGTGTGTGTGTGTGTGTGTTTGTGTGTGTGTGTGTGTGTTTTGACCAAATATAGCATAGATGCATCTGAAAGTGAAGCTATGAATGCCCAGGGTGTCTCTCTCTCAGTGCCTGGGATGGTCCTCATTCATAAGAATAACTACACACAGACAAGATAACACATACACATGTGCACACACGCATGCTAAAAGCACTTGCTGTGTGTGAGGGGGAATGCAAAATGGAGAAACAATTATTATGCCCGCAAGCATCTTATGAGGCAGTGTGTGTGAAATATTTGTGAATCTGAACGTGTGCACACAAACTCACTTCATGTTCTGTTCATGGTCCACTATTCATGGTCCGCAGCAATCATTCAACATGCCAGAAAGCTGCATTTTCACACTATCTTCACAAGAAATGCACACATCCTGAGGTCTGACATCTGGGAATGTGGTTTTCTTCCGTCAAAACTCCAGGGCCTCACTAATGGAAGTTTGTATCAAATGATTCGTTTATGAAAAGCATGGCTTTTAAAAGTGTAAAAATGTGCAAATAAATTCAGCAGAAAAGCCCAAAAGAAAGTGGTGCTAGGCTGTATTTCCTCTCTCTATTTCTCTCTCTGTGTCTTTCTCGCTCTCTCTCACTCTCTCCTTAATTGTGCTTCCTGAAGGGTCTTTCTTTACCTCCCCACTCATTCTCTCTTTCTCCCTCTTCTCTGTCCAAATGTTTCCGGCAGGATTCTAGAGCGCTACGTTCAAGACCAGATCCCCGGAGCTAAAGTGGTCGTGGAGTCCATCGGGCCTCGTCGCTATGGAGACAGCTTTGAGCAAGAAGACTATTCCAAGTCAGACCTCATGGTGTACGCCATCGACCCCCTGACCAATCGTGCGCTGTCCCGTCAGGAGCTCTACAAGTGGGTGGCTAAGTCATAGTCTGTTCTGTATTCATCTTTCCTACGTTCTTTCTCTCCTTCTTTCATTTCCATACCATCCATCTCTTGCTCTCTCTGTCTTACATTCTCTGTGCCCTTCATCTTAACAATCTCCATTTTCTTTTGATCTTTTGGTCCCCTCTTTTCCTCCTCATCATACAATCTTTGGGTCCCGCTTGTCTCCTCTCATTCTCCGCTCACTCACTCCAGATCTCGTCTTCCTCATCTTCTTAGACTTGGCCTTTTCTCCTCTACTTCTTTCATTCATGTCATTGTTAAAACTCTCTTCATGTCATTCATGTCATTGTTAAAACACTCGCCTTTCATTGTCCTTTACCACACAAACTATGTCAACTTGACTTGCTTGATTTTCACAACAGTGGGAACTTGAAACTTACTTGAGACTTGATGGTTAGAACTTGAGACTTACTTAAGACTTGATGGTTAGGACTTGAGACTTACTTGAGACTCGATGGTTAGGACTTGAGACTTACTTGAGACTTGATGGTTAGGACTTGAAACTTGATGGTTAGGACTTGAGACTTGCTTGTAACTTGCACTAGTGTGACTGACTCATGACTTATACTGGCACATTAGACGACAAATGTCATCTGACTCTCACTGACACAGGTAGTCACTATGGTGGAGCTCCCTGCTTCTCTTCCTTACATGCCTGCCTGCTGAAGGTTTTGACTTATGCTGCATCCCAGACAACTCAGACGTCGGAGGTTGGACTTCAGTTCCAACCCTGAAGTTGGGGTAGATCGACTTCCCCACAAGTTCAGAAGTGGGGTTCCATTGTACTTTTTCCCAGTAGGATGCCAGAATTCTTGACTTCAGAGTTTGTCTGGAATGAAATTGGGAGATTCTAACTAGGACATTTCTGACTTCCAAGTCGTCTGGAATGCAGCATTAGACAGACACCAGGTCCATAAAAATCCCCACACTCACTTGCCCTCCACGTTATGCCAATATAGTAATAGGCAGCTCTTCTTGGTGAGGGCACTGTTAGCTGTTTACACCCCGATCCTAAAACCACTCAGCAAACAACGGCACTCCAAGGTGCGCCACTCAGCATGTAAGGGCCGCCCCCTAAATCTTTTCTCAGTGCTAAAATGTTATTTGTTGACTTGGAGAGGCGGAATTTATTAGAATAAAAACAGTATCCGAGGCTTCCCTGATGTCATCGCAGGCAATGTTTGCCAACTGTAAACTGCCTGACTGTTAGTAAATGAATTAGATGTGCTTCACACAAAACTGCAGAGAGCAGACTTGGAAGGAAAACAGCAATTTTTCCCGTCATAATTGTTTTATGTATCAAACAAGTGTGTATGAGGGGAAAGATAGATAGGAATTACAGTCTAACAAACAGTGATGTAAATGTGGGTTGACATTGGCCCGATTTTTGCTAATTCAAGATCCGTCAGGGTCATTTATTCATCGATCATCGAGCCCATAGTGAAGTCACAGTAGATCACACTCCAGATCGAAATGATGGATCTCCGTAATTGCCGTAATTGCTCCTGCACTGTGTGATGTTTTTAGCAATTGGACTTAAAGCATGTCACCATTTGTGTCATGTGAATTATGAGCCACAAAATCTCTCCTTGATCACTGAGCTCCTAAGTCTTGATTCACACTTACTTGAGGATAGCATTTAGTGACCAGTGATGCCAGTAACGCGTTACTTAGTAACGCGTTAGTCTATTTTTACCACTTTTTTCAGTAACGAGTAATCTAACGCGCTACTATTTACAAACCAGTAATCAGATTAAAGTTACTTATCTAAGTTACTGTGCGTTACTATTTTTGTCATTTTCCTTAATAAAAAGATATATTCTTTGCTTTCTTCTTGTCTTGGGTATTAATGTCATGTAGGCTATACTCACGTTTTCAGCATGAGGACAATTCACGTGCAGCGAATACAAACGTAACGTGCAGCGAATACAAACGTAAACAACAATGGAGGGAGAGAGAGAGATGCACATTTCATCAGTCATTACTTTGAGTTTGTGTCAGTTACACATGACAACATTAAGGTACATTGTACATTCTGTGCTGGCGACAAAATGCTGTCTAGCTAGACATCCCAAGTCTCCCGAAGTTTTGGGAGTCTCCCACATATTGATAGCGGCTTCCTGACGCCCGCAAATTACATAAAATCTCCCGGAACCTAGAGCGAACAAGAGCACGCAAGCCAGACCGGACTTCAAATCAAAGATTCTAGAATCTTTGCTTCAAATCGTGTGTGCATAGCTTAATGCGCACACAACGGAGAGGGAGAGAGAGAGGAGTGGTGCGTTTGTGCCTGAAGCGCATCCAAGACAGAGAGCATCCTGGTCTGTTTTGCTAAATCAACCAATCCGTTTTCAGTGTAAGTGCTTATATCTCTTTTCTCCCAAACATAATTAATCAGTTCAGTCAGTGTATCTAGGAACAGAAGCGTCATGGCAGCGTCAGTGCCCCTCAAAAAGGAAGATTTAAGACCCATTTCACATCAGACTACACAAAAGTGTACCCAATTGTCTCAAAAGATTAAAACATAATGATAATCTTGCACACTGCACTGTTTGTAACAGCAACTTTAGCATTGCTCACGGCGGGTTAAATGATTGCAAAAGACTTGTTGAGGTGAGTTTAACAAGTGTAATTTCATTTGCATATTACTCAGGCCTATAGGCTACAAGATGGCTAGTTGCCAAGGCTACATGAAAAGAAATCTACATATTTTACTATAACTATTTCTATCAATAGGCCTTCCCTATTTGGTGTACTTAGACATTATTGAACAAACATCTGAATTTCAGTATCAAAGTAGGATAGGTTGGGATGTCTGCTATACATTGCTGTTAAAATGCACTTCCATTATAGTGAGTATTGGCAAAACCGGTTATCATTTTTATGTTGAGGCGTTGGGGGTGTTGTCGGCAGCTGCTGAAAGTAACTAATAAAGTAACTTGTAATCTAACTTAGTTACTTTTAAAATCAAGTAATCAGTAAAGTAACTAAGTTACTTTTTAAAGGAGTAATCAGTAATCAGATTACTTTTTCAAGGTAACTGTGGCAACACTGTTAGTGACCCTTATTATGACCGCCGCTAGCGAAGCTAGCGAAGCGGTCATATAGGGATTGTCAAAGTTTTTTTTTTTTTTTTTTTTTTTTTTTTTTTTCCCCGTCATCTACTTCCTGAAATTTTGGTCAACGATACCCGGGGCACCGAAACACCAGGGCACATGAAATTTGGTGGGTATGTAGCCCCACTAGACTTTTACGGAAAAATTTCGTTTGGTCCCCGGGGGCCACTCCCCCTCCGCGCTGGGCCCCCCGAAACCCAAAAAATGCAGTTTTTCCTCAATAACTACCTGAACCGTGGCACCGAGGATGAAGAAATTTTTATGGTATGTTGGTCTCAAGGGCCCACATCAACTTAGCCCATAATCACTCATTTGTGATTTGCACCCCCCCGGTAAAAAATGAAAATGCAATATCATTCTGCTTTAATCGCCCCTCTCTTCAGTAAAGACGTTCAGAACTGCACCAAATTGTATGTGTATGATTAACCTGACATTCTCTGGGGGTATGCCAAGTTTCGTAGAATTTCATCCATGGGGGGGTCTAAAAAATTAAGTTATGTGTACATTTAGTGACTCTACACTCACTGGCCTGTAGATGGTGGTGCACACATATACACATGCACACACACACACAGGCACCCACATACTATCGGTATTAGAACGGCCGATACATAATTACAAATTCAGTAGGATTAAAAGAAAGCCAAAATAAATATTCATCATCATCATCATGGCTGCATTTCCAGTATTGGCGATAAGTAGTCGTTTGTCCACTAGATGGCGCATCGTTGCAGTGAGACGTAATTTTGTTGGAAGTTAATCTTAAATGGGTTGGAAAGACACTATGCTTCCTACAAGGACAAGACTGTAGGCTACAGTAGTTTACCGCAGAGAACGTCTAAGGGTAGGATGATTTCTGCATGACATGTAATTCCCATTTCCTCTTGAAGCCGAAATAAATCTGAGAATGTTTATCGGACATGCTTGTTTTTTACTGCAGGTAGGCTACGTTAATCCTATCAATAGCAGAACGTAGGTAAAATAATGTTACTGTTAGCATGGTTGAGTGATGGAGGCCAATTTGATTATTGATGTATTTGTAGAAAACCATAAATGCGTTTATAAGCTACCAAGCAAATCGATAACAGCACTAATTGTATCTTTCGACTGTCATCTCATTTGCTTATGACCATAACCTAGGCTACTAACAGGAGCTAAGTGAGTTAGCCACAACACGTTCGCTACGTGATGGTTTTTTAATGGAAAATATAGCAGTGCTATAGGCTACCTGAAAGATAACCTGTCTATGATCCCGTGATGATCGATCTACAATCTCCATTTAAACCAGATGTATTAGAGCGCACGTTGAGATGTATTCAGGGCAGGGCTGTACCTACACATATTTGTTGCACGTGCTACAAAAATCATTCTTTGCGATGAATGATTTAGTGCCAACGTTATAAGGGTCAGATACAGTTTTGCCTATGGCTATTCCGTGAGACTGAGGCGCTTTTTGTTTGTTCGAAGTGCGTGTTTAGGGTGTGAGAGGGGAGTCGATGTGCTTTGATTCCAGCTTGGTAGTTGTAGTCTATGCGATTAAAAAACACGTGTGTGTGAAGTATCCAAACAATGATAACGCTTTCATTATGGCTGCTTTAGCCACAGACCTTGAGCTACTGTACAGTAGGTTGGGTTCCGTTTAGAAGTGTCCACTTCATTCGCCCTTTCCGTGATTCACAGCTACGTGAAATGTATTACTACTGATATGCAAAACTATTAACTTTTTCGCCAAGAGGTGGCAGCTTGATACTGTAAGGTGTAAGCCATTGGTTCCAACGGAGATTTTATTTGGGTCGCCAGCATAGCCTAGCGACAATTTGTGTTGTGTAATAGGCCTAGCATAGGGCCTACCTTATATAGCTTATAGTTTGTTAACAGTCACGGTTTTGTCATAACTCCCTCTATGCATTTTTGCATTTAGAATAGCTCTAAAACCGGGGGGCGAACACGTCGCAGGGGGGGCGCCAGTGCGTGGATATCTCAATCGCAAAATTAAACAATATTTCTATCGGGCGCCTACCATGGACTAGGCTGGGTGAAAATCAAAAGATTGCGTCAAAAGATTGAGCTTAACCATTGACCTCATGGTTGCAAAATGCAAGGGAACATGAATCAGCATATTATTTGCACAAACAATAACGGAGAGTAGCTCTTCAACTTTGCCCGTTAAAATGTGTATGAACAGTCTCGCAACGCATTTCATGAAGGCCCTTTGGACATGTCAGTTATTTGCACCACTGGGAAAAACGGCATTTTGTTTTAGACTACTGGTATTTCATTTGTGCATTGACAATAAAGCTGAATATCATTTGAACTAGATGACTAAACTTATGCATATGTAGAAGAAGAAACATTCACAAAAATCCATGACATGACCTCTCTTCTTGATAGCTGTTGAAAACTGCATGGAACTGACAGGGATTGTTTTGTTTAATAATAAATAAATAAATACATTATGCTGCTACCTTCTGCTTTTCCCAAATACAATGTAGCCTACAGGTGTACCTTTCATCAGTCCAGTTGCAATGGATGGACTGTGATGAACTGCCCTACTTGAGATTGTTTATAGATTTTAAAGGTTTTATAACAATGTTACAGATTTTTTGGCCCAGAAACAAATCTATTCACCTTTGCAGCGCCAGTAGGCTACTTTGTGTGCGGAATGTGTGCAAACACACATTTCAAACAAGCATACACAAAAGTTTCAAGAGTGGGGAATGGAGTAGAAGATGGAGACAAATTCATTAATATGATTTATTTTCGCGGAATGGATGTGCAGGACTGAGCGGCGGTCATATTTTGTACCGCTACGCGGTACATCTAGTTAAAGTATTGATGTATGAAGTCACACATTTTCCCTTTTTCTTAAGGTACACAGGTCAAATTTTTGAGCAGTGTTGACAGTGTTGTTGCTAAATGATGTTGTGTGGGCACATGTTCCCACTAGTATTGTAACATTTATGTATCTGTAGAATAGAAATCATCAGTAGGCAGATGCTATTTCGATCAGAACATTCTGAATCATGTTATTGCCTAGCAACATTGCTAAAAAAGTTGCCCCACCTACAACATCTTCACCATACATGTTCCAAAATCCAAACGTGAAGGCGCCACTGTTGGTGTGGGTGTGTGTTGTGTGTGTTAAATTTAGACCAAACTGTTCTCAAATGCCTTCTGCCAACTGATCAAATGCACTTCCTGATATCACTGAGTTACAAATTTCGAATCTGTCTTTTAATTACAGTATTCTACCTTGTGTAGACTTGATTCAACTTGTTTTTTAGTTATTCTATGTTATGTACTTTACCTTTTAAACTATTTTAACTATTGCCCTTTTATGCTTTTATTAACTAGTATTCTTTGCTTTTGTTGATGTAAAACATATTGAATTACCCCTGTGTATGAAATACGCTATATAAATAAACTTGACTTGACTTGACTTGACTTGTTGTGCAGGTTTCTGGACGGGAAGCTACTGGACATCAACAAGGAGTTCCAGCCGTACCTGGGCCGCGGCGGGCGTATCCTGGAGATCCGCACACCGGACGTGGTGGCCAGCGTGAAGAAGTCGGTGCAGACGGTGGGCTACACGGAGGGCGCGCTCCTGGCCCTGGCCATCATCATCATCCTCTGCTGCATCCCCGCCATCCTCATCGTCATCTTCACCTACAGACAGTGAGTACACACGCCGCCACCCACCGCCACACTGATGCATAGATACATAGGGTGATACACACGTGTATGGGATTGTGGAGACATGGATGTGTGCACACTCAAACACACAACACACACGCACACACACACACACACACACACACATGCAAACACACACACACACACACTCAACTCAGACACACACACACACACACACACACACACACACACACATATAGATATATGTGCCCATACACAGAGTCACAAATACATGCTCGCAAATCCACATGGGATTCAAGAGATGACATGCTCAATCAAATTCCAGTCATGACCAGGCTGACCTGAATATTAAGTGGATTGCCATATACCACCATGTAGAGCAGCTGTTCTCAAACATTCTATTGACGCATTCCAGGCATCATGTTTAATAAGCCGCCTAAAAAAACAGTGGGGTGAACAACATTATGAAACACAAAGAACAAAGAGAACATAGGCTTAAGATTTAAAAAAAAAAATCGTTTTTTAACACCTCTCCGACATTGCCTTTTTCATCTCACATACCCCCTAGTAGAAGCTTGCGTACCACCGGTGGTATACGTACCACAGTTTGGAAATCCCTGGTGTAGAGTAATGTAATGACAATGGAAATGCAATGATCATGGATCATCCTTTGAGTAAGACACATACAGAAAACACTCACACACATGGACGGACACACACACAAACACACACAAACACACACACACACACACACACACACACACACACACACACACACACACACATACACACACATACACACACATACACACTTACATGTGCATGCCTCTGGAGGCCTGTTCCATAGTTTGCACACTCAAACACACAACACACACGCACACACATGCACAGACACACACAACACACACACACACACACACTGAACTCACCAACACACACACACATAGATATATGTACCCATACACAGAGTCACAAATACATGCTCGCAAATCCACATGGGATTCAAGAGATGACATGCTCAATCAAATTCCAGTCATGACCAGGCTGACCTGAATATTAAGTGGATTGCCATATACCACCATGTAGAGCAGCTGTTCCCAAACATTCTATTGATGCATTCCAGGCATCATGTTTAATAAGCCGCCCTACATGATAACAAATAACAAAGGCTTAAGATTTTTTTTAAAAAATCGTTTTTTAACACCTCTCCGACATTGCCTTTTTCATCTCACATACCCCCTAGTAGAAGCTTGCGTACCACCGGTGGTATACGTACCACAGTTTGGAAATCCCTGGTGTAGAGTAATGTAATGACAATGGAAATGCAATGATCATGGATCGTCCTTTGAGTAAGACACATACAGAAAACACTCACACACATGGACGGACACACACACAAACACACACAAACACACACACACACACACACACACACACACACACACATACATACACACACATACACACGTACATGTGCATCCCTCTGGAGGCCTGTTCCATAGTTTCATGGTCTTTGCACTAATTCTCCATAAATCACCGTGGCAACGCCTTTTAGTGCCAATCTTGCACTCACATGGCGTGAAAGCAGTTTTAATTAACACCACTCGAGACAAATATTAGAGGATCATTGTTGTGCATTTCAAAGGAAGGGCCATTTTTAACATTCTGCACACGTTAGTGCACAGCTAGTGTAGTGATCATGAAACGCGTCCGTCCCTAATAGAAAAGGAGTCCTCTGTAGGTGCAATATTTCCTCTTCTTTTTTTTTTTCTTTTTTTTTACGAGTGCCTTTGCACAGCTTCAACTCATTGGCAAGTGCCCTGATGTTTTCAATAGGGCTATTATGCTTTTTATGTGGTTGATTGTGATGCATGGTTAAGTGATAATATCGACCCTGTGCATAACTTACTCATTAGTCTAATGTCTTCCTGTCTTTGTATCCTCCCTGCATCCTCTGGGAGTTGTCGTCCTCTTCTTCTTCAACATTACCATCAACTTCGTCAGATTTAAAGAGTGAGTATGATGTCCTTATTGATTGTTATAGCAGAGATGTTAGAGAAGTACTCTCCTTCAGAAAAAGAATTCAAAGCACATCCACCACAATACCCCACTCCTCTGCACAGGCTATTTCAGGCTATTTATATATATATTAAAGACAATAGTGCAATATTATTGTCTGGGATGGCGCATAAAAAATATGCTGGGAAAATTGGTTTCTTTGAACACACAGGAGTCACCATCTGAATTTGAGATTTTTATCAGTGTCTACGTGCTCTGACTGGTGCCACCTCCCCTTAATGTTGAGTCAGAGAGAGAGGGAGAGAGAGAAGGAAAAATTTTGATGGGGAAAGTGAAGAGGTAGACCAAGGATTTTACTCAAATGGTCTGATACGGATAGGGAGTGATTTGCAATCTGTGCTCGCTACTAGGTTCATCGCATAATAGTAGAAGCCATTGGAAATAATGGGTGTTAGAACACTGCGGTGCCGTCGTCACGTTGTGTCTGAAAGCTGCATAATAGTAGAATATAGTAAAACTCTCAATAAAGGTGCTATATGGAGTTTCTTTTTAGCTTGGATGATTGAAAGATGACCCTGAAATATCAACAGAATATGAATAAACAACCTCAGCATCCCCCCCAGACAATTGCAGTTGCACTACCCTATCCCATCCATAATGTTCAGATTAATAAATGTACATACTTTAATAACACTTACATAGCCACAGTGACAATAAAGATTAATCTAATCTAATCAAATCTAATCTAATTTAATATGATATTATATCCGAGTTAGTGATTATGTTCCATCAAGTAGTGTGCTCTTTGAATAAATGCCTGGCCACTTCCTAATTTTTGACCTATGTGATTGAAGGCGACAGGCAGAATGTGCGAAAACAGCTCGGATCCAAATGGTTTTGCCAACGGGCAAATCTGTGGGCGCCGCCACCAACAATCTCTATGAGGAGCTGGGCGACAGCACCATGTAAGTACAAATTTTATCTTCAGCTGATATGGTGATGCAATTCATTAAGGTTTCATTAATTCATATTAATTAACATGAATAAATAAAGCCGTTTGTTGACCTAAATTATGAATTTAACTTATTACCCTTATTAACTAATTCCCGCATTATTAATGTGACGCTTGTTGTTTTTGGTGTTAATTGCTACATTAACTAATGTT
This sequence comes from Alosa pseudoharengus, assembly GCF_046254945.1. Taxonomy (NCBI): domain Eukaryota; kingdom Metazoa; phylum Chordata; class Actinopteri; order Clupeiformes; family Clupeidae; genus Alosa; species Alosa pseudoharengus. The sequence goes on along the minus strand of NW_027468674.1, from coordinate 18,085,046 downwards.
AGTTAATGGAACCTTGATGAAGATTAAAGTGTCAGTGGTGATGTTTTTCACCTCTGACACTTTTCACCTCTGTACACCTGTTGGTGGTACAGGATGTTCTGAGAAGTGTAGGAAGTACGGTAGGTAAGAGGATAGTGCTGAGAAATTGCCTCTGGTGATGTTTCACTGTAAGCTCCTGGGTACAAGCTAGCTTTTTTTTGGAGGAACACGTTGACATCCAGCTATGACTGTTTGCTACATGCTGTGCTGGGGCAGGCAACATCAGGTGCACTCACGCAAAGCATTTCACAAGCCTCATTTTCATTCTACTTCTCTCTCGCTCTCTCTTACTCTCTCACTCTCACTCTTTTTTTTCTCTCTAAATCTTTGCTGTTTTTTTCTTTCTCGTTCTCTCCCTCATTCATATATCTGACTGATTCTCCACGGTCAAACGCTGCGTTAGCAAGACATAGTTTTGAGCTAAGCTAGCAAAACCTGAGTCACTTCTTCATAGATGGTGTGCCAGTATGACACTGCTCAGAAGTTAAGCTAAATGTGTAAGTTATCTGAGAAGCAGACCCAGCCTCTCTTTGGCTAAAAGGAAGAGGCTAATGATGCTCTTTCAACACTCCATCGATGGGTATTGGGGGGTGGGGCGCATGAGTGTGTGAGTATGTGTGTGTGTGTGTGGGGGGGGGGGGGGGGGTGGGGGTCTGTCAGACTGTCTATGTCATACCTCAGCAGGGTTATTTTCTATTTCTCTCTCTCTATCCCTCTCTTTCTCTTTTTTGTGCCTGGAAGATGTGCTGCTATTAACATAATAGGATTTCATATTCCATGAAAACACAATTTGGAGTAAGGAAATTATTTCTTTCTCTTTCTTATTACACTGAAAATACTATGCAATTACCCCTCATGCCACCATTCCCCATCCCACTCAGAAAGTGGAAGTGCGTTGGGGAGGAAAGGGATGTCAATTTAAGATAATTGAAATATTAATTCACATCAGGGCCCACCAGGGACGGAAATATAAATAATTTTTATCGATAAGCCGTTTGGTGGATCAGCCCTGGTTTTTCAGACTGTGGGCAATGTGTCTGTGGGCAGATACAGCTACAGCTGCTTCCAACTTTCTGTCTCTTTCTCTTTTTCCTTTTCTTTCACTTTGTCTTTCTCTCTTTCTGGTGATCGCCATGAATGTTACCAGATTAGGTCTTGTTTCATCTCTACTGTGTCCTTAATGATTTCCTTGATCTGTGCCCCCCTATCAGACACTGTAGTGTTAAAAACATGAAAAGAAATAAAAGTCGTCTTTATCAATCTATGTCCGTTATGGCCGTGCGATGTGGGACAGGGTGGGGTGGACGCACATGCTCGTAATAAGTCAAAACGATGAGCCGTCCAGAAAGGCCTCGGACTTATTTATTTACGAATGCTCTGCTCGCCCACCATCATCCTCACTCTCTCCCTGGTGACCTCATAATGTCTGGGTGAAAAAAACAACATGATTACTGTCACCACTGCACTGTGTCCCTGCTGGTTTGGTGCTTGGGGACAGCCTGATGATGATGATGGTGATGATGATGGTGATGATGATGGTGATGATGATGATGGTGATGATGATGATGATGGTGATGATGGTGGTGGTGATTGTGCCAGTGTGCCCTGCTTTCGTCAGTGCCCCTCTTGCAGCAACTCAAAGGCGACTCATTCCACACACAGCCAGTCCACGTTCACCCACCCTCTCTGCTTTCACCCGAATCCCGTTATCATCATCGTCATCATCATCATCATCATCGTCATCATCATCACCACCACCTTCACCATCTTATTACTCATAACCTTCACCATCATCATCATTACCATCATCACTGCTGTCATCTGTAACTAATAGCTTAAATAGGAGCTCAATAAATAAGCTTGTTTTGATCATTTTTCTTTGTTATTATTTTCTTTCATTTGCTTCCTTTACATACTTTTCTTGTATGGATACCAGGCTTAAGTAAGTAAATAAGATGTGTGTGTGTGTGTGTGTGTGTGTGTGTGTGTGTGTGTGTGTGTGTTTGTGTGTGTGTGTGTGTGTGTGTGTGTGTGTGTGTGCGTAGCGAGTTTCACTTGTATAGTGTATACTATGCTGTATGTTGTTAGTGGACTTTGTATCCCAGTAGTTAGTTTGTTTGGCTTGTTTTAGCTGCCTCTGCTCCTGTGTTTTCCATCTTAGTGTGATGCAGTGTCCAAGCTTCATTGTGTATGGATAGCGGTGTGCTTTTTTTAGGTGCTTTGACAGTCGCCCAGAAAAGGTCAAGCTGGACGTGTTGTCTAACAGGCAGCTAGGCCTCGCCTCTCCGCCAACTCAGCATTCCGCTACCGCTTCAGCCGGACGCTTTAGGGGCCTGCAATAGTCGCGATAGCCACACATTTCCCTATCTGTGATAGATAAGCCCCCTAACACCTGCTTCTGTCCAGTCATGTACTCCACAGGGCCTCACTGGATTTGTTTTGGGCAGTGATGGTGGGGAATGTGTTAGCGTAGCTTAGGCTGAAGTCCTCTCTGGTCCCTGGTGGGCTTGCTGTGCTGTGTGGTTTGCTGGTTTAGTCTCCAATCAGTTATCCCATGTGTGCTTTGAATCCTTAACTTGTGTCGTCTAGAAGTAGGTGTTTGTTGCTGTTTGGTAGTTGTAGTGTTGCAAATATTTGGGCTCTCTCAAAAGGCTTTAAGTGTTTGGGCCAAAGCCAAGTCATTTCTTAATTAATATTCTGTTCAGTGACCAAAATGCTTCTTTTTCTATTCTAAAACTAGATCCCTTCATTTATATATCATTCTGTTTGTTTCTCTCTGTCTGTCTATTTTTTCCATTCAAGCCATTTTGTTCTGTCTTCTTTTCTTTTTTTCTTTTCTCTCTTTCCCCCGCTCCCCCTAAATCTTCATTCACCCCCTCCACCCTCCCCAAACACACATAACCCTTGCGATCAGAAGCAATCATGGTGCGATCCAGGGAGGTGACCGGCGGCACCTCATCAGCACGCTGACCACACGGAGCCTCTCCAACACGCACCACCACCACGGCAACAAGCCCAACGGCGTCCTCAACAACCTGCCCAAGTCCAACAGCAACGTCACCTTCCTGTCGGACGAGCATCCGGTGACCACGCACAACCCGCTGTACGCCGACGACGGCACGCTCAGCAACCCGGGCATAGAGGGCAAGGCGCAGCGCCGGCGCGACTTGCTCGGCACGCACTCGCCGCAGCGTCGCCGCCTGAAGGGGGTGCTGTCGCGCTTCCCGCTGCCCAACGACATGCGCTCGGGCAACGCCTGGACACTGCCCTCGAGGCTGCGCGGCGGGAACGCCTACGAGACGCTGCGGAGGAAGGCGGCGCTCGGCGGCCACTCGGAGGGTCACTGGGAGGCGCAGATGAAGAGGAGTCGAGGCCGAGCCGCGGGGATGAATGAGCTCGCGGGCGGAGGTGGAGGACGAGGTGGAGGTGGAGGAGGGGGGATCGAGACGAAGCTGTCCGTGAGGGAGCAGGCCAGGCAGTTCGAGCAGCAGGCCATACAGGAGGCCATCCTGGAGGCCAAGCAGCGGCAAAGCCGCGAATCCAGGGGCTCGCTGGACTTCCTGCTGACCACGTTCAATAAGCAGCCGGCACCGCCGCCGCCACCGCCCCCTCCTCCACCCATGTCCCCGGCACCACCAGGCGGGCCCCCGTCGATCGTGGTCACCCAGATCGACGGGTCGTCTCCGCCGCCGACCCACAAGCCCACCCCTCCGGCGCTCCGCAAGTTCCGCGGCGGCTTCGCCAACGACGCCGAGCCCTACGCCGTCACGGTGGAGATGATCCCCGACCCGCCCGACGTCCCGCCCCCACCTCCTCCCACCCCACCTCCCCCGACCCAGTCCCCACCTCCCCCTCCAACCTCCCCCTCGCCCCGCTCGCCCCCCGAATCCTTCTCCACCCCTCCCCAATCCCCACCTCCGGGACCTCAGCACCCCCCGCCACCTCCTCCACCTCCCCTCCCGCCTCCCTCCAACTCCCCGAACCCCCACGCCCCACTCATCGCCTCCCCGTTCGTGCTGCCGCCCCTGCCGGCGGTCACTTCCTTGCGGCCGGTCAAGCTCCGACCCCCACCGCCCCCGCTGCCCGATCCGGAGCCCGACGCGCCCCGCCGCGAGCTCAAGGGCATCCTTAAGAACATCAAGAACATAGCCGACATAGAGAAGTCCGTTGCCAACATGTACAGTCAGATCGATAAGAAGCAGAGGCCCCCCAAGGCCGCGTCCAGGCATCAGACTGCGGAGGCCGAGACCGCGGAGGAGGCCCCCCCGACGGCAGTGGAGGAGGTGGCAGTGGAGGTGGCAGTGGATGCGGCGGCAGAGCCAGTTGGGGAGGACCCTGGGGAGGGCGTCGCTGTGCTGCCACCCCCAAACCCCAACATGAACTCCATCGTGGAGGAGCTGGAGAAGCGTTTTCCATCGCAGTCCACTATCCTGTGACTCTAAAAACGTCTCTCTCTCTCTTTCTCTCTCACTTCTACTCTCTCTCACACACACACTCTCTCTCTCTCACACACACACTCTCACTCTCACTCTATCTCTCTCTCACACTCTTACTCTATCTTTCTCTCTCTCACTCTTACTCTATCTCTCACACATTCTCTTTCTCTCTCTCTATCTCTCTCACTCTATCTCTCACACATTCTCTCTCTCTCTATCTCTCACTCACTTATTCTCTGTGTTTCTTTGTAGCTCTATAATTCACATGCTCATTTCATCGTTCCTCATCACAGACTCGTTTCTTTTTTTCTTCTTCTTTTGGTTCTGTTTTTACTCTTCTTAACTTCAAACAGTTTGCATTGTGAAATGTTCCGTCTGTCTCCTGGTGTTTCTTCAGGTATTGTGAACACTGGGAAGTGAGGGTCGGGGGATGGGGGGGGGGGGGGGGGGGTTCCTTTTGTAAAAACACTTTTTTCCAGTTTCCAGTTTCATTCAGTTCAAAATGAGATTATGTGCATGTGTGTGTGTGTGTGCGTATCTGTGTTATTGATTTAGTTAAGTATGTGTTTTAAATCACTACAATGAGCTTGGAGATGGTGAATGGAAGCAGTAGTTCTGTTTTTCTTTTTTCTGTTCTTCTTTTTGTCATTTTGACAGTCAATTTGGTTACCCAGAAGGCTCTGTTCCATGTTCACTTAACTTTGTCTGAAGGCTTTTCTCTGGGGGGAGGAATTTGAAATGAGGCTATAATTTAGTTTTCCTTGGCTGCACATATGTATTCCATAAAAACATTGCTCAAATCCATGCTTCATGCTCTCCGTCTCCCTTGTCTGCTTGCCTCTCTGTTTCCCCACTTTCCTTTGTCTTGCTCCTCCTGATGCCATCACACTGGTCGTGCAGGTATATTTGAGCACCAATGCATTATGTAAAAGCCTTCTCTGAACGAGCCATTCAACACGAGTTCCACCTGCAGAAGGGGGGAAAAAAAGAGAGAAAAAACCCCCAACACATTGAGCTCCGTGAGCTTGTCACTGACGGCAAACTTGCATCAAGTGCTCAATGCCATTCGATCTTCACTGTGGAATTCATGAAGGCAGTGAGTGAGTGAGTGAGTGAGTGAGTGAGTGAGTGGGTAGAGAGGCCCTTATGAGGTCCACGTATTGGTTTTCCTTTAGAGCTCAGTCACAGGCGATTTTATGTCCTCAGGCAGCAGTGTCCAGCTTGTAAGCACAGGGCGTCCATCACCTAGTGTGAGTCAGGTGAAAAGCAGTCGTCAATCGCTGGATTTTTTATGCAATAATACAGTAAGCAACAAAAAAGTCAAAGATGATACCACTTGATGTGGGTGAAGCAGCCTTTCTTGCCTGTGTGATCAAGTGCACTTATGCTTTAAAAACAGATCATATTTGCAGCATTCGCAGTGTGGAGGATGACTGTGTGAAGCTCCCGAACACAACATTGCATTACTTCGTAACAATGTATCAGAGCGCTTTCTTGTCCTGTTTTAGCGCAGTAATGGCCATACGAAATACTGCAGAAGTGTTTAGCATTACCACTGGACAACACACACACACACACACAGACACATACACACACACTCTCTCTCACACACACACACACACACACACACACACACACACACACACACACACACACACAGTAGTCTGCCTCTGCATATGTAAGCCTGACCTGGAGCAGCTCCTCCGTCAGCTTATCGGACACTGAATGCAAATCCCTGAGATTGATCATGCGATCGATGGCGATGTCCTCCCCTCGGTTCTCCTCCCCTCCCCTCCCCTCCCCTCCCCTCCCCTCCCCTCCCCTCCCCTCACGCTGGGGAGAGTTGGCCAGGCACGCACGGACGGTCGTGGCTCTGTCAGCGTTCCTCTCTAATCCCCGTTTAAATGAGATAACCTACTCAAGAGATCCACCTACCGTCACTAAAGGGCCTGTTGTTATCACTGTTGTTGATGTGTGAGGCTGAATTGCGTCTCCTTTTCTCCTAATAGAGCCAGTGATGCCATAAATAGCAAGTTAATGCAATGCGTTTCCAGGTGGCACAGGCACATATGAATTAATGTAAGTGTGAAGGAATGGAGAAGAAATTAAATGATCGATTCCACAGTTTCCTTTGTTATAGAGTTTGTTCTCCTTTAGGTTACCCCCCCCCCCCTCCATACACACACACACACACACACACACACACACACACACACACACACACACTCATACCACCACGCCTCACAGCACAACAACCAAACCACCCAAAAACTGCATGACCTCTGCCTGTGGATAACCATGCAGTAATCCCACTTTGTCATTTTAAGCCATGCTAAAATGCTTTTCAATTTCATTTCATTTCTCTCCCCTAGTCATTCAGGTTGTACTCGGCCATCTTATATTCTCCCAGGATTCACCTTCAGAACTTGCATCTTGATATACAGTATCATACATCATATATCTATTTTATGACAGGTCCACCTCCAATCTACCCAATACAGTTGTTCTCACCAAATATGTGATGTCAGTAAATCCCAAAAAACTGAAAAATAACAAAAAAAAAATTCAACATCAAAAGTGAGTCCTTTATCGTGTTCTGGCGTTGCAGCAGATTCCTGTTTATTGCATGTACTGTGTGAATTTTCAAAGCCTTATTGCCCTAAAAACAAAATACTTGATCTTTAGTCCTTCTGACAAAAAGACGTTGTAATTGCCTCTCATGGCCATAACCAGTTTTGTATTTTTACTATGAGCTTCCTGAAACATTCCATGCCTTTTTCCATTATTACTAAATGAGTAGATTAACCAATGAATCTTAACAAGGGACATATGGCATTAGTCCAAATGGCCTTTTGTAAAGACAGAATTACTGTCGCCGGATATTCCCTGGTCAGACATATAAATGCTCTCATTAAACATGTAAACAGCACAACAGCTGCAAGCAGCAGAGCGAGCGTTTTGGTCAAGTTGCGTCATGGACACTCAGCCTGACAGGTGAACTCTTTGTTTGGGAGCTGTGGGCACTGTTTTTTTCTGGCAGATTTATTGGAAAATGTATGGACCCACCTCACCCACCCATCCATCCATCTCTCTCTCTCTCTCTCTCTATCTATCTCTCACATTCTGTTTCTGTTCTATCTCTCTCACATTTTGTTTCTGTTCTCTCTCTTTCTCTCTCTCTTCTGATTCTGTTCTCTCTCTCTCTTTCTCTCTCTTCTGTTTCTGTTCTCTCTCTCTCTCACCCCACACACATGCTGTGGGTCCGGAGATGAATAGCCACCTCCTGCTGTGGTGTCACTTGTATGCGCTGCAGAAGAACGATGAGTTCTCACTTGGTCACGCCACCTTGGCATCGCGCGCGCGCTCGTGTGTGTGTGTGTGTGTGTGTGTGTGTGTGTGCGCGTTCATGCGTGTGTGCGCAGGCGCAGGCAGGAGAGCAAGGCGAGTGAGTGAGCGAGCGAGCGTTCCAGGCGTGTCACTCCAAGGCCCAGACAGTGAGGGGGGCCAGACGCTAACCACACGCAGATGCTGGACTGAGAGCAGATAGTTGAGCGTTATTAATTAACCAGCGGACGGGGCCCTGCAGCGGTCCATTCGTCTCAGCGCTGCCTGGGCTGGCCCGGGCCGGCCTTCTAATAGAGCCGGTTATTTATCACGAGGTGTCCAGAACCGAGCGGGAATATTCCGGAGAGAAAGGAGCGGGAGGAATTTCCTTGGATGAGTGTCATCGGTCACTTGGAATGCAACACTGGAGGGTAGAATGAGGTTGGTGGGGGTGGAGGTGGGATTCCTGCAAGGATGGATGGCAGAGTTGGGGGAGGATAGTAAGGTCTGCGTGTGCGTGTGTGTGTGTGTGTGTGCGTGTGTGTGTGTGTGTGTGTGTGTGTGTGTGTGTGTGTGTTGTGGAGAGGGGTTGAGGGGAGTAGAAAGTAAAAGGAGTGTAGGAAGTCCTCTGAAAGTCACATATCCTTGTTTAGCGATAAATCTTCATTCTGAGCTCCTCATTACGCCCCCATCAGAGAACAATTGGAGCAATTTAGCTGTGATGGTCGGCTGCCTGCAGAGAATTTTAATTTCCAGCCTGTGTGTGTGTGTGTGCTCCTGATGCGGCTACTCTGTTCAGTCATGTACACACACACACACACACGTGAAGAGCGCACGCTGTCACTAACACATAGTATGGTGCACACACAGAAAACAGACAGAAAAAATGTTGCTTCCTACACGCACACGTACCACCACCACCACCACCACCACTACCCCATCACACACAAAATATTCTGCCCCACACACACATAAACATAGCAAACTCCAAATGAACATTCTGTAGAAAAATGCAAAAAATCTCATTTACATTCAAATAAGAAGCTTGTGTTGTTGGCAGATAGAAGGCGTTTTTTTGGGGGGGAGGGGGGTGGGGGGGGGGGGGGCATTGCTGGGTGGATCCTGTTTTTGATGTGAGCAGAGCCTTTGATTTGCAGCAGTGTGTGGCTGCCCTTGCCTGATGAATGGGACAGCACATTCCTGTACCAGCACATTCACCACAGAGCCAGTGCGGGCCTTCTTGTGTGAAAGTTCAGGACAGAGAAACTTTAGCATGAAACAGAAAAAGACAAAAGTAAAATGATGTCCTTTATTTTCATATGATGTCCTTTATCTGAATCTACTCACGTCCTTACATTCTGTCTCTGCAGCAATCACATCTTTTCTCTCTTTCTCTCTCTCTCTCTCTCTCTCTCTCTCTCTCTCTCTCTTTATCTCTCTCTCTCTTTCTCTCTCCATCTCTTTCTCTCTCCATCTCTCTTTCTCTCTCTCTCTCTCTCTCTCTCTCTCTCTCTCTCTCTCTCTCTCTCTCTCTCTCTCTCTCTCTCTCTCTCTCTCTCTCTCTCTCTCTCTCTCTCTCTCTCTCTCTCTCTCTCTCTCTCTCTCTCTCTCTCTCTCTCTCTCTCTGTCTTATACTATACCATTGTGCCCCTGCTTTTATGCATTTTCGCTGACTAAGACATAATAATAGAATAGATTTATGAGTAATGTGTTTTGTGTCAGCCTTTGCAAGTAAAGTTTGCCATTCCATCACCGCACCCGTGCATTTGAAAGGGAACGAAGGGCCTAGAACAGGACAGTTGATTTAAGCAACCCCACTTCTAGAAGATAGCACAGCATCTATAATGCTTAACTTTCACAATGCCTGTAGGCTGTTTATCTCCCGTAATCTCACTCCCTGCTCTCTCCACCATGTTTGTCCATCACAGGAGAGGCTACGGACATCAGGAGGTAAGTGTTTTCATTTCCCCCCCTGAACAAAAAAAAAAAAAAATGCATTACATTTCTCCTGCAAGGCATTTTGTCTCTGCTGGAAAAAGCCAGTCCATTTTTATCAGTAGATAGAGCTTGATATAAAAAATGATTTTCAGATCAGTATTAAAGACAGTAGGGGAGAAAAGGGGAACGTTTTTGTTTGTGTGTTGGGATATTGAGTTGTTGGGGTCCTCTCCTAAAACTGCTGAGTTGGCAGACCGGTCATCTCGGTTGTGATTGATGGTGAAAACACAGAAAGGCAAAATTGTCTGTTTTCTTTTTTTTATCAAACTCAACCCTGACCTCCTGCCTCAAAGCCTGTCCCTTCTCCTCGCCTTCTCTCTCTCTCTCTCTCTCTCTCTCTCGCTCCTTTATTGTTTTAATACAATGCTCTCTTTCTTCTATTATTTCATCCTCCCCTCTTCTCCTCTTCTTCCTCTCCTGTGTCTCTCCATCCTCCCTGTCCTCGGACTGATGGCAGCAGCAACAACTTCTGCGACCTTCTCTGTTGCGCCCTGAGGTACGCTGGCTTACTTCCTGTCTGACTCTGCTTAGCTCAATGTTCTCGGCAGTTTTCCTTCTTTCTTGATGTCTGTCTGTCTTTCTTTCTTTCTTTCTTTCTTTCTTTCTTTCATTCTTGATGTATATCTGTCTTTCTTTCTTTCTTTCTTTCATTCTTTGTCCATCTGTCTTTCTTTCTTTCTTTCTTTCTTTCTTTCTTTCTTTGTTCTTTCATTTATCTCATTGTCTCCTAGCCTGTGTGCTTCTGTCCTCTCTCCTCATGCAGCCTTGTTTTGTCGAGCTCAAACTCCATCCTCCTCCTTTTCCTCATCCTCTTCATCCTCCTGCAGGAGTTCGTTCTTTCCCTCTCACTGTTGTTCAGTCATTAGGTCTCTCTGTGTCGTCTCTTTTATTTTCTCCATCCTTCTATCTTTCTTTCGCTAGATCGCTCTCTCTCTCCTCTCTCTTTCACTCTCTCTCTCTATCACACACAGACCCACACACACACACACACACACTGTCTCTTTGTGTCTGTTTGAATGGATAATGAGTCTCCTTTTCTCGACAGGAGCTCTCAATGGAGTCGGGCATCGACCCTGGGCAGGACTATTACACCCAGGATTACTATAATTATGAACACGGGTGAGCGACTTCATCACAGACAGGCTTGTTGCTTCCCAAAACAGCAGCCTCTTCTGTGCCCTCTCTATCTCTCTCTCTACACACAGACACACACACACACACATACACACACACACACTCACACACATACACACACACACACACACACACATACATACACACACACACACACACATACATACATGACACACAGTGAAGATACTGTGGAGGACTGAGCCGGTTGTAACCTGACAAAGCAGGGTAATGGTCTTACATCCACCGAGGAATTGAAGCCTGTGCAAAAATGAATGAGTCATTGTTGAAAAGATGAATTATTAACAAACGGATGTATGGCAGTCATTATACACTACAAGGGATTATAAATAGGGCACACTCTCGAGTTAGTAGCATTTGTTTCTCTGCAGTCTGCCTGCACACAATCACACACACACACACACACACACACACACACACACACACACACACACAGGTGTCTGCATGTGTGTCTGCATGTGTGTCTGCGTGTGTGTCTGTGTGTCTGTGTGTGTGTGTGTGTGTGTGCATGTGTGTCTACATTTGTGTGTGTGTGTGTACAGCCAACATGCATGTGTAGGCTATGTAAAACTCATACATCAGCCCTGAGAGTTTCTCTGCATTGATCCCGGTAGCCGGTGATGAATGCGGGCGCTTAAGCAGCAGGGGGAATGTGATTGGTCTTCTGTCCCGAGCACAACTGTCTCAACCAATCAGTCTTCAGGCCCCACAATGAGAAAAGCCCAGATGGCATCTCCAAGATGAGACATCGCCAATGCAGATTGGCTCAGGAGCACACATGCTGAATTAAGCTCAAGGGATCCATCACACACACACACACACACACACACACACACACACACACACACACACATGTTCTCTCTCTCTCTTTCTCTCTGTCTCCATCTCTCTCTCTGTCTCTATTGCACTCGAGGGAGACGATGATGATGATCATTTCATGGGATGAAAGATCTGAATCTCCCAACCGGTGCCTGTGCACAGCAGATACATCCACCTCTTTTCAACTTTTAATTAGAAATTCCAGGAGCACACACACACACACACACACACACACACACACACACACACACACACACCCATCTCAGTTGTCTGATATACCATATTTCTTCTCCCCTTACACACACACACACACACACACACACACACACACATCTCAGTCATCTGATATACCATATTTCTTCTCCTCCCCTTACACACACACACACACACACACACATCTCAGTCATCTCAGTCATCATATTTCTTCTTTCCTCTGAGTGGACTGCCGTAATTGCCACAAGACACTACACGCCAGTCATGTGCAATATGAGCGTTTTATTGGAGGATTTCTTTTTAAGAAAAAAAATAATATAAAAAAAATACAATTTATAAGTAGGGCTAAGGTTAGGGGTTGGATTTGGTTCAGTAATTGTTCAACAATGATTTTATATACTGAACTTGGATGTTAACAGATGATCTGTTAAGCCTCTGTGGCCACACTATCTAGAGTCTTACCAGTTTGGGTTTAGAAGGGCACCACCTCATGAATTTTCTGAAATACGTGTTCAGTCATTTAATGAATTCAGACAGATATTTTAGCATTCTGAATGTAGCAGACTTGGGGAAATAATACTTTTTTGATATTGAATCGTACATCTTTTTGTGATGGTTGTGGTAAACAGCGAAATATTTAATTTCTGTGGTGGCTCTGCGGTCTCCCAGCGCAGCTAAAGTTCTAGGGAGCCCAGCGCTGTCGTTTGTCTTCCCGGTCGAACAGGAGCACACCTGCTCACACTGATCAATTTGTTTGATCGATCTGTCGCTGGTGCCTTTCAGTGGTGACTAAAGGGTCTTCAATACTTCTTTCACAGTTCCTTTTATTTTTTTTCGTACCAAACTTTTTCTCATCTCTTTTGAATGTGTTGCTTTCTTGTCAAGTCCTTTATATTTTTTTCTTTTCTGTGTTGTAAATCCATTGTGAAGACCATCTACAGTGTTTTACTGCTCCAAGTCTGGAATCTGTTTTTGTTTTCGTTTGAAATGACTTTCTTCAGAAGTAAAATGAGTCAGACGAGGTGTCACTCCTCTCGGCTGGAATGACTCCGACCTGCGGTCATCACCCTCAGCCATGTGGACGAGACTGCCCCCACCTGCCCTCTTGTTGCATCAATTCTGACCGGTCACGGCCGTGCCACCCTCACACCAGCTGCGTAATCCGCCGCGCTGATGCCACCTAATCTCTGTTTGCTTCGGTTGCCGTGGCGTCTCACGCCCGCTAAGATGGGGTTTGTGTTACTTTAGCACGCGGTCGCTCTGCCTCGTCACGAAAACCAAGGTGACATCTTGGCACAGTGCCAACTGTGTGGTGTCGTGTCGCGCTGCGTCAGCGCTACCTGCGTAATCCGCTGCTCTGTGGTGCCACCTAAGCTGCTGACTGCTTGCTCCCCCCCCCACACACACACACACACACACACACACACACTCAGACAAGCACACACACCCACACGCACACACACACACACACACTCCCCGGGGCGCCAAAATCCTTCTCACCTGGGGCGCCCCCGGCTGTGGCACTTTTGACCCCACGTTTCCCCGCCTGCCCCCTTTCCCTGACGCTAACAAGATGTCCCGACAGCGTCGGCCTCGACCTTGGCACCGGCGGTGAGTGCCAGTCAAAGGAGCTTGGAGCGAATAGGTACCGTGGGTGAACTCTGGCTCGCCGTGCCCGCGGAGAGAATGGGAGCAGCGTGTCAGCGGACTCGCACTAATGCCCGTGAATGAGAAATCCCATTAAGGGGGAGGCGGGGAGGGAGAATCAACACAGATAGATACAGACCAAAAAAAAAGGCAAAAGGCGCCCGGGGGTTCACTGCTAGGCCTGTCTGTAATTGAGGTCCCCTGGGCATGCAGCCACTGACGGTTGTTGTAATGCGTTGGCAAATTGAGAATGAAAATGTCAAGGACTTAATGTCTTAAGCAAACCTCCAATTCCCCACCCCCCCAGTAGGCCAGACGCTTTGCAGAGGGAATGATTTGCATGCATGTGGGCGGGCGTGGGAGTTGTGCAGAGAGGGTATTAGTGTATCTTTTTGTCCATAATACGCATTCAGAATTGTGGCTTCATATTGTGTTGAGGACTGGATGTGGTATTGGTGCACTGCACTGAGTGTGTGCTGTACCTGTAAGGCATCTGAAGTAATTAAGAGCAGATACGTCATGTGTGTGTCTATTTGTGCCTGTGCATGTTTGGGAACTAGTGTGTGTGTGCTGTACACTTACAAGGAGACTTTGTGCACATCCCAGGTGCTGAACAAAAACGTTTTTTTATGAAAAAAGTTTGCACACTCCTTGGTTTATTTTATTTTATTTGGCAGATAACATTTCGACCTTGCGGTCTTCCTGTGTGTGTGCTGTAGCCATCTTCTGTGTGTGTGTGTGTGTTCTTTAACCTCTCATGTATATGTATATGTATGTATGTATGTATGTATGTATGTATGTATGTATATACTGTATGCGTGTGGGTATGTATGTATGATTGTGTCTGTGTTTGTATGGTGCATGCGCTGTGACCTTTAACCCTCCCCCTCTCCTCCTTCAGGTATGACCTCCCTCAGTATGGCAGCCGCAGGAAGTTGATCTCCCCGACGGGAATGTATGACGAGTACGGAGAGGTCATCATGGAGGACGACGGCAGCTACTACTACAGCCCACAGGACTCTGAGGGCGAGGTGAGCCCTGACCACCATCACGCTACCCAGCACACATGTTAGCTACTCTCACACACTGCAAGGGGTTTTCACTCATCTTTTGGAATAGAATAGAAATCTTAAAAGGTTGTATCAGCTATTTCAGGCCCAAAAAAGGCCCAAACAGACAAATAGACACGTTAGCTACTCTCACACACTGCAAGGGGTTTTCACTCACCTTTTGGAATAGAATAGAAATCTTAATCGTCTACTACTCAAATGGAATTTTTCACAGACATAGGCCTACACTCAGAAACCTCACAGACAAATAGACACATGTTAACCCCTTGCAGTGTGTGAGAGTAGCTTTCACTCATAAGAGGAGACCCAAGGTCTAACTAGAACCAAGGAGTAGGACTGAAGCACACAACGCTTTAAGTGATTTTTATTAGCCTAGTGCAAACCGACTAACGTTTCAACGCCCATGCGTCTTCTTCTTAAAGTGTTGTGTGCTCCGGTCCTACTCCTTGGTTCTAGTTAGACCTTGGTTCTAGTTAGACCTTGGTTCTAGTAAGACCTCCTCTTTTGACTTCTGCGTCCTGTTCCGTGAGCACCAACCAGGCTGAAGTGCAAGTGACCTCCTTCTAGTGTTTTCACTCATATTTTGGAATAGAATAGAAATCTTAATCGTCCACTCAAATGGAATTTTTCACAGACATAGGCCTACACTCAGAAAAGACATAGACACAGAGGCACATGAACGAACAATAAAATATACTTCTCCCTGCCGTGCACCTGAGCCTAAGTAGGATTATAATCAAAGACTACACCTTAATTAAAACTCAAACTAACTAAACAAAACTAACACATCTATTAACTACAGCGAGGACCGCAGGTCTTACACTAGTCCTCAGCACACAGCCCAAGCCCAACCCATTAACATTAGCTGTGAACAGTAGCGTCTGTGGCCATGAGGAGAAAGCTGATGTGGCAACACTGACACTTTAATGAGGAGGCCACAGCTGGAGTCTGTTAGCAGCAGCTCCGCTATGCATTAACCACTGCCAGGCTTGATTAGCGATCGCGCTACTAGTGCTGCTACTACAACTGCTACTACAGTACAGTGTGTTAACCACCGCAGGTGTGTCCAGTCACTAATGGAGTAGTTAAGTGAATACTTCTGACCTTCGGAGACTGTTGGAGTATATTAGTCACTGATCAACTATGCCTCCGTGTGTCCTTTGGAAAGAGTACAATACGTTTTACTTTATTATGCAACTAGGCCTTGAAGCAAATGCTAGACAGTTTTCCCAAAGGCCCTTGAATGTTTGTGAATTTGAGGAAATAAATCAAGGCCTTTGAAAGTGTTTTGAAAAGAGGCATAACTAGACAGGGGGAGGTCATTGAAAGTGCTTGAATTTATATATTTATATTTTTTGTGTTAGAAAAGTCAAGAGGTTGCATAATGCGCATAAGTGTTCAGAAGTGCTCATATAAGCAAGCCCCTCTCGTTTTAATTGTGGTCTCTGAGCTCCTGCAAAGCCCGCTAATTCTCATTGTAAACATTCTCAGCACTGCAATTCACCTTGATTTGTGTCTCAATCTATGTATGGCATGTTAGGTCCTTGAATTTGATGGAATTGGGCCTGAAATGTCCTTGACCAGTTGAAATTGATGTGTAAGAATGTGTGGGATCTCTTCTGTATTATACATTGTAGTATTATAACAGGTACAAGGAGTTTGGTTTGAAAACAGTATGCTACTTCCTGACTTTAGCTGCTATTTTACTTTAGAAAAAAGATCCTCCACAGCCAGATAACTGCCCCAATGTGC
Organism: Alosa pseudoharengus; assembly: GCF_046254945.1. Classification (NCBI taxonomy): domain Eukaryota; kingdom Metazoa; phylum Chordata; class Actinopteri; order Clupeiformes; family Clupeidae; genus Alosa; species Alosa pseudoharengus. The sequence goes on along the minus strand of NW_027468674.1, from coordinate 18,068,596 downwards.
TTTAGTTCTCTTCCCTGGGTTTTTGGCACTGGCTCATACGGTCTTAGACACAGTCCCTTAACATTAGCACATCAGTCCAGTAACAAGTGCTCCTGGACTCCAGTTGAAACATGTCTTGTTTTTGTTTCACAGGGCAGTTGTAAAATGGCTTAATTAGAGTAATCTACAACAACATCAGTTTTGTATTGTATTCTGCTTTATACCATAGTAGTGGGTTGTGATGATTATACTGTTGTCCGGTTGAGTGAAATGTAACGGCTGGTATGTGTAATGTGGTAATGAAACCTTTTGGATGACTGAAGGCGTGCGCTGCTGTAACTTGACATGACAGGTAGCCAGGCGGGACAGGAGGGCAGGGCCGAGGGGCAGAGCTCCACTCAGGAGGCCTCCCCTGAGATTGGCCTTCGGGGACCAGCCCCTTGGATCTCCCGAGCAGGACCCGACTGGGCCACTAGAGGGCAGCACTGATTCCAGGCTTCACAGCTCAAACCCTGCCCACAAGCTCAAAGCCATGGTCAAGCTGAGTAAGCTGCTGGCCTCATCTAAGCCCTCCAGCCATCCTTTCCTGTACCAAACCCCCTGGAAAAAGTCCAAAATATTTCCCCTCGCTCCTGACGAGAGAAACGGGGTCGGCAGTGGCGGCAGCGGTGGCAGCGGAGAAAGTAGAGATTTCCCCGACATGGGGTCGCGAGCGCAGCGCTCGGACAGCGTGGACAGCGGCATGGTCATCGACGGCAGCTACTTCCAAACGAAGGAGGTGAGGCCGTCGGCCAAGGCTCGCCTCGGTAAGATCCTGAGCCGCATCAGCGTGGCCACCAAGCTCCAGACGAGGCTGAGGCCCCAGGGGAGCTCTGACCGCAGTGGTGTCCAGTCCGTGAGCACCGTCAGTGGGGGTGGTGGAAGGGACACAGCGCACGGAGAGAAGGAGAGTGGGGATTCAGACATTTCCCTGAAGGTGGAAGGGGACAGCGAACGGAACGGGAGTAGCCCCGAATTGGGGAGCGGGGACATGATTCCTCCAACGACCTCACCTTCTGACACAAGCAGCATCGCATCGTCGTCAACAGCAGACGCACGAGACCGGAGCAGCGTAGACGAACTCTCCGATTCTGATGAAGACGGTGTAAGTCGGCGGTCTGAGGAATCGGACGAGGATGAGGAGAGCGTTTCTGAGACGAAGAGCAGACGTTCCAAATCGGATGAAGAGTCTGAGACAGAGACCGAAGGAGAGACCGACACGGAGAAGGAGTCCACCAGGGAGTCGGAAGCATCGGATTCTGAACAAGGGTCAACAGGTAGTCCGGAGTCCGACTCAGCGGAAGGCTCTCAGCTGCAACGATCTGGCTCGTCTGGAAGGACAGAGGAGTCGTCCATTTCCTCCTCCATCAAGTCCTCGCACATGGCGTCCCGACGGATGTCCTCGGCTGGACTGAGCAGAGGGTCAGCATCTAGCGGCAAGCAGAGCTCAAGGTCCTCAGCAAGCAGGACCAGCAGAGAGACCGGATCATCAGAGACGGAACCGAGCAGCCAGACAGCAGAAACCAGATCGCGGTCAAGGTCTGGTTCTGCGCACAACAGCAACAGCAGCACGAGGTCTGGGAGGTCCAAGGACACAATTACAGAAGCGAGTGAGAAAGAATCCTCAGAAGAGGAGCAGAAGGAAGAGGAGGATGATGATTCAGAAAGCAGGCAGACGGCTACAGACAAAACGTCTAGCAGCTCCGGAGGAAACCTGCAAAGCGGCAGCTCGGGAAAGATCACAAAGAGCATCAGTTCCTCAACGACCGGCTCCTCATCCAGGGCCGGCCTCTCCCCCATCGCCGAGGACAACGAGATGGCCGAGACGGCAGGCACAGGCAGCGGTCGTCACGGCAACAGCTCCAACGATGGGGCAGACGATTCGAATGCACATCAAGATTCCTAAGTTCCACGCATTTGCTTCAGCACGGTGCAGTAAGACTAGGGGCCATCTTTTCCCCTCATCTTCTCCCATCTCTTTTCTCTCCAGCGTTAAACTAGCATGGTTGTGCAGGTGTGGTGCTGATGTGAGTGGAATTTCTCATGGGGATCTCAGCCTGTGAAGCACGCTCTGAATCTCTCTAAAGTGTGAAATTGCATGTTCTCCTTCTTCTCCACTTCTCAACAGCCTTACTTTCTACAGCTGTTTTCTTTTCCTGGCACTTTCCGCCAACGTAAAGAATGCTGAGTTTGTGTGTGCTCCGTTTGTGTGTGATTTCGTATATGGATGGTTTTGTACTTCGACCTTTTTTACTGTGTGATGTCTCAGCAGCAGTGTACTCATGTTTCATAATGCATGAAAACCAAAAAATACAGTGAACTGAACATCACTGCACAACACATCATAGCACAGATTGAACAGTTTAGAAGAGACATTCTATGACATTCTAAGCAGCATATCTCAGCATCATAAACAGTCACTTAGTAGACTTATCATTGCTGTCTTTTCTACCAATCCAGTACTTGACCTTCTTTGGCTCAGTACGAGTCTTTCATCATGAAAACATGTTTTGCTGACCAATTCTCTGCAGTTTTTTTGACCAATTCTCCCAATTTTTGACCAATGCTGATTTTGACTGATTATCTGTTTTTTTTTACTGATTCTCTCTGAAAAAGCAAATAGCTGTTTAAAATATCTCTCCATCCTGCAGTGAATGTTTACGGCCTTCTTGTGTCTCTTCTGCAGTATGGGAGAAAGAAGCGCATCAGACTGGTGGTGGACAGGGAGTACGAGACCAGCTCCACGGGTGAAGAGAGCGCCCCCGAGACGCAACGCGTGCGACCGCCGGGCGCCCCCCCTACCCATGGCACGACCTCCAGCACGAGCGTCAACGGCAGCGTGTACCTGGCGCAGAACGGCTCGGTGGTGCGCACGCGTCGCTCCGTGCTGGCCAACAGCTTCAAGCCCGGCGGCGGTAGCGGCATTGGCCTCGGCATCGGTTCGCCGTCTCGCTTGGCCAAGCACTTCCGCAAGCTGGACCGGCTGGCGGTCACACACGAGGAGAGGCTTCCACTCAACAGCCCCAACCTGTCAGACTCTGCACCCGAGCACGACGGCACCTCCAGTAACCCCGGGGCTGTCGCCACCACGCCGGACGTGGTCGCCGCCGCCATCGTCGAGCGGAACGACCTCAGTGGCGGCGGAAGCCTCGGCAGGGCCGGCGGAAGTCTCGGCAGGGTCAGCGGAAGCCTGGCCAGGGTCAGCGGAAGCCTCGGCAGGGTCGGCGGAAGCCTCGGCAGGGCCGGCGGAAGTCTCGGGAGGGCCGGCGGCAGTGGTGGTGGCGATGACGGTAGTGCCGGCGGTGGTGGCGGCCCCTCTCTAGCCTCCAGTGCCTCAGCAACCGAGAGCTCAGGGTCGAAGGTCAACCTGACTCTCACCCAGGCGCCTGACCGGACGAGCGAGTCCGGCGAGCAAGAGTCGGCCGTGGACAACGAGGAGCCGTCACGGGCGCAGCCGGTGACCGAGTCGCACAGCGACCGGACGCAGTCTGACGAGGAGGAACTGTGGATGGGGCCTTGGAATAACCTGCACATACCAATGACCAAACTGTGACTCAGCACTTTTATATATATATATATATATATACCCTCTCACTTCTTGCCAGCGCATTAAGAGCAGCCTGAGAGAAGGAGAGGGGGTATACTTTTTAAATTGTCTAAAAAACAAAATAGCTGGAAATACATACAATGCATTTGTGGCAGTGAGATGAAAATTTCTGGATTTTTTGCACTTGAAATGTTTGATATTATTTAATTTACTTGACCTGCTGCCATTCATCAGAAATGTTTGAAGCGTTTCTCACGAACGATTGACACACAGCTAGGCCTTGAGCGGACTTCCATGTTTGGACGTTTTTTGCCCATACCTATGTATCTCTTACAACTTGGTGTCAACTTGTGAAAAGTTGCTGAACGAAGCAAAACAAAAAAGTATTGTGACATCGATAGCCAACAACAATAAAGACAGCACCAGTTACCTAGAGGGACTTTTATGTGTTGCTTTCTAAATGCCCTCCCTTTACAACTGTGCAACATTTTAAGTAATCCACAAACCATTTGCTTTGCTTTTCCCATTTTTATCCAGACATAAACCCAGCTCACTGACATGTTTGCTGCATACCTAATGCCATGAGACCCTGTTGGCCATTAAGTGAATTCGGTGGGTATTGGTAATGGCAGCGTGATATATCTTTAGCTGGATGAATCCTGCAGTGTTATTGTGCAACTTTTCCTTTCTGCCTGCAGAGAGATCTAATGAATCTGGAGGCCTCGGGAGTGGGGAGGAAAATAAACATTCCTCATATAGCTGTCGAGACCATTTAGTTTTATCCGTCTAAGCCTCATGTTTAGGGGTTTGTTGAGAACCATCCGCTTAAGTGCTTTTGCATTGTTGTGCTGATGCTTTTAGAAGGAGTGCTTTATCTCTGCAGAATGGCCCTTTGTTGTGGCCACTTCCTCGGGGTTCGGAGTAAGAGGAGGCAGGCTGGTTCTTGGACTACTGCTGCTGATGTCTTTGACATCCAAACAGGATGCAGCTAAAGGCTGGCCAAAGTGAATACAGGTTACCATCTCCATTGAAAACACCGTCTTCCAGGCCGGAAGGCTCCTGTTCTTGGGTCCTATTTTATTCAGGAATGCACACTCTGGGTCTGTACGAAACGAAAGGCAGCTGTCTGCTGCCTCGCTGTCTTCAGCTCTCTACCGAGTCACTTGCCGCAGCAGGCATCAAGGTAACGACTACGAACTTGGTTTCGGACAGCCTAGCAAGATAGCAACACAGAACGCCGTTGTCAGGATACCAGAAAGAAGAATAACGTAACGTTCGATTGCTCACAATAAAATTTTGGATGTTGAAGGCAGCATGAAGGATACATCTATGCTGCCTTCAAAACTGGGCAAAACGAAGGTATCTTATAAGGCAGCATTTTTGTTCATTTCGTACAGGCCCTTTGACACAGATGCCAGAGAGCTCAGAAAAGGAACAGCTGCTTTTGACTAGTCCACAAACTTTAGTTCTAAACAAAAAGCCCCCTGCCCACCCACTCCCAAGTAGTACTCCTCTGAGTTGTTATTCATTAAATAAAAAAACTGGATCATTATTAGCAGACAAGATCTATGACACACACTTACCGCATGTACCTTTCATCCATCCAGGAACTGAGGAAACAGGCCCATTAGGCCTCCGAATATAGTGAGTGAGTAAACCCCAAGCAACGCTGTTCCAGTTATTGTGCAGATCAGTGGAGTAGAGACCAGGAGGAAACAGACAACCAAAAGGTTTCTACCACTGATGAGTTTCAACATGCTGTTTACCAGATGAAGGCCTCATACTGATAGTGTTGTTAGGAGGCGAGTAATTAGTGGGAGAACCTGAGGATAAGGACAGGACTGAAGCGATGTGAAACTTTCAGGTGTGAATCTTCTGATGGTTACTTAGTTGTGGTTAGGAGTAAATATTCTTTTCCGTTTCAGAAATTGACAACCAAATCTACGGATATAGTGTAGAGATGATAAATACAGTAAATACATACATTTCCCAAATATTTGCAGTTATTTCTTATTATCCAGTTATTTCTTATTATCCCAAATATTTGCGGTTATCTCTTATTAAAAAATGCTATGTAACAGAGGCGGAAAGGTGTATTTTGTGGATGCACTCTGTGGACTCTTCTAGTCTCATTCTGTAGACCAGAGAGACTGCAGTCGTTTCTTATGAAATCATACATTTTGCAAGGAATATGGCTGCTCTGTTTCCCTCCCCTGTAACTAGCGCTGCTTTATTAGCCTGTGTTCCTGTGTTGCCCTTCTGCTGAAATGGACATGGCGAGAAATAGGCTTATTACAGACAAAATTTATGCCACTTCAGTGACCAGTAATACCAGCAGCGGCGTTTTTACAACCACAGCGGCCACATTCATGCGAATTATCACCCCCCCCCCCACACACACACACACACACACACACACACACACACAGATACGCATACACACACCCATCTCTGTTCGGTGAGTGTGTTATTTTTGTTTCTCCCCCATAATCCATCAGTATGTAGGCTGTCCGACTTCAGGTGTGTGACCTTCCACTTACACCTCCCACCAAACTCACACGCACACACACACACACACACACACACACACACACACACACACACACAGAGAGATGCATACATACACACGCCATGCTCCCCTCCTTTAAAACCCACTTAGTGTAATTTTCCCCGTGTGGGGCGACGGCCCTATTGATTCAGCTTAATTGTGTGATTAGAGCGGTTCCCCCCATGCCCCGGCTGGATTGATTTCGCCTCATTAGGTCAGGGCACCACAGGAAAAGAGGGAGGCTCGTTAATTTTGTGCTCACAGTCTCGCCGCGTTGGTATGCCGTACGCGTTATGGCCGAGTCTGAAGCGAGGCGAGGGTTTTTGGGGGATATATACAGACCCAATCCGGGTCAGATGAAGCTGAGGTATGCATGTAGGTTTTTGAACATTCTAACATAAGATTCCGTTCCGCAACAATTGAAGGTTCTAAAATTCTATGTTGAATTCAATGAACCCAGATATTCTTTAGAACGTTCATTTCCCAACATTGCCCAGTCAAAATGGAGGAGCGATGACTGGGTGCATCTCATCCCCCTATTTGTCAATCCTCCCTTCCATCCTTCCTTCCTCCTCTCCTAACCCCTCCTAATAAATTTGGTGAAGGAAACGAGGAAGGAATGTAAGGAGGATGGAGTAATCAAGGAGAAACATATATGAGAAATAAGACGCCCTGCCTGTGAAGCTCAGACTTGTATGCCTTCCAAAGTAGTGCTGAAATGTTCTGAAGTCCTGTGATGAGTCCTGTCCATCGCCTGGTTTCCAGACGCACTACTTGTCACTTCATGAAGAGAGACACCTGTCTGATTTCTAGTCAGTCACATGTTTCTCCATTGGCCTCCAGTGATTGTTGCTCCCACCAATATGGTGGCGCTATTTATGTACGTTCTGGAGCCCAATGTGGTATCTAGCTTTCTAATATATATGAGCATTGAGCAACTGCACAAACTGACCTCAGGGGCTTTGCTCCAGCGGGATCTTAAGGTCATGTGACGTGGCAACATCGTGTTGACCTCCTGTCCAGCGGGAGGAAGTCAGACAGCATTTCTAACCAGCATGCATTGCGTTCGACCCAGCATGCATCACGTCAAGTGATGCAGCGCTGCATCAAGTTGAATGAGCCTAATGACTTTAACTTTCCAGTCCAGCCTAACCAGTCACATTGATCAGGGATTCCTAATATTACTTCCTACTTTGCCTAAACTGATAATAAACCGCATCAACAGTCAGGAGACAATGTATGTAGGCTACTTTTGCTGTATATAAATTAACACATTCTTCTGACTTTTTTATGTTTACAGACATTGCTACTACCATTTACCACAGCCACTTTCAATTTTGAAACTAACGTCATCAACCTATTCGCTGATTGGCCAGGCATCCTGGTGGCTGAGGGAAACATTAGGGAATTGGCAGATGCCAGACTGAAATGAAAACAAAAAGAGATACCACGCAATCCTGTCCATGCAGCCAGTATACAAGGTTCAAGAGGAAAAAGTCTATGGGTTCGGCAGCGAAATGGGTAACAGGAAGCTACGTCAAGGAGGGGACTCTGAAATGGACAATGGCCTCTCTGGTGAAGTGAATGCAACCAGCATTATATTAATACACAGGATTAGATGTTAAAATCCCTTGTGCCAAAATCCAAGGTAAAAACACATTCAGAAGCCCCTGCTCAAGTTTAACTTTAAAAAGTACACTACCCACAAATCCGCCAACAAATGGTCACAAACACAATACAAATGGCCCATCCAACAGCAGTATATGGTATGCGGCATGTCATTGGGGTTATCAAGTGGGCACCCTCATTCACCGATGTTTCGTTAAGTTAGGCCCACGACACCTCATGAAGGCTTAACAGTGAAACCAGCGTCCTGGAGACACTCCCCTCCATGCTGCCACCATATTACCACATTGAAATATCCAATACCCAAAATACTCTTAACCAGCCCAGGCATGGTCAAGGTTGGCTAGGTTGGTCCGTCCCGTTGATGTGGACTGAACCATAGCCATAAAAACCCTGGCCAACCAACCATCAACCTAGGCACAGCCCATCACAAACACAAAACAAATTAGCCAGTTAGCTTAGGCCCCATCACAAACACAAAACAAATTAGCCAGTTAGCTTACGCCCCATGCTGCCACCATATTACCACAACAAACATCCAAATACCCTTAACCAACTTAGGCATGGTCTAAGTTGGCTAGGTTGGTCCGTCCCGTTGATGCGGACTGAACCATAAACCATAAAAAAACCTTAGCCAAGTACCATCAACCTAGGCACAGTCCATCACAAACACAAAACAAATGAGCCAGTTAGCTTACCTTAGCTTGCGCCCCAGGAAAGGTAACTTCTCCTTACCCACAACCATTTGCTTGCCCATTCTGCTGCTAAAGACATGTTACTAACCACCTGCCTTAGACTTCGACCACAAATGCTCAATTCAGACAGCAAGCCAATAGCAGATCTGGCCACAAACCCACGTGCACCGATTTCAATAGGCCTTAATCGTGCACTCCAACTAGTGATGGGACATTCGACACTGAGGCACCGAAGCTTGTATCACTCCCGTGAAGCAAATTGTTCCGACACAGTGTGTTGGAGCTTGTATCAAATTGGAATAAGCACGTGACTGGTGACGTCCGAAGCTTCGAACGTCACCTAAGGGTTTTGCTGGATTCGAAAGTTTGCTGCTGCGCTGATACCCAACAGGAGCAACACTGCTGTATTCTCTGTAGCCTACTGCTGTAATTTAACAAAACCTGTGTTACGTGTCTTAGTAACTCAGAAATCATTGTTGCTAAAAAACTTTTTAAAGTTTTGAAGTCAAATTTCAAATATTTTTTGTTATTGCATAAGCCTAATAAAAATTCCTTGTATAGTGACTCACGGGGATTGAACCCACGTCGACAGATTTATCGTCCTCATCACTATCTCTACTCTATCGTAGGCATACGGCAAGAATGGATGTTCATGAACTATTTATTTCTAACAACGGCCTGTTTAGTTCTAAAACACACTACCTAAATAATGCCTCTTGGTTATGAGTAGGCTATGACAGTTTATTGGATAAGGCCTACACTTTATTTATTTAAAGTAAATTGATATTGCCACATAGCAGACGGCTGCATTTCTTGCTGCAGTTTGTTAAAACCAACTGAACACACGTGGCTATATTCAAACATTATACCCTAGTTCTAATTAATTTATTTAATTTTCAGTCATCTCATGCCATGTGTCCATTCTGTCCCTCGTGTTCATGTTGTAAGCTTCGTTCGGGTGTGTCGAATTCATAGCCGCTGTCATTTCTGCTGACCACCAGATGTCACTGTGTTGTCTTTGATGCTTTGATGCTTCGGATCATTTTGCGATACAATCAGGAAGAAGCTTCAAAAGCTTCACAAGGCTTCGTTCGCCCATCACTAACTCCAACCTCACTTAGCTGCCTCCTCTGCTATTTCAGTGTATTTACCTCTCTTCAGCTCATTGGCCACTTCCACTCTGTCTTCCCAAGGAACAGTGAGTTCAATGAAGTAAACTATCTTCTCTGAATCCGACCATAGAATTACGTCGGGTCGTAGCTTAGTACTCACTATATGTGGAGGTACCGCCATCTGCTGGCCAAGATCAACCTTCATTTCTCAGCCCGCCCCAACTGGCCGGTTTTACACCTGGCCTTCGCGGAACAAGGTTTATCCCCCTGACGTACAAAGTTAATTTGCCTTACCCCTTTACTAGCTGGTAATGAATTTACTTCATTTACTTTATCCTCTATTGCCGCTGCTACATATTTCAATACCTGGTTATGACGCCACGTATACCGCCCCTGGGTGAGACTTACCTTGCACCCTGATAGGATATGGTGGAGACTGCCCACACACGAGCAAAGTATGCATTTATCATCCTCACCAAACCATTGACTTAAATTCTTGGGAGATGGGAGCACATCATATGTAGCACCTAACATAAATCTGATCTTACCAGCTTCCATGCCCCATAGATCTTTCCATTTAATCCATCTTTTTTCCACCCCTTCCCACTTCACCCACTGCCCTTGTTTTGCCTGCGACACTGCCTTAGTACATCTTACAGCCCCCTCCTGTCTATGCATTTACTCCACTACCATTTTCCTCTTTTCTCCTGCAGAAGCCTAACTCCACAAAGGTTTACTTACACCCACCCCAAAACCCCCCCGCCCGTGCTGCACATGGCCCATTATATCCCTATGCTTCAATGCTGATTGAGCTTGCTTAACTGCCTGCTCTGGGTTCCACTTCCTCCCTGCATTAACTGTGGGTGCAACTTTCCTCACCACTGGGTCCTTGGACTGAGTAAGAGTAATTTCCAATCTAGCCTTAGCACACTTAAATTCCTGTCAGACTAGATATTGGCAACTCTACAATACCCTTCCCATACAAGGCTACACTGCTTAAGCAGCGTGGGACTCCGAGCCATTTTCTGACAAAGGAGTTGATCATTTTTTCCAACCTCTCTACCTTTGACAGAGGAACTTCATAAACTGTCAATGGCCACATTAGCCGAGGCAGCAAACCAAACTGCAAACACCACAGCTTATGCTTACCTGGCAGCCCTGACTTGTCAATTTTTGCAATACCTTGCCTAGTGACCTGTCTCAAGTCTTCAACCTGTGATTTATCACTAAGGCTTGCATCATACCACCTTCCCAGACTCTTCACTGGTTTCTCCAGAACTGTGGGAATCACCTCCTTATTTATAGCAAACTTCTTATCTATTACCTTCCCTTTAACAAATGAGAGACTCCTAGACTTACTTGGCTTCACCTTCATTCTGGCCCATTGCAGATTACTATTTAACTTATCCAGCAACCTGTTGGTGCATGGAACAGTTGACGTCAAGGTTGTCATGTCGTCCATGAAAGCCCTAATCGGGGGGAGGCGTGGCCCTCCCTGCAACTTCTCCCCACCCACTACCCATTTTGAGGCCCTAACGATGACCTCCATTGCCATTGTAAAAGCAAGTGGGGAGATGGTACATCCGGCCATGATTCCTATCATGTGGTGTAATCAGCTGTAGTAAAACATAATTGAATGTCCAGAAAGTATGCTTTTACTAGGCTTTTAATGCTACCTAGGATTCTGAAATAATCAAAGGCCTCCCACAACAGACTATGCTGCACAGACCCAAAAGCATTAGCCAAATCCAAGAACACAACGTGCAGGTCTCTCTTCTCACGCTTTGCTAATTGAATTTGGTGCCAAATCATGCTGGTATGCTCTAAGCACATGGAGAAGCCAGGAATTCCAGCTTTTTGCACCGTGGTATCAATTAGTTCATTCCTTTCAAGGTAATTTGTCAGTCTCCGTGCCACCACACTGAAGAAAACCTTCCCTTCAACATTCAGTAGACTAATTGGCCTAAATTGATTAATCTCCACTGCGTCCTTTTCTTTGGGAATGAATATTCCCCCAGCCCTCCGCCAAGCCTTGGGAATACTCTGCTTTTTCCAAACAGTGTTACATTCTGATCTATCTCTCTATCTTTTATTAAATAACTCCGGCCAGGCCCCTAGCCGTGGCGCAACAGCCCCCCGTGGTCCTTTCCGGATCCCCTCCCTGACTCTCTCCCACTCACTTCCTGTCATTCTCCACTATCCTTTCAAATTAAAAGCCCAAAAAATATACTTTAAAAAAAGAAAATAACTTTGGCCTGTCTCTGCCCACTTAGTGCTTCTGACTTCGCTCTGCCCACTTAGTGCTTCTGACTTCGCTCTGCCCACAGTGTGCACGTACTGTCGGCAAGATATGCTGCCAAAGTCGCACCCAATGTGTACATCCCAGCCCACAGAGTGAATCCAAAAAACTACTTTACTACTACTTAGCAGACAAAGTTTTCTCCTTTGTTATTGGGCGTCAATAAGAATACTTAGGAAGGGGACATCATTGTGTGCTGCAGTCACTGTTTTCAGTACTAGACTAATAAAAACAAGTACACAAATACGTTTCTTCATGGGTGTGTATATTGATATCCAGTGAATTGACCAAAGTTTTGCTGGATTTCTTTCTTTCGTCACCAATTTATTTAAAACATATCTTGCCTCAACTCAAACTCATTGGACATTCATTTGAAATATTCTGCACCCACCCTTGGATGTTATTATGTGCTCATATATAAATGCATCATGCTTTCAGTGTTAAGTGGTGCACACATCCATAATTATCAGCCTCTGTAAGAGCTGCATATTCCACGCATGCACCTGCAAGCTTGTCAGAGTTGTATTAATTTCTATACACTTGAAAATAATGCAGGTATCAAAGTGGTGATGCTATTGAGGCAGACCTACCAAAATTGCAAACTACCAAAGCAATATCTAAGCACTAGGTTCTGTATAACAATTACTTTGTTTCTCAATAGATGATAATTAGTCTACTTATCTTCAGCACCATACACAAAAGACAATCAGTTTACTTGTTAAAGAGGCCAAACGTATGCAGGAAGAAAGCTATACACACTAAAAGAACCACCCTCTTGAAAAACCTACCCATCTGCCCACCCAAAACCAATCTCCAAAATTGCCTCTCAAGACGCTGACATACTTTTGTCCTCTCTCTCCCCTTTGTTAAATTACTTTCTCTTGGAGTCAGAGAAGCCCATGGACCGAAATGACTCGATCCATTTACGAGAGCGCAGTGACACTCGTAGTCTTGTTCATGACAGACTGCTCAATAACAGCGCTATTAGGCCACAACGGGCCTCGCCAACGTTTAACCACAGATTAGGACTTTACTCAAGCCCTCTCATTTCAATTTCATAAATAAATTGGGCTAATTAAAATGGAAAACTCCGTTTGTGGTTTTAAAGTGTATGTCAGGTTAAAAAAAATTTTTGACAAATGAAGGGATATGAAGCAAGATAGTAGTGAGTAGTGATTTTTCTTGAAAAATCAACTTTAAATACAATAAAACAATATTTAGTTATTTTCATAGACTTTACAGTCTATGGTTATTTTTATAACTGAATTTATGAACATTCCAGACACAGTGATGACCTCATAAGAGGGAGTCCAGCAAAGTTGAGCATAGGGGAGAATGGGTTTTAACTGCATTTTATTTTACACTGATAAGGCCAAAAATGTCCTCTATGACATACCAGTGGTTCATAAACATGAGCCTGACTGGCAGGGACAAAGTAAAGACTAATAGGCTACAAAATTTAGGTAAATAATGGCCATCAGTGAGACATTGATTAGGGGTGTGAGTAGGATCGGATCACTAGTATGTATCATGGCTTCAAAATGGCAGTTGTGTCATTTTCCATCACATAGGCTTTCATATACAACAACTTAAGTAGAATCAGTAAGCAAATTAATAGTCTGTCTATAGCTAACATTAGTTGATAAGCAGATGGATATATAAAGAGCAAATGTGTGGAAGCCCATATACACTGATGGTTTTATAGTCAGGTCTCTAAAGCAGGAAGCATATATGCTTATGGTTGGCTGAACACAGACTAATGAGTTGCTTACTGATTCTAGTATAGGCTATATAATGGCCTATGTGTGATGGCAAGTGACACAACTGGCATTTTCAAGCATTGCTAATTACCCAAATCCTCTTCATCACATTTTAAGATCAATAATAGTTGCCAGTAAAGAAAAAATTTATCAGGATATTTTTATGTCAGGCAGGTAGTGGACTCTAGCATGACATACTGGAATGAAGTCATGTTTTTGGCCTCATCAGTGTAAAAAAACCTACTGTATGATCCCTTATCCCATGTGTTTTAATAGACCAACTTTGCTGGACTCCCTCTTATGAGGTCATCATTGTGTCTGGAATGTTTCCTGGAATGTTCAGGCTAAATATTGTTCTATAGTAGCTTATTTAAAGTTGATTTTTTAAGACCTGACATATACACTTTAATTGTTTTTCATTTTGCACCGTTAGCCACGGCTGACCTTGGATGCTGTGTGCTCGCACTTTTTATTATTATTATTATTATTATTATTATTTAAACTGCACCAGCACTTTCACTGCGATGTTGAAAACAGTAGGCCTGCCAGTATTGAGTTGCAGCACCTTATTTTCACCACTAGATGGAGCCACACACTGCTAAGCAATATGGTTTGTCCTTGAATATGTGGACTGAAATGTGTTGCCTGTGGCATCCTCTCTGACACTTTGAGGTGGGTAAGGACAGGAATAGATAATCGTATATTTAAGATTAATGGCATTGTTGCCCTTAGGTGACACACTTTTATATTGAAAGACTTGTTAAGTCTATGTCAGCTGTTCTTGAACACACCAGTCTTAGTGGTTGAACTGAGGACAAAATATATTGTGGGTGAACACCAAGTGAAACAGCCCAGAAATAAATTTGTTTTCTTCTGAATGTGTATGGTGTAGATGTAATAATTGCTTTAAACAGGCTAACAGAAATGCTAACACATGTAATCAGTATTTTTACATTTTGCTACAGGGAGTAAAATGAGGTGAAGATATAAAGAAATATTCCTCAAAGTAGGCCTACTGTAGGCCTAAAGCTGCAAACCCTTAAATCCCTGTCTCACCGAGCATCAGACCAAACAGTAGAACAAGCGACTCTGTTCATAATAAATGTACTTTTGTCTCAAAAATGTATTTTCTCACTGAAAGAAATTTATTTTCTGAATGCCTTATTGTCATATATTTCAGACTACCCTGAAAGCATCACAGTCACTTGCTCAAACTCTTCTTACTTCTTAATACTCACCACCTGATTAGTTCCATCAAATATCAGATTTGTCCATGCAGGGCAAACTATTTACCAAACTTGTAAACCTTCAGGAGTAAAACACCTTTCCACCTGTTGTACGTATTAGATGAGAACTGGTGAACTCTAGCACCACCTAGTGTAGAAAACAAATCTCTCACGGTTATCCCCAACAGTTTGTTTATGTGTATATTAGTCATCGTTTTGAAAAGAAACTTACATCATAGCAGACAGCTAGCCTACATTTGAAACACGATAGAAAACATTTCTTGTCCTTTGACATGTTTTCTAACAACGACTGGCAGTGTTGTGGTGTTGGGACATAGTTGAGAGGACGTGAAAAGACTGCAGCCAAGGCTTGGCAGAGTAATTACGCTCTCAAGCATTTACAAGATTACCTGGGCCTGATTAGGTCGATTTAATAACATTTTAGCCTTTTGATCCTCAGGTTATAATAGCCAGTGAACACACACGCAAGTCTACACACACACACACAGAGAGAGAGAGAGAAGGAGAGAGAGAGTCACATACACACAATCATAGTCACACGCAAAAATAAATAATTAAGAAGAATAATTACAAGCTGGCAGATCGTGCGTGATTACAGGTAGGCCTGTATCAACCGAGCATCATGGTGATTTAAAATTCTATAATTAGGCCTTCAGATCAGAGGAGGGAGCTATTCAAAGTGTCAGAATGTACATCCTGGAGCCGAAAGCGTGGAGGTGTGTGTTGCCTTGTCTACACACCTACACACACACATTCACTATACTGAGCGTGTGCACACCCCCACACACGCATTAAAGTAAATAGACTTGGCTGTCTTCCAAGGGCACATCAGAGCAGCCAACATCAGGTGGATAATGGATTTGCGGTCATGTTTTTCGTTCATTTAGAAAACTTACTGGCAACAGAGGCTTCGTCTCCAAATAGAGTCATTTCAAGTGTAGAAGAAAACCTCCACTGTCTAAGGGAACAAAACAGTCTGGTATTAACTACTATGATCATAAGATGTTAATGGAGAGGTAACCCTTAACGCAGTATTTTCTACGGGATCTCCTAGTGTCTGGAAGCTACAGGTCTGGTCGTGATTGGTGGTGCGCTGCGCGTCGGCTCCGTGCCAAACTCCGCTTGTGCTGTCTCCGCTGTTTATCACCACGTGGATGTCTGCGAGCTCAGGACACGTCGCGGGGAAACCTGAAACTAGTAATAGCGACTATTTTTTGCAGAGCGCGTTTGAAAATACCACAATTGGAGAATTTCTGGCTTCCCAAACTACATGTTGAAGGTTTTTTCCGTGGTTTATAATTTGAATCCATAGAGAAGGGGCAAGAAACTAAAAGATGTCCATGTTGTGCTTGAACTGCATTGCAAAAACACGCACGCATACACACTCACTCACACATGTGCACACAAACTCTGAGTAAATAATTTTGATGGCATCCCACCCAAGCGTTTTATTATTTCTGAAAGGCAGGGCATATAGAAAAATATAAGCCTGGCAGTCTGGTCTTGGTAATAAGGGGTTGCCTTACGCACGTCTCCATTGGCAGACATCAGAAGGCATGCCTTCAACATGTTGCCTCCGACATAGTGCCTCCATACCCAGTAATATAGCATGTCACATGAATGCGGAGAGGTACCGTAATCCTTCATTTGCCGTAAAGCATGGAGTGTGTGTACCTGTGTGTCTATGAAGCGCAAATGCAAACTTGTTGGAGTGATGGAATGATTGATGAATGATGAGTGACGGGATCTGCTTCTAGCGTTTCATAAGCTTAGCTTTACGTCAAACGGTGCCGCTGGAAATCTGTCAAAAACGAGAGAGCTTGAAATAGATCTATCTTACATGTGCTCTCTTAAACGTCTAGCCATTGAAACATGTATAATTTGTGTCAACTTCTGTGACATATAGAGAAATGCAAAATTGCATATTTTTGGCGTGGTGTTATATGTGAAATGTAGTCGCAGTGGGTTTCTAGTTCAAACTAGAGGAGAAGACTGATATCCTGTGGTTACAACGCTGAACAGTCTTGTTAATAGCAACTTGACTGCCCGCTCTCGTTAAAGACATCGTTTAAGTTGAATGTGCTTCAAACCGCGGCATCTTGTGTTCGCCAACCACACACTGCTCCACCGAAAGAGCGAAACACAACTGTGTTGGCCAGAATCCTGCGGTCCATTATTCACCGTCTCTAAAGCCGTCTTTTACGCACACAACGCAAGCCATTACACCGGCAGACATAACACTTGCATCGCCAATGCTTCAATCTCTTAAAACCAAGAGATATTGGGATCATCATGCAGACACCATCAGTTAACCACAACATATTTCCTTGAGCCCTAACGCTGCAATCGCGCAACATCTCAAACGTGACACGGACAAATACTTTTATACCCCTTTACACTAATATACATAACTAATATGAACAAGAAAATCTTTTTTTAGGGAAAGCTCATGTTTCCACATGCTGACAGACGCTTACATACGCAGCTCAACTTGTGAAGGGGCGCACGCACCACCGGCGTCAGGTGACCGGGCCTGACGCCAGCGGTTCGGTGATGCGGCACTGCGGCGAGTAAACACGTTACGGTCAGACTGTGGCCAGCCCCAAGCACCCCTTTCGTGGCTAAGATGCTGAAATTCTCTCCTGGCTTCCACAATTGCAGCCTGGCGCCGGGGTCTTTTAAAACGACTTTTGTGGATGTTAGAGCCATTTATAGGCTAGAATTTAAATTCCACTTATAGGACTAGCAGTGGTTGTGCACTGTAATGAGTGATGTGTGGTGGCCCTGGGTTTCATTACACCGTTATCAGCACTGATTACTGTACATGATGTGTGAAAGAGGCTGTCTTATGTCCTGAGAAGTATGTAACTTAAGTTTGGGATGTGATAGAATGTCTGCAAAAGGTTGATATTTCAATATTTCATGAATGGCAGATTAGTTGCACAATCCAGCATCCATGCATGCATCCATGTTTTATTTTAAGGGGTTTATTATTTGCGTGTGTATTTGCAGAGATGGATTACTGCAGGCCTACCGGGCCCAAGGGGTCAGGGGGCCCTGAAGCCCAAGCCAATGCATGGAATCATTGCTCAATATCAACACATCAGGATGTAGGCTATGAATCTCATTGAATTAAAGTATTGGCCATCCCCAAAATGCACCAGAATACAGGAAATCACATCAAACAAATGAAAATCCCCCCCCCCCCCTCCCCCCACACACACACATATGTGACAATTAGTGGGGGGCCCTTAATACATCTGGGCCCAGGGGCCCCGAAAGTTCATAATCCGTCCATGGGGACAAGGGGCTATAAGAATCCGTCTGCATCTCTATTCCAGCAGACAGACAGTTCCCTGGTTGCTATCAGAGGACTCTCATCCATAAGGGGTCATGAGGGCTCTGTGTGTGTGTGTGTGTGTGTGTTTGGGGGGAGCATCAGTGGTCTAGAAGGAGGGAGTTGACAGTGGGCTTGGTCATCCATCACCCGGCCCGTCTTTGATCTCTCTGTCTTGCTAATGAATCAATCACGGCGGCCATTCAGAGCCCAGCCTCTGTTACCCATTAAAAACCACCCAGCATCATCGCAAACCGCATTCTCTCCACCGTCCACTCCGCCGCAGCCACGCCAGGACTCCGCTGCACTCAGATGTCCAGATGACTCACAGTTCCTCGCAATCAGCAGGTTTAGACGACGCCAAAAAAAGTTGCTGTGAGAATTGCTGTTGTCAAAGTGTTGATTCTGCGGTGTGGGTCAGTGCGTGCAAGCCTTATCAACTTTAACGAGGGTCTGAATCATTTCTTAGAGAGCATTCCATGTTTGTGAATGTTTCCTAGTCCCAGCCCTACTTCAATGCTCGAAAGTGACCCAACTTTACTGACCAACAACACGTAAGCTCCTGTACTGTCCAAATACCACAGAATGAGCAACGCAGTGTCTCTTAAGTCAAAACAGCCCCTTGTCATGGGCAGTCATCACCCAGGCACACACACGTACACACACACACACACACACACACACACACACACACACACTCACACACCTCCACCCCCCCAGAGCCGTCGGAACTGCACATTGCCGTAAGCGACACCAGGGCTGAGGCAGCGTTGCTATGGTGAGGCCTATGTTGCTGTCGGCAGAGCCGGTGGCGACAGACGGAGTGTTGTTGTCGGCCGTGGAGACAGTGACTCTAGCGGTGGCGTGTGAACGCCTTTGATTGGTGACCTCTCTCTGGGGAGGATAATTAGAAAGGACCTGTCCATTAGGGGTAATCACAACCTCTTAAACGCCCAGGTCTTATATCCACCTCCCCCCTCCCCTCTATCTCTCTTTCTCTCTCTCTCTCCATCTCTGTCTCTCTCTCTTTTTGTCACCCTCTTTTGTGTAGGCTTATTCTTTTTACTTTTATTGTAGATGTTTTTTTTTTAAGAGTTTTTTTTTTAGAGTCTGTGGGCTTGTCCTACATTTGTTCATGATCTCTGCACTGTTTACCTCCTTGTGGTCCAAGAGCAGCCATCTTGATTTGTTTTAGGGGGTTGTTTGGGGGGGGGGGGGGGGGGTTATGGCTTGTAGCGTACAATTTAGTCCTTACTTTTACCCACTGACCTGTCCACTCCCCTGGGAGCCGTGAGCTTTCTCAGTGAGGACCACAATCAAACAGGCAAGGCCTTGACCCAGAATACTGCTGACTAATACATGACTGATACAGTGTCATATCATCATTCATCATCAACATCAGTACTGTTTGTTTCCTTGGCTGCAAGCATCTGCTAAATGAATGTGAATGTGCTGCCATTAATACATCCAGCAGATCATGTGAGAGATGTGTGTTCATGGTTGAGTCATGTTTGTCTATAAAATGTTAATTTCATGACATAATCGGCGGCATAAACTTCATAAGCCGTTCCATCTAGTGCCATTGAATTCATACACGCCCATCACCATAGTGACCTAGACAAAAGTTTTGTTTTCTTTGTGTGTGTGTGTGTGTGTGTGTGTTTCCCTTTGCCTTTCCTTATGCATCCCTCTTATTCCTATCTGTCTCGGAGGCCCAGCTTCAAAAACGATTCTAATGGAGCTGTAATTACATGCTGCCTCTGGTATTTTGTCAACGTTGTCTCAGCGGACGCTGTTTGGAGTGACTGAGTGGCGAAGTCTCCTCCATTGTCGACTCCCGTCGCCTGCACAAACACAAGCAGGAAAGCCACTCTGTAATATTCCTGCCCACAAGTCACCAACAGACACGTGTGTGTGTGTGTGAGTGAGTGTCTGTGTGTGTGTGTGTCTGTGTGTGTGTGTGTCTCTGAGTGCATATTTTTTTTCTTTTTATGTTGATGTTTATGTATATGTGCACACGTGTGTCTGTACACTGTTCATGCATTCCTGATTTTTTTGGCCTCATGTTTGTGGATCTGAACTTGGGAGTTTGCCAACTCAAACATACATATCCACATGCACCAGTGATTTTGTGTCCATCCATGCATAGTGTTTATGTGTGTGCGTGTGTGGTGTGTGTATGTGTGTGTGTGTGTGTACGGATGCCACCATCATCTCCCCACTCCAACACACACACACACACACACACACTCATTTGCCCCGCCAGCTCTTCCCACTGTAAGCACAGCTGTGTTTTCAGTGGTGCTCCGTCACCCTCTCCTCCCCTCCCCTCCCCAGCCACTGAGCCAGCGTCCGTTGCCTTGCGCCCCCCTCACCCCAAATATGCCAGGAATGAGCCGCGGAGCCGTGACCCTGATCCAGGATCAGCCGGGGAGATGACAACGCGCACACCTCCTGTACACCCCTACTGTCCCAGAGCCAGCCTCAGCCTCTTCCGCAGGGACTGTGTGGTCACCGTGACTGTCTGACTGACTGACTCACTGTGGCTGCCTGCACCATAATTGGACACATATTTTAAGGCCCCAAGTAATGGTGAGTGAATGCCAGGCATTTTAAACATAGTTCTGGAGCAAGAGATTGTCTAATGTGTTTGGCTCCAGGAGAATGGGGTCGTATGTGGATGTGTGTGTGTGTGTGTGTGTGTGTGTGTGTCTGTGTGTCTGTGTCTGTGTGTGTGTGTGTGTGTGTGTGTGTGTGTGTGTGTGTGTGTCTGTGTGTGTGTGTCTGTGTGTGTGTGTGTGGATTTGTCTGTGTGTGTGTTTGTATATGTTCAGGCTGGCAGTAAACATAGACACATTCACACAAACACGCAGACACATACATTTAGTTTGAAAAACAAATTTGGTAGACGTTAGGCAGTAATTCTGGTCACCCTGGGATGAAAAGCTGCAATGTATATTGCTACATGAACTCATTGGGCAGAGTTCTGATTGTGTGATTAATGTTGCATTGAATGTGATTTGTTAAGGGTGATACCTGCTTATGAAACATATTAAGCAACATCCGGTTGCGTACATTTAGATAGCAGCACAGTCCAGAGCTATGTGTCATCATGTCCTTGAAAGAGAGCACACTGAAGTGTTCGCCAGCAGATGTCCAGGATTTTGAAACATCGTTTCCCATCTCTGTCACCATCTCTGCCCGGAACTCTGTCATTATGGAATTTATCCATTCACACAACATTCCAGATAAGAGATTGCATGCAGCGTCACTTTGTAGTGTTAAACCACAAATCGAACCTCAACTTGACCCACCCTAGTGATGATAAAGCAAAAAGGTATTTAATAGTTGAAATACCAAGTGAAAATAATTCTCTAAAACATTTTATTCGGTCCATTTTTGAAATACCTCTATTTGAGTTATGGTAAGCTAAGCATTCCAGTTCAGCACCAAAGTGACTCTGAGGTCTGATGGATACAAGCAGGGGTCAAAGTGTGGGGGGGGGGGGGGAGGAACGCAGTTCCACCAACTCAGATAAATTAATAATAATAATAAATATATTATTTCATACCAACGATAAAGCGCAATGATATTGTTAAAATAAATGGTGAGTTAATTTTTTGCGTGTACAGAGGTGACCAAGAAGCTATCAATTCTTGTCCAAAAAGTATTGCTACACCACGATACTCAATATGTTGTCCAATGGTGAGTCATTTTTCCCCATTGCACCGACACTGGATTTTAGGGCTCCTCCACCTGCCAAATCCCACTTTAACCACTGGATACAAGTGATGGGGGATGAGGTTGAACGCTTCTGGAACTTTCTTTGATGTGTCTTGATGTCTTGATTGAGATTTGTTAGCCCAGGAGAGACAGCGAGTGTGACAGGAGAGGATTCATCTCCATAGAATCACACTGTGTAGGGGTGTTATTAATTATTATTAATGTTAAGGATGACTCTCACACACACATACATACATACATACATACATACATACATACAGTACATACATACTTCAAGCACACACGCAAGAACATAGACACACAAAAGCATACATGTGCAACTACACACACACACTGACACCACACACGTGTGGCTACCATGCACGCACACACACACACACACACACACACTGTAGACAGGAGGACATCATGGCGTCTGTTGCAGGGTGGCCTACAGAACCCCATTTATCACTGGTGTGCACCAGAGCCATATAAAGGTAGAGTCGACAACTCCATTGACGCTAATGTTCCATTTTTTTCCAACAATGGCAGCTAATGGAAGCCTCAAATAGTTCCCGGAAGTTAACAATTAATAATAGCAGCAGTGCAGTTAGTAGGTATAGACTGTTTGTAGCCAACATTTCAGACTCAGATGTACATTCCTTTGCCTCATCCGAATAATAATAATAATAATAATAATAATAATAATAACAGTAATAGTAGTAAAGTAATAGTAGGCTATCAATAGCCTAATTATAATAATAAACGATTGATGTATCGACTATGACTTTTCTGCTGCTCAGTCTTTATCAGTTCCTCATCAAATAAATTAAAAGAGGCTAAAAACCCAATAAATGTGCCACACTAATAGCCGAATATAAGATAACCCTTGCCTATCCCATTTCAATTAAGCAGCACTACACCACCACGAACAAGCTGTCATTAAGTTTTTGCGTTTAGTAGACCTACAACTTTTATGACGTGTCTTGGGCATTTAGCTTCACCATCACGTCAAGTTGTAACGGTATGCTCATCTAGGCTATGGATTTAAGTGGCTTAAAGGCAGCAAAAGTGGAATATAGTGCAACTGCTTCCCCAAAACAATTCCTCCATAACTGTATTTAATCGTTTGATATGTGGATAACTTTCAGTGGACTAAACAAAAGGTAAAGATTTTGTTATCACAAGGCTAGCTAGTTCGATATATTGCGAAGCATATAGCCAACTTTGTTTGCAGCAGTGAAGCTGAGTTTGTTGTTAACATTGTTGGTAACTGTCAGGGAATTTAACCCCAACATATAGATACAAGAACCACAACACGTAGTATGGCTTTGCCCACAAACTCTGGTACCAAGAGGAGAGCCTGCTAATGTAAGGAAGAATTCCTCACACCATCAGTCTCTGACTCTGCAGCCCAAAAGCTGTGTCTTTTTGTGATGCACACAGAAAATAGGAAGCAAGACATAGCGACTTCATTGTGACATAGGCTACTCTTATCTCACAGACACACACAGACAGGGTGCAGTTCCTGTCTGGGCGCACTTCTTAGAACTCAGCACAACAACATTTAACTTGAACTCTCTGTTCTTAGAACTCAGCACTACAATATTTCTGAACTCAGCACTACAATTTTTCAGTGAAGAACTACCAGAGAAATCGTTGGGGAGAAAACTCAAACAAGTTAATGTTAGACTTAGACTAGCTGTGTTACAGTTTCTCGTTGCAAAATTAAAATCTCCATGCGCTTTTGTAGGCTACACGCAGTCTCAAAAGCACGGTTTACAGCTCTTGAGTCACGTACTAGGTCGTTTTTTTTTTTATAACGATAATTTAGAAAGGCCTAGGCTACACTTATGGGGTGGGTGCTATTGCGTTTTCTAAAGAGTCTCCCGTCTTGGTTTTGTACAGAAATTAATATTAAGTGACACATACGTAAAAGGGAGAAAAAAAGGTCACCTTCCGATATTTAGCAGGCGGTCTGGAATTTAATTTAATATTGTTGTAATGGTAGGACAACTACACAGTTTACACAATAATTACACTGTGTTATAAATATTGTATATCAATGCATTTATTGTCTGTCAATTACCCAAAATTGTGGCTCTGTCTCTCATTGAACAGTAGCTTATTTAATGCATTCTAATATATATTTTTTACAGTCTATGATTCTAATCCATTGTCAATTACTTCCGGGAACTTTTTGAAATTTACATGAACCACGTGGCCTTAACGAATTTTGAACACCCATTGTCGCAACTCTACCTTTATATGGCTCTGGTGTGCACCACAACACTGTACTGAACTAACTGTGTGTGTGTGTGTGTGTCTCTTTCCCAGGCTGCAGACTGGCTGCAGAGGGTGTCTTGCAGATCAAACGCTCCTCCGGCTGGCAGTGATGAGAAGGCAGGCAAATGAGGAGTCGGCCCTACTGATCTATTAGCGGAGCCTAGCGTCAAGGAGGCGTGCAGCCTCAGTCTCAGTCTCAGTCGCAGTCTCAAGGTCTCCGCACGTAAACGCTGACATGAGTGCGGCGCACCTAATAAAATCCATTGTTTACTGAATGCTTGTCAGGTCATTTTGGCGCTGGTGTGTGTATGGGCAAGTGTGCAGAATGTGTTGATGCACTTATGTTGGCGCCTATATGCGGAGCGCTTCAGCCTCAGTCTCATAGTCTCAGGTGGTATACTCCTCTGTGCAAATTTGTGCACATCAAAGACTTTGGGAAGCACACGAAACCCTCAACATGCGTGTTGATGACGCAATTCTCGCCACGCGCCGAGTGCGTGGGACACAGATGCAGGAGCATGTCAAGACCTTCAGTCTCAGACTCATTCTCCCTCAGACTCAGCCTCAGACTCAATTTCAGATTCGATCTCAATCTCAATCTCAGACTCAATCTCAATTTCAATCTCAGTCTCAGACTCAATCTCAGTCTCAGTCTCAGTCTCAGTCTCAATCTCAGTCTCAGACTCAATCTCAGACTCAATCTCATACTCAATCTCAGTCTCAGTCTCAGTCTCAATCTCAATCTCAATCTCAGACTCAATCTCAATTTCAATTTCAATCTCAGTCTCAGTCTCAGACTCAGACTCAATCTCAGTCTCAATCTCAATCTCAATCTCAATCTCAGACTCAATCTCAATTTCAATCTCAGTCTCAGACTCAATCTCAGTCTCAGTCTCAGTCTCAGTCTCAATCTCAATCTCAGCCTCAGCATCAGTCTCATCCATAGTCTCAGTCTCAATCTCAATCTCAGCCCCAGCATCAGTCTCATCCATAGTCTCAGTCTCAATCTCAGACTCAGCCTCAGCATCAGTGTCATCCATAGTCTCAGTCTCAATCTCAATCTCAATCTCAGACTTAGCCTCAGCATCAGTCTCATCCATAGACTCAGTCTCAATCTCAGACAGCCTCAGCATCAGTCTCATCCATAGTCTCAGTCTCAATCTCAATCTCAGACTCAGCCTCAGCATCAGTCTCATCCATAGTCTCAGTCTCAATCTCAGACTCTGCCCACTGCATCCTGTCCTACTCTGTCTGCTGCCAGCAACAAAAACAACATCACAGACAAGGAGACCTGGCAAAAACATGGAGAGGAGGAGGGTAAAGAGATACAGAGGGAGCGGGAGAGAGACAGAGAGAGAGAGAGAGAGGAACTATACACACACAGAGTATATTCAGACACACTTATATACACTCATAAAAACAAATGCGTTCAGACACACTTATATACCCACAAACAGAATGTGAATGCAGAATTCAGACACGGAATGCAAAAGGAGAAATGAGTGTTAACAGTCTTCTTCCCCACAGCGTCCCTGTCAGCGCCAGGTAGTGCCATGGATGCTTTTCCGGTGACTCACTGGCTGCAGGAATTGCAGGATTTTTCCATGTTGGTTGGGGTTCATGAGCACAGCTGTTAGCTGTGGGTTTAGCGTCATTCTGTCCGTCTGTAACCTTTCTGTCTGTCTGGACTTTCTATCTGACACTCTATCTATCAGTCTCTGTAACCTCATGCACAGAAAAACTGACTGTCTTTCTATCTGTTTGTCTGTGTGTCTTGCTGTCTCTATCTGCATGTCTGTCTGTCTGTTTTTCTTTCTATCTGTTTGTCTGACTGTCTCTTAACTCTCTCACAAAGCGGGGAACATAGGACCCGGGGAACATAGGCACGCTCCCCTGGTGGCATCTAGTAGGGTGTGTGTGTGTGCGTGTGCGTGTGTGTCTGCTTGTGCGTGCATGTGTCTGTGTCTGTCTGTGTGTATGTCTGTGTGTGTGTGTGTGTGTACTGCTGTGTGAGGCTGCTGGGTTGTTGACAGTGGTCCTGGTGGCATCCAGTAGGGTGTGTGTGTGTGTGTTTGTGTGTGTGTGTGTGTGCATGCATGTGTGTGTGTGTACTGCTGTGTGAGGCTGTGTTGTTGACAGTGGTCCTGGTGGCCAGCAGGTTTGCCCCCTAACTGCCCCCTCTGCTCCTCATTATGAGAGGGGATTCTTTGAATAGTTGGCCTTTTGACAGGATGTGCAATTTCAGGAGCTGGCGACTGGCCTAATGCAATGGTCATTACGCTTGGCCTTTGATGCATCGTTCATTACACAGGTTCGGGGCACCTTTGTCATTTCTTCTCCCTCTGGTATGTTTCTTTCTTGACTTCCTACCTTGCTTGTTATTGTGTTATTTTCCTTATTGTTATTTTCCCTAATCTTCATCATCCTCTTCCTCTTCTTCTTGTTCCCTCATCTTCATCATCCTCTTCCTCTTTGTCCTCCTCCGATATTCCTCACCTTCCTTTCCTCTCTCCCCCTCTCCCTCTTCCAGTAAGTCCAGTGGCTTGCGTTGTTGTTGTTCTTCTTGTCGTCGCGACAACAACAATGGCTGCTAGCAACAATGGCAGCAGCAGTAGCCATAGTAGCAGTAGCCGAGTACTCCTCCGCGTCACCTCGTAATAAGAGAAATTGTTCGAGGCAGCGACGTGACGTGACGCCAGCCAGGCTTTGGCTCTCGCTGGCTGACACACGCAGGCTTCCGAGAAGAGAGGACAGGAGAAGAGAGGAGAAGAGAGGACAGGAGAGCGTCACTCTGCCGCAGCCCCGGCCTTGTCATTACCCTGCCCCCCCGCCCCCTCCCGTGGAGTCACAGGGGCCATTAGTTTAAACTGGGGAGGTATTTTGCCCTTCTTCTGTCTTCGGACGGCACTAGTGGGTTTTTTTTTCATCTGTTGTCTGTCTAGCACCGATGATTGCACAACATGCTGTTGTTTTTACTGTGGGATTGGTGTTGATGTGTGTGTGTGTGTGTCTGTGTGTGTGTGTGTGTGTGTGTGTGTGTGTGTGTGTGTGTGTGTGTGTGTGTGTGTGTGTGTGTGTGTGTATGTGTGTGGTAAAGTGATGTTACTTAACCTTCCAAACTACTTAAATGCTGTTATGCTGTTCTAGCTATAGTGTGTATTTTGGTATTAGTGAAGGTGAACATGCTGCCCTTCGTTCTCTCTCCCGAGTTCAGTGAGGGGAATCCAGGTAACAGCAGTCCCTCTAAACCATGACAGGTATTTGGGTGGAATTCCACAAATGGCTCAGACCCAGACAGTCACTGGCTGTGTGTGTGTGTGTGTGTGTGTGTGTGTGTGTGTGTGTGTGTGTGTGTTTGTGTGTGTGTGTGTGTGCATGGCTGGCTCTGATGCAGCAATGAGGGAGAAGGAGAGAGCAAGGAGCAAGGGACAATGAGAGAGAGAGAGAGAGAGACATTTAGTGAATGAGAGACAGAGAGGAAAAAACGAGGAGAGACAGAGAAAAAAGAACGATAGAGGGAGAATGAGAGAGAGAGAGAGAGAAAGAGTAAATTACAAGCCACAGGAGTGAAGATAATGAGGAGGAGAGCCATGAGGAGTCAGGGCTGACCCTCTGTGGCGCGAGACTGACGGAAGGTGTGTCTCCACGGACGCTGCAGATTAATCACCACGGCTGATCCTGGAGCCTGTGTGTGTGTGTGTGTGTGTGTGTGTGTAATGATAGGCCAGCCAGCACACACAGGGAGACGGGGACAGACACGAGAGACCAGGGAGAAGAGAGAGGGTGAGAGACGACAGGAAAGAGAGAGAGAGAGGGTGAGACGACAGGAAAGACACCAAAACAGAGGGATAGAAAGAGAGGGTGAGAGATGACAGGAAAGAGAGAGAGAGGTAAGAGATGACAGAAAAAAAAGAGAGAGAGAGAGAGAGAGGGTGAGAGATGACATGAAAGACACCAAAACAGAGGAGGAGAGAGAGAGAGAGTGAGTGAAGGAGAGAACTAGAACCACACACACAGAGATACAGAGAAAGTGAGAGTGAGATAGGAGACGTGGAGCATAGGTGGATACTGAGGAGGATGCGCATGTACAGTAGCACAGACGTTTCTAAAAGGGACACAAAGATCTGACATCTACAGTACATACGTGCAGATACAGAGGGAGTCAAACCATACACAGAAATTCAGAGAAAGAGAGAGAGAGAGAAAAGGAGAGAGAAACATTAATCATACACTGATCTGAGTTCAGATGCCGTAATGACAGGCCTGCCCCTCTGCACTGTGAGTGTGGCCCGCTCCCTGCTCTGGTGCCAGCAGGTCTGCCGTTAAAGGCTACACACACACACACACACACACACACACACACACACACACACACACACACACACACACACACAGAGACACTGGCTCCAGCTCAGGTTTCAACCCCTTCAACATGAAAAAAGGCCCAACCCCGGTAACCTGAATCCCCTGCTCTCTCTCACCCTCTCTCTCTCTCTCCCTCTCTCTCTCTCTCTCTCTCTCTCTCTCTGTCTCTCTCTGAGCAGACAGGTCAGTGTAAGCCCTGACTGAAGTCACCACTTCCTCTTCTATTGAAAGAAGTGGAAGTAGAGGGCGGGTGCTTCTTTTGTTCGCGAGGGGGATCCTTTTTTGTTGTGGCGGTGGTGTACTTTTGTGTTTAAAAAGGTGGTACACTTTTTTTTGTCCGGGGCGCTGGAAGCGAGCCTGGGAATGGTGTTATGTTTCCACGTGAGAAATTGCTTGGTAATGTTTGCGAGACAAGGGCAGCAGAGTCGGATGGATAGGGTCTCTTGAGCTGGACATCTGTTTGTCTTGTCATGGCACTCTAATCAGATGGCACCCACAGACAAAGTTATGGGGTGTGATTCTTCCCCACTCGTCCCTTTAGTTTTTTACATGCAGTCATATTCATTCAGGTACTATAACAGTCATAACACCAACTAGTACTACTTCAGATAGGTCCCATGCTATGCATTATGCATGTCACAAAATACAACTTTTCTAATTATATATATATATATATATATATATATATATTTATAAGGAAATATTTTTAAAAAATGGGTCCAAGGGCCCACGGGGAGTCCAACATGGGTCATTTCCCGAACCCACCCCATCTCTCTCTCCCACTCCCACTTCCTGTCACCCTCTTCACTGTCCTGTCAATAAAGGCAAATAAGCCAAAAAGATATACTTAAAAAAAACAAAAATCCTTAAAAATTATTTTTGGATTTTTGAATGCCATAGATTTGAGTGTTTTCCTAACTTCCATAACTGCGGCTGAGAGGTACGATTTCTGAAAGACCCTGCTAGTTCTCTTGATTGTATCTGTTGATTTTGTACTGACAAGAACATTGCTATGTGATCACCATCTATGGGGGAGTGTTCCAGAGCCTCAGTGATGTTCCAAATATCTGCCGTCCAACCTGTACTTGTTTTTTCCCCTTTCTCCCTTTTCTAGTCTAAAATTGACTCATCTGAAGAGGGGAGGCCCTAATTCGGCTTCCCTCCACCGTGTCATTACGCGACCATGAATCTCGGCCTTGTCTCCTCAAACACTTTGCCATGTCAAACTGGCTCCATGCAGCCCCGATTCACCTTGACTAGGCCTTGAGTTACGACTGACCGAATGACTCAACAAAGGTTTGGTCTTGACCGCGCTGGTCAGTCTCGCGTTCAAAAATAAGGTCATGGAGAGAGAACATTTGGATATTTGCCTGAGGCGTTTTCCCTTTTGTGACTTTTCCTTTCTCCCTTTCTTCCTCTCTGGTAGGATTCCTTTCTGGAAAGATTCCTTCCGTACTGACATCTACCCCAATGGTATGAATCCCCATTTAGATTTTGAACTTGGGGTTGGGCCTGGACAGTCAGTACAACTTCTTAGTCTGGGAACAGTGCATTAATGCCTATAACACACAGGGGCTTCGGCGGTCAGTACAACTTGTTAGTTTGTGAACAGTGCATTATTGCCTATAACACACAGGGGCTTCCATACCTAGTTCAACTTGTTAGTTTGAGAACAGTGCATTATTGCCTATAACACACAGGGGCTTCAATACCTAGTTCAACTTGTTTGTTTGTGAACAGTGCATTATTGCCTATAACACACAGGGGCTTCAATACTTAGTTCAACTTGTTAGTTTGTGAACAGTGCATTATTGTCTATAACACACAGTAAGCGGTCGAGGCACAGGACTGTTTATGTTGAGTGCAGACTTCCTGCAAGTGCACAAGGGCGTGGTTTTGGAGCCAGCCTCCAAAGGAGACAGGACATACTATCAATTACCAATGTCCAGAGAACGTACAGTACAGTACACACACATGCACAGACTGGGCACTCAATATTATGTAGGTATGTGTACACAACACATGCAAAACATTCTGGCAAGACACAATCCACCCATACACACACACACTTAACATTCACACACAATCATGATTCAGGCCTTGCAAAAAATATGTTTACAGTACTGATTTGTTTTTGTTTTGTTTTTTGTTTATGTTATGTCACTGCATAAAAGATAAATGAAAATAAGTAAATAAATAACCCAGTCACAAATAGCCGATGAGGTTATACCCCCCCCCCCCCCCCCCCCACACACACACACACACACACACACACACACACACACACACTTCAGAAGCTTTGTTGGCTATTGGAATGGACCCTCCGTGCTGACCAGGCCGAGAGCTCAACACAGCTGATAACTGTGCCGTTAGTTTCTCCCCTATTCCCCTCAAGATGTCCTCATTCAGGCCCATGAATACCTACCACTCAAACACCTGTGGGTAGCAGGGAGACAATCTAACCCCCCCCCCAACACACACACACACACACCACCACCACCACCACCTCTCTTTCTATGCATCTCTCTTCTGCGCGCTGACACTCGTTTGTTTGTTCATTCATTCAGCTGTGCATCTGTCCGACTCCAGGAGGATGATGGGGGTGGGACACATGTGACACCAATTATCATCAGCCCTGCGGTCTTCTCCGTGGCATCTCTGGTCTGCAGACCGCCGCCATTACCGCCCTTCCTACAGCCTGTGATCCCGCCTGACTATTAGAGATTGTCCAGGACCTATCGGCCGAAACCAGAGCATTGTTATCTTTCAAAGGAAAGATGTGTTCTGTTTTTTTTTTTTATTTGGTGGTGGTGGTGATAGAGGGTGTGTGTGTGTGTGTGTGTGTGTGTGTGTGTGTGTGTCTGTGTGTGTCTGTGTGTGTGTCTGTGTGTTTGGCGGGGGGATACCGTGAGTGAATCCAGTTGTCTCCTGAATTGGTGCCGTTTTAATCCGGGGCATCCTATTAAAGGTTCGAGCATCAAAGAATGTGCCCCCACCCAAAATACCACCCCTTTCATTTTCAAAGGATGCCTGCATGGATGAAAGCGAGCAAGAAGACTCAATTGCTGACAGAATCCAGTGATCTTGCCCTCCCCACCACCATTGCTAGTGATGTTCAAATTACTGTAGTGAACAGTAACCTAAATGACTTGTGACATTTCGGTGTGCTTAAATAATGTGAGGGGATGACATATCTTTGATGTTTCTTTTGTAGAATACTTATAAGATACTTTGTATGCATGTCATTCAGTAGGTACATATGTCCTAATCTTTGTATGTCTTTAGATGTACTATAGATGCAGTATATTAGACACAGACCCTACACATGTTACTTCAGCTAACCCCAACAAACACACACACACACACACACACACACAAACAAACACACACACACACAGTGTCTGACAATGCCTGGAAAGCAGAAGACTGATTGATTACTCTGTCTCAAGACAATAATAAAAAATACATTACCGATAAATTACAGTCTGCAAGATGTGTGTCCATCAGCTAAAGATTTAGATTTTTGTCTGCAGCCCAATTGGCTTGCATAAACATAAATGAAACCAATAAATGTTAGTGTGCGTCTGTTTCATCACAAAATAATCAGGGCACCGCTGGTTTTGTGGCTTTTGTGGGGGTATCCCTTGCCAGCTTTCCTTTCGAATCATTAGATTCATTACCAGTCTGTGTTTGTATGCCTTTCTATAAGGATGTGTTAGAACGTCCAGCTTTTTCAGTTTTTATAAGAATCCCTGCTGTCACTTGCAACCAACAAGCTGTCACCATTCCTCTGAAGCCAAACCATACAGTAAGTGTGCGTGCCATGCATGTGTGTGTAGATGTGTGCATATATGTGTGTGCGTATGTGTGTGTGTGTGTGTGTGCGTACACGTAGTTATTTGTGTGATATTACAGCAACTAGGCTGGTCATAAGGGGTGCTAACTTGAGGATCAAGCGTGTCAGCGTTTCATCTGCTGTCAGCGTTAGATTTATGGCCATGTTTAAAACCCCATTACTAATGTGACAGCACAAATTGCCTCTGCGCTGCAGAAACTTTTTTTTTTTCCAGTCACCACCCCCTCCTAAAGTTGCTGTGTTTTTCTGGTGGAGTAACCTGGCCAAGGCGACTGAAGGCATATACCTCAGGGCAGTCATTTCTCACCTCGCGTTGAGTCAGCGCGGCTGCAATTCGGCGAACGTTCCGGGGTTGTGGAACGTGGAGAAACCGAGGGAGAAAGGGAGAGAGAAGGAGTGAGAAAGCGAGAGAGAGGAGAAAGAGAGAGAAATACCACAAACAAAGGAGTCTCATTAGTGGGAGTTTTTCTGTACCTTAATACCCTCCCCCACCAACAACCACCACCACCACACACAAATACACACACACACACACATTAGCCCTCACGCCCTCCAGACAGAGGTTCCCCACACTCTTGGACCAGTTTGTATCCGCACACAGCAGTGATTGTTTGTATGTGCAATTCTGTGTGTGTTTCTCTGTGTCCATGTCCAGGTTTGTGTCCATGTCTGCCATGTCCATCTGTGTGTGTGTGTGTGTGTGTATGTGTGTGTGTGTGTACATATCTTTCTGTGTGTGTATGTTTCTATGTGCATATGTGCATGTTTGTGCATATTTGGGTGAGTGTGTGTGTGTGTCTGTGTTTGTGTTTACAAACCTATATGTGTGTTTGCATGTTTGAGTGTGTGTGTGCCTGATCATGTGCATGCATATGTGGCTAAATCTCCCTATTTAGGAGTGTTGTGCAAGATGTCAACAAGTTCTTCTCCACAACCTCAGACATTCCCTACTTTCACCCCCCCCCCCCCCTACACACACACACACACACACCTTCCCCAATCCCACCTCCTGGCTAGAAACCCCACGCAAAAAAAACCCAGAATCCCTCCAAATTGCCCCCCTAATTGCCTCTTAAGGAGCAAGCGATGGAGCCTTTGCAGCCGAGGCGTCCCGTCCTCTCCTCCAGCGCCTGATGAGGTGATGATTGTCGTGTGTGGCCACAGCGTGGCTCAGGCCCATGGGACTGTGTGTGTGTGTGTGTGTGTGTGTGTGTGTGTGTGTGTCTGTGTGTGTGTGTGTGTGTGTGTGTGTGTGTGTGTGTGTCTGTGTGTGTGTGTGTGTGTGTGTGTCTGTGTGTTTGTGTGTGTGTGTGTGTGTGTGTGTGTGTTAAAGTTTCCACTGAGACCTGCTGATGGAAAGTGTAAGGGCTTTCGCACGGGGAGAATCAACCCCGTCATAAATCACCGCTATAATAGCCCAAGGCAAGTCCGGCACTTAAGCCGAGCAGTTAGGAGGGTTTTTTGTGTGTGTGTGTGTGTGTCGCTCAGAGGGTTATATTTAGTTCTGCTGTTTGGGACTTTCTTCGTTTAACCCTCAGTAAACTGGGTGCTTATATGTTTACCTGGAGGTGGTGTGGGGTGGGGGTCCCCTGACTAGAGTTTCTCTTTTATTCTCACATCCTCCATCAACCAATCTCCTGTCTTATCTCCAGACGTCTTCAGGATAATTCATGTTTACCTGTGGGGTGGAGAAATGTGTGTGTGTGTGTGTGTGGGGGGGGGTCAATCCTCTATCCCAACCCCCAAACCCTCCCTCACCCACCTCTCTTGGATATAAGCTGTCATCATTACCAAATCTGACAGGCATCTCAGCTTGTCGAATTAAGTAGCTATTTAATCCCAATGATCCAAAGTGATTTATTTGCCTTACTTTATTTGATAACATATATATGTGTATCTCTGCAGTAACATACAGTATGTCTTTATGTGCTCTTATGGGGTTGCTAATAGCTCCAAGCCATGCCAGTGCAGACCCAGGAACAGCGCTAGTGTAGCACATTACAGTAATATGCTGCAGATGTGCTAACATGTAGTAGAGTATTAATTAAGAAGACGCTGGATGTGGAATGTCAATAACACGTTTGGCTCAGGGGTGACCCCGACACACACCCCTGGGAAAAGAGCATCTTCCTCTAGATTGGCCCTAATTTGTAATTTGTGTGTGTGTGTGTGTGTGTGTGTGTGTGTGTGTGTGTGACTCACCATATCACTTTGCTTTGATGGGAAACACTTCAATGAACTACAAGTCATCACAGGATATTAGGTTGGCTCTTCCAAGCAATGGGAGAGATTGCCTTTGAGGGGACAGACTCTTTTTTTCAGGTGAATCACCACTCTCTCTCTCTCTCTCTCCCTCTCTCTCTCTCTCTCCCTCTCTCTCTCTTTCTCTCTCTCTCTCCCTTGTCTCTTTGAGGTAATTGTGGCAGTTGCTAAGGGTTGAGATACAGTGAGGGCTTTCATGTCGCATTGCCCCTGCAGGCTTCACGTTCCATTCCGATACTGTCTGGAAGAGACTGCTACTAATTCCCAGATGCTCCTCTTTCTCTGTCTCTCTCTCTCTCTTTCTCTAAGTCACTCTCTGGCCTGCTTCAGATCAACCACCTCCGGCCGCAAAAATCTGTTTTGCAGGTTTTGGGAAAGCCTGTGGTGTGTGTTGTTGTGGTTGTGTGTGTGT
Organism: Alosa pseudoharengus; assembly: GCF_046254945.1. Taxonomy (NCBI): domain Eukaryota; kingdom Metazoa; phylum Chordata; class Actinopteri; order Clupeiformes; family Clupeidae; genus Alosa; species Alosa pseudoharengus. Next base: position 18,033,503 of record NW_027468674.1, on the reverse strand, counting down.
GTGTGTGTGTGTGTATGTGTGTGTGTCTGTTGTCATGTGTGTGTGTGTGTGGGGGTGGGGGGCTATGTGTATTGCAGGAAGCGGAATTCCAGCCATTCAATTAAGGGACAAGAGATAAGCCGGTTCAAAAGCCCTCCAGTTCTTCCGAGGGATTCTTTTTTTTCTTTTCTTTTTTTGTGTGTTGTTTTTATCGTCGTCGTCGGAGACAGCTGTTCTTCCCCCTGCACTTGTTCCTCTTTGGTTTCTAATCTCCTAGACACAAATTCCGAGTATCTCTTTTGCAGATGAGATCAAAGCTGACGGAACTTGTTAATGATGCCAGAGTTTGGAGTGAAATACCACCACAAACAGCTCCGTTAATCTGGTAGATGTTTTGCTTTGAGATGCTTCACTAAAAGATAATCATCAAACACAGCAATGATTAGTTTCATAGCTGTTTATTCACACACAGATGCACCTTACAAGATATTTTGACACGGCTGTTTGACAATAACATAAAACATGAATGAAATGAAATGGAATGAAATACAAAATCCTTTGGTGCGTAAAGGGGTATTTAGACCGAGCTATAAATCCAATTAACCATTAAAAGGGTGTGATTCCTGTGAATCACCTCATAACTTAACCTAATGAACTCACTGATGTGATTTCATTGGATGAATCAATACGCTGAAGATGGCCGCTGGCTATTATTCCCGTGGGGCTGGAAATAACAGTCACTCACTGTTGTGTCACGGAGCTCCGAGGTATTTTCAGATCCTTCTGATAGAGAGAGAGAGACAGAGAGAGAGAGAAAGAAAGAAAGAGAGAGAGAGAGAGAGAGAGAGAGAGAGAGAGAGAGAGAGAGAGAGACTGAGAGAGAGGGAAGGGTGGTTGACATCTGTCTCTGAAAACATGTTTTCCTGGGTGGGGGAAAACACCTGTGTGAGGTGAGGTGGGGTGGGTGAGATTAGGAGTGCCTCAGAGACCTGTGTTCGGCCCTCACAGGGAAGCCATGTGTGTGGTTTACCGAGACCTCTCCCTCACCTGAACTCCTGCTTCCCGCTCAGCACGTCTCACTGCAGGCCTCAGAATTCCTTCTGTTCTAGTCACAGACAGCACAATGAGGGAGAGTCCTCAGGCTTCAGCTGTATTCTCCGCATTGGAAAGCTCAGGTTTTTTGCTCGCAAACTGAAAATAGTTGTGTGGTGGAGGATCATAAATATGGAAGTAGATTACCTTCATCATTGGTTTGTGGTACCAAAGCCGTAATGTTTCCTGAGCCCAGACACGCATCTGCTCTGTATAATGATGTCTGTTTTATTGTGCTACATAGTTGTCTCAGAAGGCTTATTCCTTTCTCTTTCCTTCACACATTCCATCTTTTCAACTTCTGTAGTCTGAACTTGAAATCAACTAAAAAAGTCCTCTGTGTGATTGTCTATGCTGACAGGGCAAGATCAGATCCGAGATTTACTCAGGGTCAAGTGTGCTGCTGTTGGAGTTTGGAGCGTTTTTTTATTTATTTATATTTTTTGGCTTTGGCTTTTGGCTTATTAGGTAGTTTTAACTCAATAGTTTTAGACTATCGTTTCTTCCTGCAGTTGTAACTTGAAGAAGTTTACAGCACTCTGAATTCATGCTCTATATCAGTATTTTATGCTCTGTGGGAGCTAATACCACTGCTTTGATATTCCTTCTGACATTTTACAACGTCTATAAAATGACACACAAGCCATTTTATATAGGACTACTAAGAGATATAGCCGATCCCATGTTGTTTCAGAGAATGAATACATTACCAGCTGTTGGTGTTTTGAAATAGCTGGATAAAAAATTATACAACTTTGGTCTTGCAACCAACATGCTGTCTAAATCTTTTTTTTTATTTATTTATTTTTGTAGAGTGCTTTCATGACAAGCCAAACTATTATCAGCTCTTCTTAACTTTGCCTGAAATGAGTTTCAAAACTTGTGGCAGATAAATTAGGCGTTTTATATGCACGCAGACAAATTCCTTATCTCGATCGAAAACAATGGCCGCCGCCACCGTTGTGAGAAATTGCTGCCTAATCCCAGTGAAATATTTTAGCTATTTGCTGCGTCTGCCATCACACATTTAATGCTCATTGCTGTGGCGTTGGGTCTGGCTTCCATCAAAATTGCTCGCATGGTTTTCAGTTATGGAAAATCTCCCTGGCCCACTGACTACTGAACCCCCCACCCCTTACCCCTTTATCCGTGGAAGTATAACCAACTGGTTGGCAGGAAAGAACAGGCAGAGCGGTGCATTCGTTCCCCCGACACCCCCATACTGCCTATACCGCAACCCCAGCGAAAAACAAAATGACTGTCATTTGGTGTTACTGCTGGCATCTGGGCCGTGAAAAATCAGGGGTTAGGTAGGGGAGGGGTGGTCTAGTGGTGAGGTTGGTCCTGCGAATGCTCCACGTCTCGTCCACTTAGCGGCCATATTTGTCTTCATCTCCTGATGGCTTGTCATGGGAAGCAATCGCAGTGTAGCTTTACCGCTAACTGTCTTGGGTTTCTCTCTCTTTCCCCCGCATGTCTCCAGGCAGTGGTCCTCTAGTCCACTGCCCTGCTATGAACAACAGGCACCCCCATCGCCCCCAGGCCCACTCAGCTTCCACAACAGTGTCTCCTCCATCACCAGACAGCCTGACAAGCGGAATTTATCCACCAGTACTATAAGGAATAACAGTATCGGAGGCTAATTATTGTTCAGAGTTCATAAGTTGATAAATATATAGAGTATTTTAAATAGGGCGTATGCAAGGTAATGCACTGGTAATGTTGGTGTTTTGATAATTGAATATTTATTTTCATTTTGATATTCTGCAGAACCTTTCCATCTGAAGTCTTGATGGGCTACCATATGCTTAAACCTCCTTTATAAATAGTGCCTTTATGGCTTTAATGTTGGCCACAATTAAGTTTTTTTGTCCTCGAGAGACAGACTCCAGCTTAGATAAATAAAGTAGACAGCTATCAGTGACAGGGAAGAAAGGAAGACCCAGGCAAGACCACTGCACTTACTTTGTCTGAAAATCTGAAAAGGTTGCTCTACAAAACTCACCTGGGAGTGCGTCCTTGTGTGTGCTTTTAAAAACTCATTGGGGTGCATGATTTCCCTGGACAGCTTACAGGCTTCTGCTGGAAGTAGGAGATCATGTCGGATATATACGGTTAGGTTCCTCCAGTGAAGAAGAGCTTTCTTAACCCTTAAAGGAGTACCGTCACACCGGTGTGACGGGAATGTTGGGAAATTAACATTCTAAAGAATATCTGGGTTCATTGAATTCAACATAGAATTTTAGAACCTTCAATTGTTGCGGAACTTAGAATGTTCAAAAACCTACTCCTTTAAGGGTTAAGAAAGAAGGAAATAAATCATCTGCATGTGATTGTGAGGAACACACATGGTTTATTTTAGTAACAGGGGAAACTCGAGCACCATTATTCAGCTGATAGTGTTATGTATGAGGTCAGGCTTGTCAGCTCTTTTACATGACCTGTGTCTTTGTAGCATCTGTGTTTCTATGTATGTTTGTGGACTGACTGATAAGGAGATAGGAGACGTCACAATGTATTATCCTGAAATAAGTAATACACTCTTACTTATTATGTTAGAGTTTACACTGACAGGTTTTTTCACCTTCAGAACGCAAAGTAGTGAGTGTTAAAAACATGCGAGGTAGAAATTGATTATCGAATTGATGTTGTTGCTATACGTTATATTTAGTTAAATCTGAACTATTTTTAAACTTTAACTTTCAGAGCCTTGCGTTTTTTAGAAGCCTCGCTTTTGTTTCTGCTTGCGCTCCCCTTTTAGAAACGCGAGGTGTGTTGCAACAGCCAGTCACGCCATTCCATGGGGAAACAATTGAATTTGAGTGACTGGAGGTGAAAACATGTGTGAGTGTAACCCCCCCTTATGATCTAATTAAATATAGATTATTGATTTGTTAGTTAAAAGTTAAAATCTTTGAACATTGATATGAACAAGATATATCTCAATTCTCACACTATAACACATAACTATCAAGGAACTTCATTTTCTATTGCACCATAGAATGGCTATGCATGGTTACCCTTGTGTGGGAGAGCTGATAGTCTTGTTGAATCTGCCCTGTTATAAATCTTTCTAAATGTCACAAACTCCCCTGTACTGTAACTTCCCCCTGTCTTGGATCTTCTCCCACAGTCACTCAATGACTCATGTCTAAAAAGGACAGCACCAAAGGACCCAATTAATCACTGTTAAGCCTCCGCGAATCACAACACTGTAACCGTATACCTGTGAGTGGTGTGGTTAGAGTCAGAGGGGTGTTTTTGATGGTTGGATGGAGGCCTGAATGCGCCGCTTCTGTTGTGCTACACCCAGCGCCACTTCAGCTTGTCTGCGGCCTGCCGGTGTGTCAGATTCTGCTGTTTGGATGAGGTCATTGGTAATGGCTGCCCTCAGGCTTGTGTGTGTGTGAGTGTGTGTGTGTGTGTGTGTGAGTGTGTGTGTGTGTGTGTCTTTTTTTTTCACAGGTCGCTGTGAAAAAGCAGAAGGTTAACTGATAAAATGTGTGTGTGTGTGTGTGTGTGTGTGTGTGTGTGTGTGTGTGTGTGTGTGTGTGTGTGTGTGTTGGTGCGTGTTAACTGATCATGCCTCTGGGTGTCCCCTCTGTGGTTCCAAAACACGTCCTGTCTCTTTTGTCAGGATCAAGTTCTCCTGGGATGAGAGGGTGTGTGTGTGTATGTGTGTGTGTGTGTGTCATTTAGCCCACTGAACCAAGACTATGACTGAAACACCTTCTCGCTCTCTCAGCCTTATTTCCAGTGCTCCTGTGTCTCCAAAGGAAAGCCTGGAAAGTGTCCATAAGCAACCGTGCTGTCTGATCTCGCCCTCATAGCAGCGACTCACCACCACCTCCACCACCACCACCACCACCGGCACCACCTCCGCCATCACTGCTGCCGTCATGAATGAGCAGGTCGAGCACTGGGGGGGATCTGGGGAGATCTCGATCCCTGAGTATCATGGGTCGAGAAAAAAAGAAAGAGAGAGAGAGAGAGAGAGAGAGAGAGAGAGAGAGAAAGAGAGAGAGAAGAAAAGGGGGGCCTTTGAAGTCCCGTAATGCACACCAGTAGGCGACACTCCCTCTTCCGCCCTACCCTGCCCTGCCCTGCCCTGCCCAACGCTGGGTGTATTTACCATATTTGTTTCAAGTGGAGTTGAGAAGGCAGAACTCTCCTTCTCCCCACTCTCATTCATATTTAGCGGAGGGGAGGGGAGGGGAGGGACCCGCTCGCCGGGAGAAAGAAAACGCCAATTGTGCTATCGGGGGCTACAGAGATGGATGGAAGCGGTCATTTCAAAGAGAAGAGGAAGTGGGACTTTTTTTTTCTTTTCTTTCTTTTTTTCTTTCTTTTTTCCCCCTGCTGTGTTTCGGGTTTGCGGGTTGTTGCTGTTGTTTTTGTTTTAAGGGTCACCGCCGGTCGGCGCGTCCTCAAAGTGTCCCCTTTCTGTGGTGTGCGCCGCGAGGAGCGTGTTTGTCGTTATCAGAAGACACCATGGGAGCCCAGTGTTGTTTGTCTTTAAATAGGCACAAACGTAAAGAGATATGATGATTTGGGCCACCCCCGACCTCCACCAACCTCCCCTGTTTGAAGTCGGCCTTCTATCTGAAGGGGCTACCTGCGGCTCTTGTTGGCAAACACAGATAAACCTGATGGAGCTGTGTGTGTGTGTGTGTGTGTGTCACCCTCAACGCCCCCCACCAACGTTTGCACACACACACACTGACACATAACACACACCAACTTCCCTCCTTTTTGGCACATGCAGGTCTTAACTTGAAACACCCCCACCTCACACACACACACACACACACACACACACACACACACACACACACACCCTCACACACACACAATCCTTTCGCTATTTGAAATGGCCAGACGCTGAGATGGTAATGTGTGGGTAATGGGGCGCATTAGATCACCCCATTGTCTTAAACTTGGGGTTCCCCCACACCACGGAGCTGCTGCACAACCCTACCAGGCAACCCCCCCCCCCCCCCTACCCGCACCTTCCACCCCCACCCCACCCAGTCAGCCCCACCCTGCTTCTTCACCCCCATCCAACACGTTTGCACCTCACTGACATCAAAGAGCCCACTGGCCGCTCGCCCCTTTTCTTGTGGATGCAATCACTTAGGCAAATGAGCCGCTGTGTGGCTTGGCCTTTGTCTCGTGTAAGTCAGTCCTTTGTGCAGGACAAATGGGCACATTATGGACCCGGCGAGCAGGAGGAGGCTGGAATCAAAGGCTGGAGAACCGGCCCCATTAAGGAGACTATAAACTATACACCGCCACAATGGTAGGGTGGGCTAAAGGGGGTTTGGTGGTGGTGTGTGTGTGTTTGGAGGTGGAAGTGATGTGTGTGTGTGTGTGTGTGTGTGGGGGGGGGGGGGTTCGGGTGGGTGACAATTGAAAATGGTAAATTGGCTTTGGCTGTCACCCTCTGGGGCTCTGTGAGCAGAAAATGGATGTGACATAATTGGCCTTGATAAGGGGAGCATCTGTGGCCTGAGTGAGCCGCAGGAATGACACTGTCCCATTCACACGAGACACAGAGAGAAATAGAGAGAGAGAGAGAGAGAGAGAGAGAGAGAGAGAGAGGAGGGATGGACGAGAGGAATTAAGGGCTTTCGTTTCCAAAAAGAAGTGGAGACCAAAAAGAGGATACTTCTAGAAGTTTCCAGGGGGACCGTCCCATCAGTGTTATCTGAATGGCGTAACCTCTCGCTGACCTGGCCTCTATTCTAATACACACACACACACACACACACACACACACACACTCAGGCCAGGCTGCAGTGTCTTCTCCCCACTGGGTTAAACCAACAGAGGAGCCATCGCAACCAGGGTGGAACCTCTGCTAACATTGTCACACACTATCAAAACACTGCTAAATGACCATGCCCTTCATACCATACCGTATCCTATACCCACATCACTACCAACATCACTACCTTTTATCACACCAAGATAAGAGCTTTCTTTGGTGGTGTAGATGGAGATGTATTTACTTCTTGTTTACTTGCATTCTAGCAACCAAAGGGTGGGGTGTGTGTGTGTGTGTGTGTGTGTGGGGGGGGGGGGTCATCTTGGTGCCCACTGTGGACTTACCTTCAGATGGTTCTGAAGAGTACACCACACATCGTTTGTGGCTACCCTCTCACCTCATTCCGTACACAAGAACCCTTTATAAATGACCCGCACTTCTTGTTAGTTTCTTTAATTACACTGACGGCAGACGTCTTCATTTCCAACGTGAGAAAGTAAAATAAAAGCGTATTGAGAGCCATGAAATGGAATCAAGCTAATTCTCTGTTTACTTTCTCTGGGAGTATGTCTAAGATGATGAATATGTAGACTCACATGTGATGGATTGGCTGTGGCAGAATTATGAGTTATATTTCTCACATAGTGAAATGAATGCAGCCGCTTGCCAAGGCTGAGCAGGGTGCCAGACTTAACACTGGACCCAGAGGCATATGAGCATGTGTGTGGTGTGCGCGCACACACACACACACACACACACACACACACACAGACACA
>NW_027468674.1:17980889-18023389 GCF_046254945.1 Alosa pseudoharengus | reverse complement strand
CTGGCCTGCCATCTGAATACTAAGACCAACCTAGTCACCCTCTCATTCTTTTCTTTCTTTCTATCTATCTTTCTTTCTACCCTTCTTGACATTTTCCATTTTCATTTTCTCTGTGGTACAATGTAATATGGGTAGACGGTGGGAGGCCATTTGCCTCAGCCCAGCCAGCCAGCCTTATCCAATTTCAATCTCCCCGGGAAAGCCGACTGTTTCTTTGGGGGAGCAGGGAACAGAGTTGTCTAGTCTCCTTATTGCTATCATTTCCTCAGCATAAGTTTATGTACACCTGCAGATACATAGCTCCAAGTTGATAGGACACAGAGAGAAAGAGAGAGAGGGAGGGAGAGAGAGAGGAAGAGAGAGAGAGAGAGAGAGAGAGAGAGAGATCTGTTTGAAGCCAAGTGTAGGCAGAGGCACAAGTTCTTTGTACTGTTCTGCTGTAAGTGATTATGTGCCCGAACAAAAAAAAATGACAGGTATAGATTTCACTTTCCCAGCTGAATGACCTGCCTGGCAGCTCTGTTTGATAACTGCATGAAAGGCGCACTCAGGAGGTACATATTTGGAGGTGACAGAGACGTCGGGAGATGTCGTTTGACAGCCGAGGAGTCACCGTGGAGTCGTGTAACTTTTTGACAGGACGTCTTAATCGAGAACATCTGCTACAAAATGTTGTACTTACGCTGATGACAGATGACAAATTTATAATTTATCTCTAACATATCTCTGCTCCCCCTCCCCTTTCCAGTGTCATAACTCAGAGGAGAGTTATAAATCTTCAAAATAAGATTCCAGATAACGGGGGAAAGCTATATATGCAGCTGATGTTTTTGAAAGAGTTAAGGGAAATCGAAGAATAAGTATTCCACTTTTTAGAGGCAATTTCCATTACGCAAAGAACATTAGACTGGGACAATTTTTGATAATTGTCCAGGAAGCTGAATGATTTAAGTGTCTTTGTGGACTAAACATTTGGTCATGTTAATAGGATTTTGATGTGGCTTATGTAACAAGCTGGAAATACTACAGACAACAAGCCATGAAATTTGTGCGGGACTTAAGAACTTAAGTACCCTCCTCCCTTTTTTTCTGTGTGATTTATATAACAATGAAAAAAAAAGTATACCAAAGTGTAAACAAAACTCTTAGTGCTCATCACAGTTTTGCTTATTCGGGGATATTTGCAGAGATTTGTTAACTGGCTATTTGGTGTCTGTTGGCCTAATGCTTCTTAATCCTCCATGTCCTTTGGACTCCAGAGACAAATCCAGTAAGCAGAGTTGCTGGAAGGTGGCTAGAAGCTCCCAACAGTCTGTGGCGGGTTTTAATCTCTCTGACTCTGCTTGGCTTCTATCCAGTCCACCTACTGTAACTTCCCATTAGAGGACCAGTTTCTCCAAAATCGCTCCCATCTCTGACGCCTAGCATCATTACAGTTGGATCTCCTTGCCTGTAATTTTCTGTCACCCTGGCTAGTTTGGAGTGGGGGTTGGGGGGGGGGGGGGGGGCATATTAAGAGTTTGGTTCCAAAACGCTATATCCGTTTAAAAAAAGTCATGTTATTTAATTGTGTATATCAGGTAATATCAATAAAATCGCAAATGTGTTGTTTTGATTGAGTAAAGATAAATCGAATAATAATACCCAATTACAGTTCTAATGAAATGACTTGTAAAACAAAATGTAAAAAAAATATTTATACATTTAAAATGGAGGATATAGCGTTTTGGAACCAAACTTTTGTCTAGGGTCATTCAGAGGAAAGTGTTTTGAGTTGTCACTAGTTATGATGACATCCTACACTACGGAGCACAAAGATGTTTTCAGGTTGTCTAAATTAGAATTAGAATTGTGGAAGTGTTGAAGATGCTTCACAAAAATTTGACATTGAGGAACCATTGAGAAGGAGGTTTAGTTTAAATTCTAACTAATTTAGTTACAATTCTAGCTTCACTTTTTCTATTAAAATGGGTGTGCATCCTTTTCAAGGTTGTTTTAGTGAGGGCCTGGAGACTACATGAAAGGAGACACCACTTGTGTCTCTGAATGGGTATTCAGAAAGCGGAAATGGTGATTTAATTAGTGATTACTGCTATTGCCAGTTCTCTCTTTTTTCTCATCAAGCAAAATGTCTCCATTCCTTTGATGAGCACATCTGAGGGTGCTCGTGGTTGGTAAAGGCAACAATTTTGCTGCTCCTCATTGGCAATTATCTTCAGTCGTCAAAATTAAAGACATGTTCTGTGACATCTTCATCCATGTTCATATTACACGTCCGTCATGTGTCTTCAGGAGGATCTGGCTCAGTTGGAGCCATTCTAAATCAAGCACTAGCATGCTAACATGCTAGCACACAGCTTTTTTGTGTGTTAGCCAGGCTATGTTAGCATCTCGTGTAGCCTACCACTGCTGCACCTGTTTTTGACTCCTCTCAAATTAAGTAATTACAGGCAGTAGAAACCAAAGATTCTAGAACAGAGCATCTAGAATCTTTGGTAGAAACCTTGCTTAAAGACCACCCCCCCCAGCCCCAGTCGTAGTCAATGAGATGAGGGCGGAGGCCTGAGAAGTTAAGAAGAAGACGAAAGACTATTGGTTAGCAGGTGGATCCAGCTGGCTGATTACATCTCTTTTATTCTGGTAAAGGGTTTCACTGTGCTTTTATTCCAGTTATTACAGTGGCCCTGCTTTCCTGTGGGGCTTCCCACATCAAATGGCGTGTCTACTTTTAATGCCATCAAAAGGGTGAATCTAAAGAGGTAAATAGGGCAATAGTGAATAACCTAAACTGAAATGTAGGCCTATGCTTAACCAAATGCCTAAACTAAATGTATACCGAAGGTCTACCTAAACTAACACCAACATGTATTCCTAAAAAGCACTCCTCTTAGTAAGCTTGGTTGTTTATGCTAGAGACACTGTAAATTAATACACATTTTCCTTTATGGTTAGATTGAATTATTGGCCAACACAGAGTTCAATTATTTCAAGTTCCAAGATGATTCCCCACAGTCATGTTTATCTGTTTTTACTTAAAAACATGATTCATATGACTCAGAAAGAACAAAATCAAGCAAACAAGTGCTCAACATGTTTTCATGTATGTTTATGCCTAAAGCCATTCCAAAGCCTGCACAATATTACAGTGAAGTTGTAAACCATTAAAGGGGAAATGCTTTACTAACTAAGTCATGGTCATTTTGCATTAATATGTTTGTGTTTTTCTTTCCTCCAGTCTGTTCATTGTCAGGCCACAGTTACTTAACTGTTTGTCAAAAAACTACTATGTTCTCGTAAGTGTTGACTGATTCCCCAACTTCAAAGTGAGCCCAGCTTTTGAGGCAGTCTGCAAACATTCACACTGTCCCGTTCGGTGGCTCTCAATTGCTCTGCTTTTCTTTTACAACACCCTTCTCCTCAAATCTGCCCCCCACCACCATCACCACCACCACCACCATCTCACATAGCATCAACAATGAAAGGGAAATCCATACTTTCATGTGGATGTTTTAACGGATTAGTTATGAATGAATGGCAAAGGTTTGCCCCAGTCATAGCACACTTAGACGCACGCGCGCACACACACACACACACACACTCTCACACACACACACACACACACACACACACACACACACACACACACACACACTCAAGCATGGCAGTTCAAAAAGCTTCTGACCTGCATTGGCATTTGAACAGTGTCTCCCACCTCTCTACTACTCGACCCCTCTATCTTTCTCTCTCTCTGTCACACACAAGCACACACACACACACACAGACACACACACACACACAGACAAAGCAAGAAGAGGGTTCCCTTTGCTCTATGTGCAGATGGGAGTTTTGTGTTTCTTTGGCACCATTGTGCCGTGTGAGAGTCCATCCACAGATGTTTTGGGTCCCCCCCCTTGCCGCCATCGTGTTGACAAAAGCTGCTAGAACATTCCCCAGCCGAGAGCATGTATGGAAGTGGGAGACAATCGCAAACTGTATATCCTGCGCTTTGAAATGCCTATATGTCTGTGCCTTTTGGCTTTTGTCTCTCTTGACAGCTCGAATCAAAGCCTGAGAGAAGCCTGTAGTTCCTGCTTGTCCACAGAGGGATGACATAATGGGAAAGTAAAACATTGAAGACCAAAAACAAAAAAAATGGAGGAAACTATGTTGACAAATTACTTTGTTGACTTATTTCCATCCCGAGTTGACCTATGAGATACTGTACCCACATCAAGGAGAAAAAAGGCACAAGTTGGACAAGTTAGTGTTCTGATGCAATGTTATCGCATGTAATCATGTTTTTCATATCAGTTCCATGAAGAGACTGAATTTCCCAAGTAATTTATAGTCTTAAAATCAACAGCCTGCAGTGCCAACAATTTGCAGTGTTTTTGTTTTTGGGACACCATGTCACTCTGTTGTCAGTTATTTCTCAACACAAATCATCCTGAGGGGGCTCCGACGATTCATATCTGATCTCTGGAGGAACAGTGGAGAAACAGACGATGAGGTTTCACAGTGCGCTGCTCTGTAAAGCTCATCCATATGGTTTCCAGAGAGGATGGAGCTGTGTGTTTGAGACAGGGTGGTGTGTGTGTGTGTGTGTGTGTGTGAGAGAGAGAGAGAGAGAGAGGGAGAGAGATAAAGTGTGTGTGTGAGAGATATATAGAGAGGCAGAGAGATAAAGAGAACATGACTGCTTGTGTGTGAGTATGTGTAGAAGTGTCTGTCTCTCTCCATGTGTGTGTGTGTGTGTGTGTGTGTGCTGGACCCCTCACCTGTGGGAGATACCCACGCATTCTCTTTAAAGTAGACATGAAAGTCCATAAAGAAGTATGGCTTGATTAGATTTGTGACAGCGAGCGTATGCTGTCATGCCATACATCACACAAAATTACTTGACCCAGAAGGAATCCCTCACGTGAAACGGAAAAAAACCCAGCAATTCTGCCCTTTCTCTGTATGTACTTGGAGAAAAAAAAACACTTGCCATGGATAATGTAAATCATTCTAAAGAATGTGGCTGCTTACTTAGAATTTCCCACCTTGATGAGTCACAATTTCCACTTCTAACAAATCTTCCCTCTTTACTATCTCTATCTTTAACAGGGCGCTATCTCCAATCTGGACACCTTCTAGAGGCTTCCTCACCTGTATTTGATCTTGGGGGTGCTGAACTTTGATGTGAAAGGCCATGGCCGTTGGTGGGGCCTTGTAAACACACCACCTGTTGTCAGTGTGTTTAAACCAAAGACTTCTAGTTTCTTGGAAAGGAGGTGATGTGCTGGGAATTAAACGCTGAGCATTGTTGGGGTGGTGGCCATCCTGTCTGGCTTCATATTTAAAGCGTAGCGGAGTCACTGGTAGACTGTATATTATCTCCTGCTTTAATCATGGTAGTCACTGATGCTCCATGCTGTCCAAAATGGCACCTCGCACGGGAGACTTAATGATGGGAGCAAACTTCACTCAATCTTTTTACAATTTCTGCTGGACCGAACTTAGAAATAGACGTTCTTTAGACTAACTAACTATAGATATGCTAACATCTAAAAATAGTGTGTTATGCAAAGTGCGGCCTTGTCTTGTTTTTCCGTTACCTCGCATCTGACCCTGATCTGACTCAGTTGGTTTTATCTTGACCTCCAGTTCTGGGCAAAACTGTGAAGGCCACTATTTCATTCTTCACAATTGTGGTTCTTTATCTCACAGATCTATTGAGAGTTGTGGGCTATGTATGCATTGCGATTGTATAGATTCACCAAGATTTCATCACAAATAGGAGGACAAAATAAGCAATGCGGTTTTATATGTCACTTAAACTTTAGACTCTTTATTTAAAATAAAAATAGACATTTTATATCAGATTCTATATTTGTAAAATCACATGTTCTCAGAAAAAATACAATAGTTAAAACACACACACACACACACACACAAACGCACACACAGACACACAAACCCACAAATGATGCACCTTCTCTTGAAAATAGCTGTTTTGACCCAGAATGACCAGTTTAGAGTTAAGTGCCAACATCAGTATGGTATTTACAATATACAGTAATTTACTGCAATCATGTCTCAAGTTCCACAGCGAAACAATCATATCTACTCTGCAATAAAGTAAATAACAAAAACAAATAAAACAAACAAACTCATCCAAACAAAACCAACAGAGTATCCCTTTCAGAAAAAGTCTCTTCAGCGTACTGTTCATCAAATTGTGAATAAAAAGAGTTCAGCTTTCAGAGAGGCTCAACTCTTCAAAAAATGGCACCCCTCAAGATAAAGAAATCCCATGGTCCACTTGCTCCATTCCTTGTGTCCAGAGCTCAGTGGCGTTGGCACGTGTGGAGGCTCCGCGCTGCCTTACTGTTGTGCTGCTCACCCCGCTGCGTCCGACAGGACAGGCCCTCGGCGCAGTCACACCTCTGGAAGATCTCCAGGCCGTGGCTGCCTTTGCGCTTGTGCTTGGTGCACACCTGGCCCTCCCTCATCACCGGCTTGCAGATCCGCGACCAGAAGTGCCTGGCACAGCAGAAGCCCTCGGCACAGTCTGATGACCTCAGACAAGTATCACCCTCTTGACCTGAACAGGCATTCAGAACAAACCTTTGTTAGGGACCAGTCGGTCAGATTCACCCTCAACTATTCTTACGGACAGTAAATAAAGCATGCAGTGTAGTAATTTTACTAAGGAGTAATATTATTTGTAATAGTGATATTAAGGCAATAATATTCTCAAGATGCTCATGATGCATTTGACATAATGAGAGGATGCTCACCTTTCAAAGTCACATCCTGTGGTGGTGCTTTGGCCTGCACTTCCACTGTGGAATTGTCCTCGTTTGTGGGGCTAGCCAGAACCTCCTCAATCCCAGTTTGCTGCACAAGGTCGAGATCATTGGCTGTGCACAGACCTATGTGGAGAGAAACCAAGGGCAGAGACAAATTAGGCTACATTCACACACCAAAAAGAACCACCGCTAATGTAATAAGAGCAAAACAGTGTGAAGGGAAAGGGAGGAAAACTAAACCTACCGTTGCTACAGTGATTGCCAGGGCAACACATGGCATCCCGGGTGCAGCGCTTCCTGCGTCTCTTGCACTGGAGGCAAGCGCGTCGGGAGACCAGGCAGTACTCATCTTCAGAACATTCTTCATCAGCAGCGCAAAGGACAGGCTATAAAGAGATCAGAAGTTTGTTTTTAAAAACACAGTTCGCCTCTGGAATTTGAAGTTATAACAGGAGCAACTTTTACCGGCACTGGAAAACAGCTGTTCAGCAGTGCACGAGCACCAGACGCCTGCTTACCTGTGGAGTGTCAAGGGCCAAGTTCTTAGTCCCGCTGTCAAGTGTCAGTTCGTCCGGGCTCGCGCTCACGGCGTGAGTGGAGCTCACTACTCCGGGGATATTTTTAATCGCATTCGAGTTGAACAAGACAGATCCTGCAAATGCAACGTCAATGGCCAGAATCAAGCACAAGGCAGCGGTTGCGGAAAGGCACAGCATTTTGTAGTCGTGGTATTCGCAAGTCTTCAGAGAAATAAACGGAATGTAACAGGTCCGTATGGAAATATTCCTTGGAAAAAGGTAGGTGACTCTCCTGCACTGAAGACACTGATGTGCTAACAGAGGCTTTATACATGTGCAGTTGTTTGCTTTCCCGCCCCCGGCTATGTGTAACAAAGGGGCGGATGAAATTTCAAAGAGCTGCGCGTCATGACCCATCCTACAGGAGCTAACCATTGGCAAGGGTTTCGCAATGTTTGTGTACAATTATCAGCGATCCGCCATGAGCTGACATCAAACACGCACCGCAGCCGCCCCTCTCTTAAATGGGAACGTTATTCCGTTTAGACTAGGATTACGAACCAGATAGAATAAAGTCATGTTCGTAGAGCCGAAGTTATTACGGGACTAATGAAGACATTTGTTAACTTGCACTGTCAACACTCCCGATTCACATGCACTAAATAAAAGCACACTTTGTCCAGCCTATATTTTATTTACATGCCCGAACGACACATGCTTTCAAATCGACTGAGAATGTATTTCTTGCGGTTATTAGAAATTCTGGAATCGTTTCAGCCATTTATGAATAAAATATGTAATGTTGCCAATTTCAAACAACATCAAAAGGCAAATTCCCCCATGGTTATTTTGAAGAGGTGGGGATGAATGGTTATTCAATGTTTTCTGTCCATTAGTGCTATTTGAACCGTAATTGTAACAGATGAACTTTGAAATGCACTTGAGTAAACTGGCGGTAAAGATCAAAGGCGATATGCAAATTGGGGAGAGTGGAAAAAGTTTACTGACATAATTACCATTCAGTCTAAATGCTTTAAAACAAATACAGTTGATTAGCACGGGTCGATAAGGGATTGCTGTCTCTGAAGTTTAGATGCCGTCAATTCAACGCCCATCTCCTATGTCTTATCTGATTCATCCTTCTCATCCTTATTCATAGTTGCCCTAAAGCCTCAAGCTTCACCCGTCTGTGTGTAACACTCAGTGTTGTGTAGGCCTTAAGGGTACGAGTTTTAAAAACTTTTATCCAAAGAGCATGATATGTGATCATTGGGCTAGCTGCCTGTGCGCATTCTACTTGAGCATTAGTTGTGCAGATCAATCAAAAGAATTTCGGGTAGCACACAGACCATTTGCAAAGACCATGCTTAATTGGCCATTTCGAGAATGTAAGCCTCCTTTGATAGAATAATTGCAAACAAAGCGCATTCAAAAATGCGTACCACAACCAGGGTAGCAGGGATTCTTTTCATTCTAATTGTCACCTTCTTTTTTCTCATTATCACGCCAGCTCTTCTGGTTAGCTGTTGGTAGGCGCAAAATGCACTAACGATTTAACAGTTTCAAAGTGCATGTCTGCCAAATACTTGGGATAACCTCCCAAATAAAAGGCTTTGATGTTGTTGACAGAGGTTAGTTATAATAGGCGACAACAAGACAAACGTTGAATACACTTCATTAAACGTGAATTGGCAGCATTCATCCCGGTTCTTTGGTCCCTCGGCTTTGTTTTAATTGTACATCCAGTGCTTACAGTGGTGTAAAATGAAGCTTGTGTAAAGCACCCTTTGATGGGGGCAGATCAAACAGAACTGAAACCCCATGTCTTAATCAGAGTTCGACAGGCAGACCATTTTCACAAACAGTCCATTTGCTCGGCTTTTAGAGGCTTTTAACAGACATTGTGCTCAGCAAATTCATTTAACCCAGTGCAAGGTAATCCTGTCTCACAAAAATACTTGGTCACCACCAAATCCACTTGTTCTACAATGGGACCCCCAACTTAGTCTACTCGGGTCTTTAGAGCCCCTAAGCAAGCTGAATTATTGGCCACGACTAATTGGAAATCCGGGAGACAAATATATTTTATGTAGGTGCTGTATACAATGTCAGGTGTTTCAGATGTTTTTGTATCTCCCTCTTGTGGTGGTAAGTAAATACAACGTTAATTAACATATTAACTGTTCATTTTAATTGGTCGTGTTTCGTCCCGCCTTATGCCTAGGCCTACGTGTTTGTGGGCCATGTCTCGTCTGTTCACTGAGGTAACCTATCTTTGAAAATGTTGACAGTTTCATGTTAACGTGCAGAGGGTTTTTTTTAGAAATAAAGAAAAGCGTTCAAGCTAAAATTGTCCTGTGTCTAGTGGTAGGCCAAACTAAATCAATATCCTAATGTCGGGCTAACATGATGTTGATAATTAATTTTCACTAGAAACAGGATATGTTTAAGCATTTTGGACGAGCATTCTCTTTTGCTGCGTTGGGTATGTTTTCTTTCTGTTTCTAAAAATAACTGGAACAAATAGCATTCTGGAGAATCGGTAGCTTAATGTGTTTTACTGTGCCTATTAAATTGGCAAACATCGCTCTTCGCTACTCAAACAGACTAATTTATCAAAGGAAGTCTGTCCCAACCAAGCTGTGAACTGGGGTCAAATATGTCGCCGTATTGGCCACCACCGGCTGGAACAGCATCTCTCTGATGTGGTTAGGAGACACCTGAGGATGAATACGGCGGGCATTCTCACTGCTTTATCTTAAGAGGGGGTGAGATAAGGCGTTGGCTAATGATAAGCTTTCCATCCGTAGGCTGTTGTTGGGGCTATTACATTTCTTTCCAGAAGAGAATGAGCCGGATACCATTCTATATCTAATACCAGCCACAATTATTTATGGTTGAATATTCTATGCATTTCAGGACAAATGCTTGTAAATGTTGGTCAAAACCATCCAAATTAACATGGTGTAGATGGCTGCGTTAGACGTTGAATAGCCTATATTGCTTTAAAAATGAATGTGTTGCCCACCAGCCTTAGTACAGTAGCCTAAATGCAATATATATATACATATATATTATAGTAAAGAGTACATGTACCAGTCTCGCTGAATTTATTATTATTTTTAAAAAGTACCAGTCTAGCTGAATTTAGACATCAAGAACAGTTGACAGCTAATACTGGTCATTCAGTCTCTACTTTCCCCTCTCCTGTATTCTGTAAACAGAAACTCTATTGCTTTCTCACATTGAATCAAACTGAGGCAAAAACATCTACACATTTGAAAGTTGTCTTTTATTGTAAGAAAAAGGCATATAAATAGCTGAACCGTTTATAAAAGCAAAGCAAAGTAAGGACATTTCTGAGTGGTTGGACATTGCTCATGCAGCATCGATCAAAGACAAGAAGATATTTTGGATGCCACGAAAATTTAAGGCACTTTCACTGATGCCAATAGCCATGAGGTGAACGCAGAAGTGTGGGTGAGTGGTAGGTTACCTACAAGAGGTAACATGAGGAGGAAATTGAATATTTTAAAGACAAAATTAACAAACAAAACACAAAACCACCAATAGTTGGAAAAAAAAATCATATTTTACTCTAACAAGACATTGTTCTAGCAGTATCACAAAATATCAGTACTGAATATTATTAACACAATATTTACCTCTGGTCCTACAATAAATAATAATAGTTCCTCGTTTGTATTCCAGCACAGTTTCTTCATGGGTTCATGATATGAAAATCTCCAAGAATTCACTTGTTTCTTTGTTTTATGTTTGAGTGAGGATGATATGGATATGGAGACTAGATGAAGGCCAGATCCGAACCAGAAACTAAACTAAAAAAGGGTTGAACTACAAGGATAGTTGAAATGTGTTATTGGTCTTGTAATGTAGTGTTAGGGTTCATGTAGTCAACTCTAGTATGTAATGTTTTGTCATGATGGTTTGCTGTTGAGCTAGGCTACTGAAAGTCGTTGGGTTTCACCAGTCCTCTGGTCAATGTCTGCCTCCTGGTGGTGAGCTTAGGTAGGCCTCCTACAATACCCAAAATCATTTATTTCAGACATCGTTCAAGTCTTTTCTTTTTTTCTATATTTTATACTCTATTTTATTTGAGTTATTACTTTTTAGACAGAGTTAATGTATTTTTCTAAATTAATTTCTTCCCTTGTGACTTTCCTCATTAAAAAAACAAAACAAAAAACAATCCAATATATACATATGACGTCATCACTAGTCCCCACTTAATGTCCACTGGCTTCAATATCAGGGCACAGCATGGAGACTTTATTACTCTATGCAGGGGCCAGTCCCGTTGCAAATGTTATCACAGAGTATTGCTGCTATAGCTCATGGGCACACAGCTGTACCATGGCAAGGATGTCAAGCACTCAAGCATTGTGTAGGATCAGAAAGAAAAGTGTGTGGAAATCTTTAGGAAGGGGGAAAAGTCTCCAATTGTGGGTCTCGTAGCTGTGCCGCTGGAAACAGTATTGATGGCGGCGATTGAAATTAATAAATAAGAAGCGGGCAGTCTACTTCGTTTGACTCTCCACCCCTGGCCTGGGATGAGATGGCTGATGGCGATGGGGAGGGGTGAGGATGATGAGTTGTGGTCAAGATGACAAAGGTGGCGTGATGGGAATGGATCAGTGATGGCATCCCAATGCCTCATGGATCAAGAGAGAAAGTGAGTGACAGAGAGAGAGAGAGAGAGAGCTTGAGAGAGAGAGAGAGAGATAGAGCATGGGCCAAGGCACCTGGGTCGACTCGTGTGGGCAAGTTAAGTTCTGGTTCCTTCCCCCACTCCCCCTCTCTCCGCTTTATCTCCACGTGTCCTCCATCTTGTCACTGGCGTTCGTTAGACTCGTCAGCTAAAGTGTGGCGTAGTCCTCGCGCGCACAGAAGAACCAGTCCCTCTCCAGCACACACTCAATCACTCACAGTTTTAAAAACTCTCCTGCATGGGTGGGACTGGAGACTGGTGGGTGGGTGAATGTGTCGGGGGGGATGTGTGTGCTCAGTCTCTGGAAAGGCAGGCACAGTTTAAAAGTCTGTGTCCCACCCTGAGTTATCGTCTGGAGGTGGGTCTTCGCTGTCCTCCGGGAAACTGTCAAAGTTGCTTGTGTCGGTTGGAGATGAAACCTGGAGTGCAAAAATAAATAAATAAATAAATAAGCAAGATGATTCTATAAAGCTATAGAATATTAAATAGGAATGGCAACTGATATATTTAGATAATTTAAAAATGCACTCTGTGATTCTGTTTTGGTGACTCTTGATTTCCCTTCATGCCCCTAAAAGAGGTGTGTTGATTGGCTAAGAATTGCATATGGCTCGGTCCAAGCCATGTTTGCTTCCCACAGCCAGGACTGTGTACTGAACAGCCCAAGCTGTGAGGACCAATTCACTGAATTAGATTAATGGTATATACAGTAGGCTCAGAATCATCTATTCTAGGGTGCATCTTTACTATGTTGAGCAATTGAAGATGTGTCTTGGGAATTCTAGATCTTCTACTTCTTGGACTTACCCCAGGGATGATTGGAGGAGCTAGGGTCATCTTCCTCAAGCCTTCCCAGTTAAACCCCTCAAACCACCTGAGATTTAGAGACAAGCAATGTCCATTCATTTTAGATCACATCAATAATCTTTTTTGCATAAGTTATTTGGAAATGTGTGCTACGAATGACTTACTTGTGCTTTTGGATGTCTTTGACGCCGTTTTTCAAATTTCCTAGCCTCTCCGAGGGATTGTCCCTGTGATGGATGACACACACTGGTAAATGCTTGTTTTTAACAAAAGACCACACAGATTATTTGTGTGTTATTTCCCAGACTAACACACCTGCATAGTTTCTTGATTAGGTTGCCAGCATTCTTGGTGATCTTCTTTGGAAATTCTATCATGTCGATACCTCTCAGAATGATGTTGTATGTCTTCATTGGATCAGGTCCCGAGAAAGGCGGGCTACAAGTAGTAGAGACAGCACATTAGCACCTAAATATGTACAATGTCTGAGCATGAGTGTGTGTGTGTGTGTGTGTGTGTGTGTGTGTGTGTGTGTGTATGTGCATGTGTGTGTGTGTGTCTGTCTGAATGACTGACAGAACAAATACTTGACTGTGTAGTTGTAAAACAGATATCATCAGCTAGTCATATCTAGCTCCATTTATATTGATTAGCCATGTGTGTGTCTGAATGACTGACAGAACAAGTACTTTACTGTGTAGTTGTAAAACAGATATCATCAACTAGTCATATCTAGCTCCATTTATATTGATTAGCCATGTGTGTGTCTGAATGACTGACAGAACAAGTACTGTGTAGCTGTAAAAGAGATATCATCAGCTAGTCATATCTAGCTCCATTTATATTGATTAGCCATGTGTGTGTCTGAATGACTGACAGAACAAGTACTTTACTGTGTAGTTGTAAAACAGATATTATCAGCTAGTCATATCCAGCCCATTTATATTGATTAGCATAGTACGCTAATGCTAGCACCAGCATTTACCTTCCTGTCAGCAGCTCATACATCAAGATGCCAAGGGACCAGTAGTCTGCTGAAATGTCATGACCTTTATTTAGGATGATCTCTGGTGCTACATACTCCGGCGTGCCACAGAAAGTCCACGTCTTCTTGCCAAATCCAATCTTTTTGGCAAAACCAAAATCTACCTAAAAAGATAAACAGGAGGGCTTCCTATAAGAAATCCATTCTAGTCAGTTTCATACACACAGTTTACCTTTAAGTCCACGTACAACTAGAGAGGTGACAGCCTGTCCCACTGCCTTATATGCTATTCTGAGGCATGTCTCAATGTTAGGATCTCAATTATCATTGAAAGCAGCTTCCCAAACTGTGTTTCTTTCTTTACCCTAACTCTACATTAGCAAGAAATCGAGTAGGCCAACACTTAATCAGTGAACTATTGTAGCGTGTGAGAAAGTTGCACAGCACATCTGTATAGCACATCTGCTAGAATTTCCACAGTACATAGCTTAATTCACAGTGTATGTTTTGAAAAAAAAAAACAGGCAATGTCTCTCTACTCACCAGCTTGGCATAGCCTCTGTGATCCAGGATAAGATTCTCTGGCTTCAGATCCCGGTAAATGATTCCTTTGGAATGCAGGTAAGCGAATGCTTCCACTACACAGGCTGTATAAAACCGTGTTGTGGCGTCCTCAAATGAACCCCTGCCATGTGAGAAGTATACATAGAAAGATTTAAACGAAGAGAAATATCAAATCGAAAGTTTTGATACAGCTTGGTATTTGATATTTGTCTGTGCCGAGATTAGGATTTCCTTCCTGTTATCTGCACAATATTTAATATTAACCTCCGCAATACTAGTCTTCCCAAATGGAAAGTAAGCCGTTTCTAGAATAGTCCAGAAATCCACTTGTCTGCGAAGTACTGTTGAAACATCTGTTGTACCACATGTGTGCTGAAATGTATGTGTATGTGTGTTTCTTACCTGTCCCTCAGTATGGTCCATAGTTCTCCTCCCAAACAGGCCTCCATAAGCATGTACAGGTACTTGCTGTCTTTAAACGTCCTGTACAATCTGAGATACAGGGGAGAAGACGTCATTTGGTTAAATGCTGAATTGTAATCCGCATGTGGTCATACTGTAACAGGATATACTGGTTACGCATAAAAGTGGTGTCCAATCCAATACTGTATTTGATACCTATTTGCTGTCTCATTTTATGGCATTAGACTTTAATTACGTCATCTACCTCACGATGAAGTCGGAGTGAGCCTCTTGCATGATCTGCTTCTCGGAGCGGATGTGCTCCTGTTGCCGAGTGTCCACAATGTGCCTCTTCTTCAGAATCTTCATCGCAAACGTTTTGGTCTCCTCACTTTTGAGCTGAACCTGAGAGAAGCAAAGGGAACTATGAGATACCTCATTCCAAGTCACTGCTAATAGATGAGACCTAGACCTTTTTGACATGTATTTTTTTTAAATATATTTTGGGGGCTTCGCCCTTGTTCTTGTGTTTGTATAAGTATATTTTCACTTGGTATATTTTCCAAGCCAAATACTGTTTTACTGACATCAACGTTCTGAGATCATTCAATTTTATTGTATATAAATAACATTATTATTGTAGAATGCATGTTTAGAAAGAATTAATTTATGCTCATATGTGGTAGAGCACCAGGTTATACACATACTGCAAGAAGGAAAACAACAGCCAAGACCTTCTTAATTTAGAAAGTGAGTCATAGTCTATAATTGACTCTTGGGTACTAGAAATAGCCTTGACTGGGCGAGGGCATTCTTTACATTGCGTATCCTCTGGAGCCTTAACGTGTCAGGGGTCACTTGATCTCTGAACTATCTAGTAAGGAAGTACACCGCAGGTGAACATGATGCTATGCACCAGAGGGCTACTTGTTTTCAGAGTGGCATCACCACGACTAAAATAGGCTCGGCGAGGGGATTCCGCTTCAAGTGAACGCCACTGGGCTTTTCCTCTGTGCCACTTTGGTGGAGAATTGCAAAGTCCGCATTGCGACATCGCCCCCTCACCCCTTAACCCCTCCTTCCTTTTTTGCAATCATGCTTTCTTTTTCTCTTTCTGTTTGTGTCTTCCTTTCACATTCGGAAGGAGTTCCATGTTGTTTTTTCATCTTTCCCTCCAAGTGCTACTCCAAATACTACATTGCAGCCAGGGATGTAGTGGTAAAATAAGAGGTGGATAAACTATGAATTATGTGATCATGATAAGATGATATGAATGACTAACTCTACAGTGTCACAGTCTATGACTTACTTCTCAGGTGCACATCTGTAAAACAGAATGCAGGGCAATCTTAAAAAGGAAAAAAATCCCACACCCAAATTGCACTTCACTTCTATCGCCAATACTTTTTTCCAGCTCTTCATAAATTACATACTGGTAACCCTTGTAGCATTCGATTTAATTCTAATTTCATTAGACGTCCTAAGCTGTTACAACATGGGAGCCAGTGCCGCTCTACTTCAGGGGGGATCCTATTACTTTCTCTGCAGAGTCAGTGGAAAGTTACCCTGAATAGAGAGTCCTGACATTCTCCTGCCATTCTCATTCCTCTCCATGTGGAGATACACAGACCAGTGCACTGCTTCACAGATGGAAACACATTTGTTCAGGTATTAATTGATGGTTGTTTCCATCAGTGAGAACCTCTCATGTTAATATTTCCATGACCAAAGTCTATTCAGACTTTGCTAGCACCAGCATTTAAGCACTTGGTTTAGAAAATGTTCATCTTCATTTTAAAAGGGTTTAGACATGCAGGCTCAGACTACATTTCACTTATATTTCGGTATAAGGTTATGACAATATCCCACAAAATTAAATACACTTTTGAAGAACCTGAAAGCAGGTCATGAAAATGCACGGAGAAGAAAAAAATGGAGGGAAAAGACAGAGGAAGGATGAAAAAAAAAAATCAAATTTCCTACCAGCTCCACGCGGCCGAAGCCTCCAACCCCAAGGGTGTCGACGATATTGAAGTCTGCCAGCTTCAGGTTGGAGTAGAAGGCGTTCTCTGCTTCGTATCTGCATTTTTTGACATGGAAGAAAGGGAACTTCTTAGAGGTCTGTATGGTGTAGGTGATGGGGAATGATAGCAGAGGGAAGGGTGTGGGCAGACTGGTCAGCCTCTCCCTCTCCTTGCGCTCCCGAACGGGCACGGGAAGCAAGTCACGCATTGTAACACCACCGATGTGGTCGCTTGGGCCCCACCAGGAAAAGTTCAAGTGCACGATCAAACGGACCCCTCTGAGTATCACCAGCAGGGCGACAGCGACCAGAAGTCGGCAATAGACGGCCAGTGGCCTGCGGAGAATACCACAGTTTCTTTTTACGAGTATGTTCGGCAAAGCGTCAGCAGTAGTCCTCTCTCGAAGGTTGAGCTAAGGAGCCATTTCCATTTTACATGTTGCAGTTTGGCGAACTGGAAGGTCCGAGTGTGGAGGAACAAAGAGTCGTCCAGATCGCTCGAGTCTCTCTGCATGAAGGTTGGCCCTTGTAGATCTCACTCTCTCAAGTCCTACACAGTATGCCAACCACTGGACAGTCTTTTGGGCAGCGCCAACACCTTATAGAAACTTGTCCCCACAACACAACTAAGCTGTGTGAATAGGACCAGACTGAAGTCTAAATGAATAAGGGCAGTCTGAGGTCTGTAGAATAAGATGCAAAACCATGACCCTTGCAAGAAGTATACCTAGTCAAACCAAATCTGCAAGCAAATCAAACGCCCAAAAACCCTACAAGAATGTCCAGGCCCCACTCACTACAAGAGGTCTGTACTGTTGCCATGCACGCTGTAGAGTGGCGAAGCGTCCAGGTTCTCTATCACTAAAAGCAAAGTGCTTGGAGCCAAAACAAGAGTCCAAACGTGTCTCCCCCCTCTCTGCTGGCAGTAATAGTGTCTGGATGATCCCCGTGGTATTTTTACCATGTGGTCGCGCAAAGGCTATCCCCGTCGGCATCGTGCTCGGTGCATGACCACCTGCCAAACACACACATCAATCATCACTGTTGTCGCTTTCAGAGACTAATCAAAGATTGCTCTTGCAAGAGGGCACCCAACTGTGAGCTGTTAAAGTTTGTGGGTATCTTTTTGCTCCTCTCATTCCTATTTAATACGCTATTTAATACGCTGATCAATGACCAGACATCATCGACCATATCTGTGCAAACACAGTGTAGCAAAATATCTGGATTGTAGTCAAAGTGATGGTACACTGGGGACATTTTGGGGCTAGAATCAAGGACATGGAAATAAATAGTGTTGTCCAAACAGTTTCTACAACTAATGCTCATATGCACTTAAGGAAAGTTCACCACTAAGAATCGCTACCCTTAGTGTCTCACCATTCAGTTATAATTGCCAATGGTATAATTAAATTAAATTAAAATAAAATTCTTTTTCAAGAAATGCACACAGGTACCTGTCATAATCAGCTACTCTGCAAATGTAACCATGCCATCTGAAATGGCAAGCAAGTACATTTCCTTTTTTTTTTTGTTTGTTTGTATGGCTTTTCCAAAACCTATTAACATTAATGGAAACGCAGTGTTTTTCGCCCTCTGGGGAATGTGTCTCCCGTTGTCTCTGTAAGCTATCAGCAGGCTTGTTTAGCCTTACACACACTCCTCAGAATAGCCTGTCCTTCTAGCCGACAATCTCTCGATATGCAAGGGATCTGCTTCTGCATGATGTCACGATACCCATACTAATGCACACGAGGCGAAGCTATCATGTTATAGATCTCACTGGCATGAAGGATATTCCAGTAGCAAATAAATCTCTCTTATAGGATCATAGAATGCGGTTTATTTAGGGACCTCACCTAGCCAATTTTAAAGCTGAAAATGATTATCACTGTACCAGCATACACAGACCACCCATTTGGGAAGATGGAAGGCACAAAAGCACATATACATAAACAAAAGCGAGTTTTGTAGGAAGAAGAGCAATACGCCATTGAGGGAGAAAGCGAAGTGCTCTTTTAAATCAAGTGCATGCAAACAACAATGGCATCAGGCAAAACAGACACACATTCGCACAAACACACATATTCTTTATCACATACACACACACATACACACCTTACTCTCTCAGAGTACCCCCCACCACACACACACACACACACCAGGGATGGAAATTAAATATTTTTTCTACCTGCCACTGTGGCTGGTGGATTCCAAAATCTACCAGCCACTCAACTTTTTTACCAGCCACTAGAGAAACGGCATGAAAATGTGATATCATGATTATAGTAGGCTACCCAAAATGATCACGGTAATCGGCATTATTGCAATATGACTAAAATGTGCTGAGTTTTGCCCTAAACCTGTCCTCCAAGCACAGTAGCAACAAAACTAAAGGTCAACAGAACCACATTCATATGCTACAGTGTCTTGTCATAAAAGTGGTGTGGCTCCTTTAAGACTCCGTTTGTGTGAGTTCTGGAGCATCCTATAATCCAACTCTTCAACTTGATCTAACTATAGTGTACATCATCTGATTTAAATATTTACAGGTATCAAGGCTATATTTAACATTTAGCATTTATTTTCTATTTGGCCCGTAATGAAATCATACACTGAACAATTTAAGCACAGCTCAGCTTTAAGAAACGTAATATGCATGCTTAGCATTTTGTGAAACTACATTGGAAAAACTCTGGTTGTGCAGTTATCTAGGCGATATTGTTAACATTTATTTTGTATTTGGCCTTATCATATATGACAAAAGCCCAACGTTGGAGACCGTGTAGACATTTGCTTCAATTTCAAAACCGGATTACTCGCGAACGGCTATAACTTGTATAAGGGAATGCTTTACACCTTTGCGTTCGGTAAGTTCTGCTGTTTATTCTGATACAGTTTGTAATTTCTTTGAATGAAAAGTTTGTGAGATATTCCATCACGACGAATGGGTGTGGAGATGTCCGTCTGTCTGCCTCATAGGTCTAAATAGCAGCGTGTCGCGGGCCGGATTAAAATACCTAGGCCTACGGGCCAATTCAAAAGAGAACTATTTACGTGAGAATATTAGCCTGTGAAGATATAACGCAGATCCACAGATCTCACTAGATTTATGTCTATGCAATCATCCTGAAATAATCTAGCAGTGGCACATGAAAGCATAGTGACAGTTTCTTAATGGTAGTGAAGTGAAAGTGAAGCGCTGCACCAGTGCTGCTATGCTGCGGTGGCGGCTCAGAGTTGTAGAACTTCAAATCAGCGCGATTTACCCTTATAGGCTGGCAATGTTAGGCTACATGATCCCTACAAACACTTTCTTATTTTTAACCGTCAATAAGTATGAAAATTAGACCGGATCTGACTATTTGTGGTACGCTAGCTCTACCCGCCACAGTGGCTGGTAAGTTGACCAAATTCACCCGCCAGCGCACAAAACTACCCGCATTTGGCGGGGGGCGGGTGGTTAATTTCCATCCCTGACACACACATATTAACAAGTTTAGTATGAACCCTCCTGGGTAATCCCTCTAGCTGAGCTCAGGGTCGAGGACAGCCTGAGGTAAATGTGCTGAAGGTTGTATCAAGTACAAGTACGTACACGCTGCTGAAATGGAACCGAGCAGCTAAGTATCCGAGCAGCTAAGTACTGTTGATAGCTCTCAGTTACCCACCTCTACCCAGTTGAGCCATGCTGCCAAGTCTGTGGCTCGGCACTAGCTGGAGATGTTTTAACATTGTATCTGCATAGTATTCTAACCATAATTTACTATTTCATAGTAAAAATTTACCTTTTGGTCTTACAGTGGCAATCTGACTACCTAGAAGCCAAATGCATGTAAAAAACACCAACCAACACTAAAGCTGATACTGTTAAAACCTTGTTATCTGGGGTCTTTTGACATTTTATAACTTGGCATCTACGAACAACAGGCCAAGTCAATTGACGGTTAATACAACTGTCTACAAGCTAATACATCTTGCCAAAGGATTGCAGTTGAAAATTAACCGGTTGGCTAACACTGGCACATTTGCAAAATTGTTGATCAATGTGTGTTATCCTTAGAAATAAATAAATGAAAAAAACTGTGTACAAAACCACACTGTGTTTTAGCACAGAAAGTGTATGCTGAAAGGCTGATGTGGAAGAAAGGTGTGTTTATCTAGCCTTCATCTGACCATATACGATACTAAATAACTTGAAGATGATATCAAAACTAGTTGCTTTTAAAACATCCATGGAAAAAGTGGAACATCACTGCATAGTATTGCTTTAAATTTTACATGTAACTACTTTTCATTTGTGCTTGAATTACACTACCCTCATGGCTATGAGGCCGTGTTTTTTAGGACTGCCTTAATCTCCTGTTATGTTAGAATGTCCTGGCAGTCACATAGATGAATTGAAACAAGTGGGTTCTAAGTCTAAGTTATCTGTGGTTGGCCCACTGACTGCACATGGTGTGGGGCTAGGCTGTTCCCGAGTAGCCAACCTTGTTGATCGGCAGGAG
Organism: Alosa pseudoharengus; assembly: GCF_046254945.1. NCBI lineage: Eukaryota > Metazoa > Chordata > Actinopteri > Clupeiformes > Clupeidae > Alosa > Alosa pseudoharengus. The sequence goes on along the minus strand of NW_027468674.1, from coordinate 18,002,056 downwards.
AGTGATGTGTGTGTGTGTGTGTGTATGTGTGTGTGTGTGTGTGTGTATGTGTGTGAGAGGAGAGTGGAAATCCTCACGTCTCCGTCTCAGAAACCTCCAAGCAACAGCTGGGAAATCCTGAGGCCATTAAACCCCTGGGGAAGATTCAGCCAGACCACAGAGGTGACTCAGGGAACAAACACACACACACACACACACACACACACACACACACAAACACAATCCCGGACACAGACAAATACTCAGGCTAAACGTGCTGCTATGCCAACTACAAAGCCTTACTGGAAATCTCTGGACACTTCTCCACATTCACCGCATGTACGACCACACTCACACACACACTAGCACAGGTCTGACTTACCGACGCACATTGCACCACACATGCACAAATAAACACACACGTTGCCTCACACACACTGTTTACAAAGGCTACCAATGCAAGTCTTTACTGGAAATCACTTCATATAGAGTAACATGACATAACATGTACCAACACAGATGTTCTCCTCCCCAGCTTAGAGTAGTTTATGCAGATGTTTACCCTAAATCCATATGTTGACAATAATATATACCCCAAATCCAGATGTTTACCCTAAATCCATATGTTGACAATCTCTATTGCCTAAATCCATATGTTTACACTAAATCCATATGTTGATGCATAATAATACTATGATAATTATGTAAATGCAATACTATGTAATACTATGATAAACTATTTATACAGCACTTTTTGTACAATGACTGTGGCTCAGAGTGATTTACATCACAAAATAGCATTAAATACACCATACAAAAGTATCACAAAACAGCCAATAGGACACGCACATATACATTCACACAACCCTACACATAAAGATACGCGCGCAAACATCCGCACACACACTAACACACAGTACAGAGACATGCAGATGCCCACGTATTACCAGTCACCTATACACACGCATGGCCTTCCACTGTACTGTTGTTAAATCAACACAATGCTGAACTGGATTCCCCTCAGGCAATATTTGTGTGTGTGTGCATGGGTGCATGTGTCAGGGATGGTTGGTCATTTTATGCTCCTTACTGGAATCAAAGACAAGGGGAACAGTTCAAGGTGTAGTAAGGTGGTTGCAGTATAAGTGACTGGTCTGGTCACCTCTCCCCAAGGCTGTGTATTGACCTGTCTTTTCCTGGATAAAAGGCCGACACCACTGCCAGGTCAAAAGGTTTATATAGCTTCAACAAAAGAGTTATTCTGCACTGAAGTGGGACAGTGGTTAAGGTTGTGCTGGTCATTCTACCGTGACATTAAAGGTTGAGAGAGCACGTGTGTGTGTGTGTGTGTATTTCTGTCTGTGTTTGTGAGTGCGTGTCTTCTTGTTTAAATTCTTGTGTGCTTGTAGTCACATACTGAATCCCTTAGTGGATTCCACATCAAAGTACAAACAAAAATAAACCAAGCCGTCAAAACTGGTCCTCAGCATAAACACAGATGGTAATTCACTCAAAAACCCAGTGGGCAGCCTCCCAGTGTTTAAACAGCCAACGACAACCGACCATAACTTCTGACAGATTCATCAGACCTGTGTGCTCCTCTCCTTCAGTGAGCTTTGTTTTTTCCATGCTGTCAGAGATGTCACCTGACATGTGTCGGATTCCCTCTCTCTCTCCTTCCCACCCCCTCTCCGCGCATATCTCCTGCTTTAGCCCTTAACAGGGCAGAGAGAGAGGGGTAGGGGTAGAGAGAGAGAGAGAGAGAGAGGTAGGGAGAGAGAGAGAGAGGTAGGGAGAGAGAGAGAGAGAGGTAGGGAAAGAGAGAGAGAGGGGTGGGGAAAGAGAGAGAGAGGTAGGGAAAGAGAGAGAGAGGGGTGGGGAAAGAGAGAGAGAGTGGTAGGGAAAGAGAGAGAGAGGGGTGGGGAAAGAGAGAGAGAGTGGTAGGGAAAGAGAGAGAGAGGGGTGGGTAGAGGGACATGCAAGAAGGTCACATGGTACGATTTGTGAGCTGTGGAAAGGTAACATATAGGGTTAGGGCTCTCGCGTGTGATATGGAATGGTGCGGGGGTGTTTGAGGGGGTGTCATTTGTCTGTGTGAGTGTTTGAGTGTGTGTGTGTTTGTGTGTGTGGGGGGGGGTTATATGGTGCATGTGCTGTACTGAAAAGCTATATGAAGGCCTCCACTACCACTCCTTGGCCAGGGAGAGAGTATGCAACCACATGTTTCATGTGATTTCAAAGATCTTAGTTTTTACTGAGATCTATAGTGGGTGCAAAGTCAACATTAAAACTGGAGATTTGTTCAAAGTTATCATGAATCAGGGAGTTTATATCATGTCAGTTTGATTTTGATGATGGATGATATGGACACAGTGTTCGAGTAGCAGAGTGATGCACACACCAAGGTGACCACGACTCAACTGAAATGTAAGTAATTTGTAGGCATTTTGCCGTAGGTCAGGTGTTTTCATGTGGAGACCAAACTCAAAGCTAAATGTTCCATGAAAGCTGAATCCTGAACTTTGTGGAATGTGGAAAAACACTTTTCATGGAATTTCCTTGACAGGTTCATTCCACTCAAACCCTTGATCACCCCTCCCATCCCTCGGCAGGGAAGGCAGTTACCTCATATCTAGTGTGTGAGTTTAGCTGCTTCTACCTCTCGTGCCAACGGCGGGCGTCCAAAACTACCCCACTGGCCCCAATCTGCCCCGAAACCCCTCGTACGTGGTGAAAAACACCTCGACCCCTGAGACAATGGCCACATTCCTCCCGTCCTGCCCTAGCCGACTCCTCCAAAAGTGCAAGCACGGCACCGCGCCACAGCTGTGCAAATAAACCAGACGTCCATCGCTTCGCCGCCCTGGCACCGGCCACTCTCCTTCGGGGTCACTGAGCCGCTATGGCCCCCGAGGGCCGAGGGTTTGACCTCCTGTTCTTGCTGGAGGCCCCCAGAGGTGGCGTGCGTTGGCCGCGTCGCCAGGTGTCTGTCCACAATGCCCGAGCGGCCAGTGCACCTGACTCGGAGGGGGGAGGGGGGGTTGTGTATGGGTGTGTGGGTAGGGGGAGGGTGTGTGTGTGTGTGTGTGTGTGAAGGGAGGGGGGGGGGGGGTCATTCCCTGACCTGAAAAGAGTCTGAGGCTTTGGGGCTCATTTCTTGACCTGAAAAGAGTCTGGCTTTTAGGCTTTCAGAGGGTCAGCGTGCGATACGATGGCTTAGTGCTTGTCACATTGCATTTGGACTCAGAGTGATCATTTCGTACCTTGAACCTCTGAAATGCAGGTCTATGTGTTCTCCAGACATACATCATCGCTCAGCAGTCAGAAGCAATTATCTGTCAAAATTGCAGTGACTCAACTGCAGGTGAAATTGCCAGTTCATTCTGAAGAAGAATGTCTGGCCCAAAAAGATTAAAAATGCCCATATTGGAAAAAAAAATAAAATTTTGTTTTAAAAAGTGAATGTTTCATTTGTTTAGAGTGCAGTCCTATATCTTATCTAGAATATATCCTAATATGAGGATTCAGCACCCAGATGTTAATTTAGTCTGCACTCTAGCGCTCAGTTTCACCTACTTCAAATAATAATGTTATCAAGAAACAACATTGATCAGCACCTCAAGTGTGTCTTTCAAACCAGTTTTATAATCCACATTATTAGATTAAGATTATTATTATTATTACAACTAAATCCACAACCTCTAAACATGAAATATATAACACCATTACGTGTGTGTTCAGTGAAAAAAAAAGAATTTTTGATCATATTCATTACAAATTCACATTCTGATCACTTTTCACTGAATTGGACTACAAACACCTCCATGTAAGGACACTCTTCGGTGCATACTCTTGGCCATGACTCCTGAGAGAGAGGGGTGGCAGGGTGGGTGGGTTGAATATAAATATTCAGACACTGACCGGCCACCTATGTCAATCCTGTGCATTCCTCCATACTTTAGGCCATGCTGCAAATAACAGATCCGTGTGATCTATGGCTCTGAAAGGGTCATTGGGGGGCATCGCTTACTGTGGCTGTAATTGTCAGTGATCCAGGTGAGGTGGCCTTGCTAAAAGGCTGCCAAACACACCAACATATATAGCAATAGACAAACAACATAAACAGAACAAACAAAAAGTGGAAATTACATAAGCAATATTACAACTTTTCATTAATGTGAAATGTTCCTTAACTGGTATGGGGTCATCAACTGATAAGTATAATTGCTCCAAATAATATAAAATGATGTGATTCGGTGCCAAATAATAACGTTATACAATTTATAAACAAAATAAAAATAAAAATAAGCCTACATTTAATATAAAGATGATTGTTTGATTCTGGTTTCCAACTGGGAGTTTCTCAGAAGTGCACTTGGACCTTGTTAATTGTCATATGACAAAGTGTGAAGTAACATCATGTGTTACAATTACATACGACCAACAAGTAATAACTGGTCACACGAATATCAAAGAAGAATGGGGATGGGTTATAGCTTAATATTGCAGACATAAAGCCAAGCCTCTAATAAGGTAAGACCTGACTCTTGGTCATCACACACTCTAGGCAGTCATAAGACTAAACCAGATCAAATTACACATATTATACCGGCCACTGTTGTCCTCCTTTCCACATGGGCCCTGTCTACGTGTCCGAAACCGCTCTCTGTCCGTCACATCAGGACCAGCGGGGCCAACTCTTAAACAGTAGGCATCCATGCATTGTTTTTTTATATATATATAAACATGGTGGCTGACTTTGTCACAGTGATAATGGTGCTATTGGGTAGCGATGTGTGTCTGTGTGTGTGTGTGTGTGTGTGTGTGTGTGTGTGTGCTTCAGGGCCCCCCCCACTGGTACTGAAGACGGGTACCCAAAGGCCAGACACCCAAAATAAAATCCTTACATAAGAGCCTTGCTAGATTGGGTTTCGTCCATGCATCAGCCCTAGGCCCGGCTCAGCTCCCAAAACTCTGGTCAGCGGTCCCTGAAGACATGTTTTCCGACGACCAAGGGGGAAGATGGAAACTAGTGAAAACAATAGCCCCCTACTCCACACTACAACCCCCCCCCCCCCCCACCACCACCCCACTGGCCGGTATTGGGCAGTTTAAATCCAGCCTTGAGGTCCTTTGGTGGTATTCAACACTCACAACTGCAGGGATGGATAAGCCGCCAAGGATTTGCTGTTCGTTTATTATTAGGGCTTGAAAATCTAACCTAACCTTAAGATGGAAGAAGGCTTTGTCAATGATATTATAAGTCATTATGTAACAACTTTTGTGCCCTGAAAGAAATGTAGCCCACAGAAAAACTAGCTCCAACAAGATCCCAACACATCCATAGAACCACTTTATACAGCAGCAAAAGAGGTAACACTGTATTACACTACACACAATTGATCATTTATTAAGCATTTGTAAACTATTAATAAATGGCTTGTTCATCATTTCTGAAGTGTTGCTCATACATTATTTATCATCAGTAAAGCATTTGTACACACAGTTATAAGTGGTTTGTTCATGGTAAATAAGCCTATATTTAAAATAGGTTTATAAATTATTTTTAATACTTAATATATTATACAATAATAATTTGTTGATGATGTAATATTTCCATTTTTTAACAGTTGTTACATACACTAATGATTAGTTAGGATGTGGATACATGTTTTATAAACCACTTCCTAATACTATAATTCATGATTAACTCAGGAGTTACAAGTGGTTAGTTAATGATATTTTGTGAGCTCATCTAAAGAGAGGACTTTCTATGCCTTACAACACATTTTCAAATGAGTTGTAAAGATTACATTTACATTCATTCGGCAGACTATTTTATCCAAAGCGACTTACACAGGTCAATTAAATTAAAGGTCATTGACACAACAGTGGAAGCCGGGAGTCGAACTCCCAACTTTTCAGGCTACTGCATGCTAAGAATAAGTACAAGTATATATACTCTTTTGATCCCATGAAGGAAATTTGGTCCCTGCATTTATCCCAATCCGTGAATTAGTGAAACACACTCAGCACACAGTGTACACACAGTGAAGCACACACTAATCCCGGCGCAGTGAGCTGCCTGCATCAACAGCGGCGTTCGGGGAGCAGTGAGGGGTTAGGTGCCTTGCTCAAGGGCACTTCAGCCATGCCTACTGGTCGGGATTCGAACCGGCAACCCTCCGGTTACAGGTCCGAAGTGCTAACCAGTAGGCCACGGCTGCCCCTGCTAGCCCAACTCCCTGAGTTAATCATGAATTATAGTATTAGGAAGTGGTTTATAAAATATGTATCCACACCCTAACTACCGGTAATCATTAGTGCATGTGTATGTAGCAACTGTTAAATAATGGAAATATTACTTCATTACCAAAATATTATTGCATCATTTTTTAAGTATAAAACATGTATTTACAAACATATTTTTTAGATAGGCTTATTTACTATGAACAAACCATTTATAACTGTGTGCACAAATGCTTTACTAATGAAAAAGAATGTATGAGCAATACTTTACAAATGATGAACAAACCATTTACTAATAGTTTACAAATGCTTAACAAATTATGAATTGTTTGTAGTTATTATGACCGCCGCGCAGCGAAGTGGCGGTCATATAGGTTTAGTCAGATTTTTTTTTTTTTTTTTTTCGCATGCCCAAATTTCCGTCAATGATTCCCGGGACACTGAAAGACCGGGGTACACGAAACTTGGTGGGCATGTAACCCCACATGGATAGCATGGAACCATCGTTTTTCATTTTGATCTGTAGCCCCCCCGCTGGACTGGACCCCCCAAAAGGAGGGTAGGGCAGACACAGTTCTCTGTGAATATCTTGAGAACTATAGGGCCTAGGATGACCATTTTTTTCCGTATGTTTGCCTCCAGGGGTCATGTTAACCCATTTCATGTGTACACATGTGCACAAACAGATACACACACACACACACATACATTCACAGTAATCATACGTATGACACATACTCACACAGTAGACATATGTACGCTTGCATGCATAGGCACATACGCAGGCACACACACAAGCACGCACACACACACACACACACACACACACACACACATAACATAAACATAACACAAACAATCAATAATTTCTCAGAATTATGAACAGGCAAGATGGAGGTGGGGTTGTATAAAATGAAGGTAACACTTTATTTTAATGTGTCGCTGTTACAGTGTACCTACCTAATTAGGTACAGTGGTACAACCTGTGTAACAACATGTACTATCAGGTACTATCATTGTACTTGCATTATGTATTTGTGGGTACCTACATATAGTTGTTACATTGTAATACTGAGTGCTTTTACAAAACTTTGCCAATTTGTCTACATTTTCATCAGAGGCAAAGAGCTGACCTGAGACCTGCTGGATGGGGTAAATCTGGTCATGATAGATTTGATATACAAACCATTCTTAGCTCCAACCTGTGCTGCTACAACCTTGTTACTCTTTGATACAGTAGAATAAACCTATTAAGTGTACCAGTTAATTACTTACATGTACATATGACAGGTATGTTGTGTTGCGTCTTCGATGTCTTGGAACAGGTCTACTAATTCACTACATAGTACATATATCAACTGTGTTGGTACACACTTATTGCTTTTTGATACAGTGGCACAAACCCATTAAAATGAAGTGTACCAGTTAAGTACTTACAATTACATATTACATGTATGTTGTGTCATTGGTGTCTTGGAACATGTCTGCCATTACCCTACATACTGTAGTACATGTATCAACTGTGTTGGTATGTATTACTCTTTTGATACAGTGGAATAAACCCATTAAAATAAAGTGCACCAGTTAAGTACTTACATGGACATATTATATACATCCTGTAATTGATGTGTTGAAACGTGTCTGCTGTTACACCACACAGTACATGTGAATTAGTAGACCTGCTCCAAGACATCGAAGACATAACATACATGTCATATGTACATGTAAGTAATTAACTGGTACACTTAATAGGTTTATTCCACTGTATCAAAGAGTAACAAGGTTGTAGCAGCACAGCTGTTACATGTACACTGAAGACAATAAGGGCCTTGACTGGAGCTAAGAATGGTTTGTATATCAAATCTATCATGACCAGATTTACCCCATCCAGCAGGTCTCAGGTCAGCTCTTTGCCTCTGATGAAAATTTTGACAAATTGGCAAAGTTTTGTAAAAGCACTCAGTATTACAATGTAACAACTATATGTAGGTACCCACAAATACATAATGCAAGTACAATGATAGTACCTGATAGTACATGTTGTTACACAGGTTGTACCACTGTACCTAATTAGGTAGGTACACTGTAACAGCGACACATTAAAATAAAGTGTTACCAAAATGAATTTTACATGTGAAATCTATGAACTAATAATGTTTTGGTACTTGTTGTCTAGCAGATACCAGTGAGAATTGAGTGTGGATAATGCAATTTAGTGAGACAGTTAGAATCATATAGGCCTTTCAGCGTGATTTCTTTTTGTGGAAAAAATGTGCTGGACTGGGCGGCGGTCATATTTTGTACCGCTCTGCGGTACATCTAGTTATAAAGTGTTACTGCAAAAGACTTGAAATATGGCACATCATATCAGAGGCGGAATTGTCCAGTACTAAATGTTCGAGATAAAACTACTATGAGTGCAGCCATTAGGTACTTGACCTTATCTCGATTATGAGTGTACTAGTTGGTGAACTTGGTGACTATCTCTTACTGAATGCTCTTTCAGTGTGCGTCCCTGTGCTGTTGTGCCCTCATGTGTGTGTGCAGATGCAGTGAGGGGTTCATCACTGTGTTTCATCTGGAGCAGGATTGAATTCCCAGCAATGGTGTTTATCGAAGGTAATGATGCCGTGAGCTTGCCATGATAACATCACCATATTGGCAATGAAATGCCTTCACCATTACGTTATTTGGGATAGATGATGTGTGAGTATGTGTGTGTTTGTGTGTGTGTGTGTGTGTGTGTGTGTGTGTGTGTGACAGATGATGTGTGTTTTGACTATCCAATCCGCACTCACAACAGTGCCAGTTTGTGGGGTCAGTGTGTGCAGTGGTCACCAAATCGTGACCACATATAGCCACTGCTGTGTTGTGTCCGCCGATTCCCAGAAATGCACCATGCCATGCCTCTCAGGTTAGGGGTGGTGGGTATGGGGGAAGGGCTTAGGGGGCTTCAGATGCTCCTCATAAGTTTACAAACATTTGCCCCCAATGGTACCACCCACTCCATCCAAACTGCCCCCACTCCCCGCTCCTGCCCCTCATTTGCAGATAAAGGACATAGAGGGGAGGGCAGAGAGCTGGGGAAGAGTCTCTGGTGCTTTATGTCCCAGTGCAGCCTCCGTACTGTCCATGTGTCCTTTGGGGTCTGCTATGCCACCATCGCCCTGGGAGTGGCACACACCCATTCACTTCACGCACCAGCCACACACACACACACACACATACACACACACATGCAAATACACACACAAATACTCACACAAACACACGCACACACATACGCACACACACACACACATACACACACACACACATACACACCCACACACACATACCCACACACACACACACACACCCACACACACACCCACACGTCCAAGTACAGAGTGTCCTGTATGCCCAGATCTGTGTCAGATATGCTGCTTATGTATTTACTAGCAGATACGATTCGGTGCTCGGGTGTCCAGGGGTCTCGGAGGTATTTTAATGGCTTCAGCAGACCACTAGCACTTGTGGAGGGGCTTTAATAAATAGGCTAGTCTGTCTCACTTACGCGTTTTGGGGGTGCGGGCGGTGCTGTAATAGCCCCTGGCCAGCCGCCCAGCCTCCGATAGGGGCTGAGGACGGGAGCTTATGGGGCTTAGAGTGGCAGGCCACGGAGGGACTCGCCACTTCCTGTCCAGTGCCAGCCTGCACTATGTCTCTGGCCAGCTCCACTTAGGCCTCACCACGTCTATTGTGTTACTATATACTAGTGTGGGCACACGCCATCAACAACATTATAGGATCTACTGTACTGTATATGAAATCAACATCTATACGTGTATTGCAACGTCATATAATGTATAATATATTACATGCATATAATATGTGTATATATATATATGTATCAGTGTTGCGCGGGTTTGGTCACAAGCGGCACGCGGTCGCCCGATATTTTAATCAACCCGACCGCAACTCGGACCGCGAATATTAATTAGGACAAAATGATACCCGACCCGCGATCCGACCCGCTTATTTACAAAAGGTGTGCTTTTGGTTATAGCCTGCATGCAGTGTGACAGTATAGGCCATTTCTGTAAATAAAACTAATTTATTTGCGAAACTTTATGCAGTAGAACTACACGCAGTAGGCATGCAGGACATTTGCGCAGGAGAGAGAATGAGAATAAGAGCGCAAGCACGCACGCAACCACCAAGGATTAGAACACTAGGATAAGATTTGAAGGCCATGGACATCTAACATACATCTTTCTTTCGAAAACAGAAATGGTGAGGCAAGGTAGGCAAGAGACATTGCTGGTCAAAACGTTAGCGTAAGAACTGGTTTATAATGCTGAATGAAGCACAAAGCTTTACTAAAGCACATCCACTGTTTAAAGTCACAAACACAACGAACTAAGGTAACTTTTATGCATGCGCGAACCTATACATACCGGTAGATATGGCTGTGTAGTCTGTGCCATAACATTTATTCCTGCAGGCTGCCCGTTTTGCTTCTTTACTGTTGACTTTACTGTATTGATGCTTTACTGTATTGATGCTAGCCTTCTCGTGATTTTCTAAGTAGGCCTATTTGTAGAAAATATATATTTAATTAATTTTAACTGACCCGTCCGCAAATGACCCGAATATCATTAAAATATTTTGTTTATGACTCATAACCGCGGGTGACCGCGGTCATCCGCAGGCAACCGCTTAATTTCGGGCAGACCGCGCAACACTGATATGTATCTATCTATCTATCTATCTATCTAACTATATATATATATATATATATTGTACATCATATGCCATCAAATACATTTATGAGTCTTTAGAGAGATATACCGATAAATAGATAGATAGATAGATAGATAGATTGATTGATTGATTGATTGATTGATTCTGTGCTGAAGTGATAGAAGAATATAAAGATGGGCATGTTTATTTTACTGATTTGAAATCAGGGACTAAACCTGTTTTTGAATTTACTGACTATGGTCTTAAAATAAAAAGTGTAAAAAAATCCTGAAAACCATATTGAAAATTATTGCCCATCCACATATTGTTGCAGCCAGTGTCTTCAAGGTTGAACACAGCGTATACGTCCATACAGTTCCATAGTGTTACCCACCCTCCAGCAGTGTTGTAGTCAAGTCACTATGCCTCGAGTCCGAGTCCAGGTTCGAGTCCCCAGTGTTCAAGTCCGAGTCAAGTCCAAGTCATTAAAAAAAAAGTCAGAGTCGAGTCCACTACTCATCCGAGTCAAGTCCTAGTCGAGTCACTATTGATCCACGTCGAGTCCAACTCCAGCACTAAAGTAAGCATAGCCTACATGTCGTTCCATTTTTTTCCATTGCAGATGAAATCCTTAAAAGCAAAACGGACAATCTTCTGTCTCCAAGCAGGGGTGCCATCACTTGTGTAAAAGTAGTATTGCCAAATTTCTTGCCAAACCCAATGTGTTGTATTTATTATATCGGGGAGAATACCATACCATAGCCATACCATAGCCAAGGGCCGGAGTGGGGCCACTTTTCAGCCCGGGAGTTTCAGGGCCAAGACCGGCCCACTTTTTTAGTGGTGGTAGAAAATTGGATAAATATGGAAACATTTCAGCTCTTATCCTGTAGTTTTTATTATAGGCTACCAATATTCCACTATTCCACAAGGACAGGTTTGATAAGTTAACAAAAACAGGAAGGAAGAAATAAAGCATTTGAAATGTATCCCACAATTCCACTAAGAGGCATATTGAACTACTGTATTGTTTACATGTTTTTTTCTGCATGGGTCAGCTATCATGTTGTTGTTTGGTGATTTGCTCCTTTACTACACCCACTTCTGAGCAAACAAGGCATATACGTTGATCATGTAGCCTACTGTTGTCATATAGCCGATGCTCTTTCTTACGTAAAATAACTTTAATTCAGGTTAACTCTATTATCCTTTCTACTTGTCCCTGTGATCATACTATAGCTAATTTCGGGCTCATCATTTTCAGCGAAGGACTGGCTGATCTGCTGCTCAGAGGCTACTTTTGTTTTTATGCCTATGCTATACACAGATCAAGCTTGAGTTGTGTTATCAATATTTGCATAATATTTGCAAAGTCTATGAATCGCCATATTGGATGATACAAAAAGGCTAATATTTTAATTCATTTTTAAAATATGTTACTTGCGAATAGGTTGACAACGCTACAACGTCCAGTAGGTTATTAGCCCAATTACGCCGTTATAATCATGGCTATCTCTCTTTACCAGTTGCCACTTATGTCTGTCCTCTTCAAAAAAAAATTGGAAGTTTGGCACATTTGGCAGCATTTTCTTCCAATACTTTTCGTCTTTTTTTCCTGGTCTTTCTACCATCCATCCTCCCTGATGCTTATCACTACGGTAGGCTATCTGAAAAAACTTTTTAGGAAAGACGGGCTATATGGACCCAACCAGTTAACTTTTCTTGGGAGGGGAGAACAACCCATGCAGAGGCTGCGGTGTTAGGCATAGAATGCGAACGTGTGTAGCCAACTTTAAGAGAAGATAGATTAACGTGACAAATGTCAATATTTTTCCTATCCCAATCACACAGGCCATTAAGTCACATTATGCTGTTACTGACTGCTGACAATTGTATAGGCAGTGTTGTAGAAGTTCATACTTCACAAGAGCTAGATGGACGTTGGAGTAGGCCTATTTTGTAAGAGGTAGTGTGGATCATAAAAGGACCTCCCCCGGGCATTTTTTTTAAAATTCTGGCTGTTAAATAGCCCACACAATTTTAGCGCAGTTTGGGAGGGACAGAAACAGAGCAGGGCCCTTCTTGGTAGCTTCTTTCTGACTCCCGTGACGTGAACACTGGCTACCGGCAACTGCATAATTATGTTATCACTTTACTGACACTAATGAGACATATTTCACGTCAACAATAGAGATGAAAACTAGCTTTCGGTTAACGGAGATGTAGATCATCTGCCTAATTAATTTCTTTGCGCAACAGGTCACATTCTATGCTCATTTCAGCGAGATGAGTGAAATAAATGTTTTTTAAGCTGCCATCGCCATAGGCTACTATTTGCTACGATATTCACCTTAGAAATAGTTCACGTTGCTATTTCCTTTTTTTCGTGCAGTGGATTAGGCTATCAAATCGCTCGTTTGAACAGTAATCCAGTTCATTCGTGGTTTTAAATATAGTTGTTTCTGGCCTACCCACGAGAGGTTCAGTTTGTCAGTTTCACTTGTGCAGACACACATAGGCCTACATTGACACTACATGGACACTCTACTAGGCAATTTAATGTTATGCTTCTATATTTTATGACACCAAAATTAAGAAGTATGCTATATCTTGATCGGGAAAACTTTTAGTTTATTTTTCGTTCATCCGATAATAGCCTGCTGCAAATTAACAGACAGAAGCACGTCAGGGCACGCCCCAAATGAAAATGAATGAATGGAACCTCGCTTCTCGCGTCAGTCAGGGAAAACACTGTTCACCAAGTCACGATGATCAGCTATCCAGCAGCAGTGTGTGTTGTTTAGCCTAGGCTGAGTGTAATCTTAGGTAATGTTATGTCATCTATGATAACTAATATTGCCTGGCAATAGCCTACTACATTGAAATAGCGGCGGCCATATCTCCAGGCATTTTGGTGTTAAAGTTAACGTTAGTTTGCTTTGCATGTGAACATGATGTGACTTGCGATGTACGACACGAAGCAGTAGCCTAACATTCCCTTGAACTAAAATTAGTATTACGAATAATTTAGATATTAAAATCATATAGCAAATTATAGCCTAATGACATAGGTACTACAATTATAGCCTTATGATATATTACAAAAAAAGTCGAGTCCTCGACGAGTCATCGGGAGTGCGAATGCACGAGTCCGAGTCCAAGTTCGAGTCATTCAGTGCTCAAGTCCAAGTCAAGTCACGAGTTTCTAAATTTAGCTAATGACTCGGACTCGAGTACTACAACACTGCCCTCCAGTATCACATAGTTCTGGCACCTGCACAGAGGGGAACCCTTCTGGAACATTTACTTCCACTCGCCACCCAAAATGCCTGTTGTCTACAGGCTTTACAGCACGCTATCAATTACACGCTGAACTACTTCACCAGCCAAATGGGTCTAGTAGTAGGTAGACTCCCCTATGAGGGAGGTCAGTCCAGAGACTAACACTTCACACACAACATGTGCAGTCGTTCTGTACAGCTAGGCTGTTTTTCCTCAAGAGTGGCTTCCCAAATGAGGTGAAAAGGCATACAAACAACGTGTCAAACATTAACTTAATGGTTCGTCGAGAGAAAAGAAGAACCATTTCACCACATCTGGTCGGTGGAAACACGGTACTTATGTGAATGTGTGTTTTATGCAGCTCAACCGTAAAACTGAAAACTTCAATCATTCAATTCAACATGTGGAGTACTGCGCGGGTGGTAGATCTCTGATCATTGGTCTAAATAACACACACACACACACAAACACACATACACACACACACATCTCCTGTTCAGGAAGGGTGAACCCACCATCAGGAGAGGTGGTGATATCCTAGTGACTAATGAGTGTGATGAGTTTGATGTGCACTTGTGTGTGTGTGTGTGTGTGTGTGTCTGTGTGAAAACGGCCACAAAAAAAAGAATAGAGGCTATGTGTATGCTGAGATTGGCCAGCCCTATACAAACTATGTATCAGAACTGTAGGTCAGTCAAAAGGGCCAGAACTAAACTCACAATCTCACAAACCATAACACAAATACAACAGCAAGGAAAATTCTCCTCAATATTAACACATGAAGATGAAGCAAGAAAGCTGCACTGGGTGAGACTGAAGAAACAGGGAAAGTTAACATCTTGACTTTGAAGACTATACTGTCACACAAATAAGATACACAGAGACTTATAGACAACCTCCGATTCATGGCTAAAGCCAAACTACAGGTGTTAAAGGAGAATTCCGAATTGACGAAAACAATCGGTTCTACCTAACTAGCTGTTGGCTGCAGCAACTGCGTCGGAATTCTCCTTTAAGGCACTCTAGAAATCTCCAACCACACTGCAAAGTGCATTCTGGCCTTGACCAGCATCTACATCAATTGCTCATATTTTAAAATGCAAAATAGTATTTTGTCATTTGTATTTTATTGGATTGAAGAAAATGGCTTTGTATTTTGTATCAAAATACTTTATAGGTGCGTATTTTTTGTTATTTTATACAGCCAAATATTTTTGGTAAAACCAAAACTGTTGGTGATATTATGACATCATAAAAGTGCAAAACAATGAATGTAGCTTCTGACTAGTGCTGACTTAGTAATTTGCCCAGACAGAATATTGAGATTCAGGAAGATGGTTATGGTTATGGTTATGGATTTAGCAGACGCCTTTGTCCAAAGCGACACATAAATACAAAACAACATAATAATATTTAAAATTGAACAGGGAACAGATTAAAATGTAGGTCAAATATAGTAAGGAGAATAGTTGTAGTACACAATAATATCAATTCAATCAATAGCCAAATAAAAAAGCAATGTAAAAAAGGGGAAAGGCAATAATAAAACAATAATGTCAATTCAATCAATAATATAAAAACAATGACATGCTAAGACTACATTAAGGAGAATATCAATAATAAACAATAATGTCAAATTAATTAACAGCCCAATTAAAATAAAACAACATTATATAAACCATAACACATAAGCGCTTAAACAACTAAGTATATGTTGAATAGGAATGTCTTTAGACCCCTCTTAAACGACCCAAAACTACCACAGGAACGGAGAGCACTGGGCAGTTCATTCCACCAACATGGAACCACTGAAGAAAAGAGTCTGGAATTAGACCCAGTTTTCATGACTGGTCGACACAACATACGCTCACCAGAAGACCGCAGTGGGCGGTTGGGGATGTAAGGCTTGATTATTGAATTAAAATAACTAGGAGCAGATCTAGTTAGTGTCCTATAGGCCAAAGTGAGAGATTTAAATTTAATTCTGGCTACTATAGGGAGCCAATGGAGAGTAACTAGGAGAGGAGTTACATGTGTCCTCTTTGGCTCATTGAAGACCAGGCGTGCTCCAGCATTTTGAATCAGCTGTAATGATCTTGTTACACAAGCGGGTAAGCCAGCTAATAGTGAATTACAATAGTCCAGTTTAGAGATGACCATGGTCTGAACAAGAAGTTGTGTGGAATCTTGTGTCAGATAAGGTCTGATCTTCCTAATGTTGTAAAGCATAAACCGACATGATTTTGCAATAGAAGCTATATGCTCAGAGAAGTTAAGTCGGTCATCAATTACAACGCCCAAGTTTCGTGCCGATCTAGTTGGGGTCAGTGAAGTTGAATCAAGCTGGATGTTAATCTGTTGGGGAATAGCTGTTTTAGCTGGAAACACCAAAGATTTGAGAGATTAAGCTGAAGGTGCCGATCTTTCATCCAGGCTGAAATATCCTTAAGACATGCAGAAATCCGGTGGGAAACACTAGTCATCAGGTGGGAAAGACAGGTAAAGTTGAGTGTCGTCTGCATAACAGTGATAGTCAAATCAATGGGAGCGAATGGTATCACCTAAGGAAGTGGTGTAAATAGAGAAAAGCAAGGGTCCTAATACTGATCCCTGAGGCACACCTGTGGTGAGGTCATGAGACTTAGATACCTGTCCCTGCCAAGACACGTTGAAAGAACGCCCTTTAAGGTAAGATTCAAACCAGTCAAGAGCTTTTCCAGAAATTCCCAGTTCAGATAGTATAGATAGGAGAATGTCATGGTTAACAGTATCAAAGGCTGCAGATAAATCTAGTAGAATTAATACTGATGACTGAGCAGAGGACTTAGCTACTCTCAATGCTTCAGTCACAGACAGAAGAGCAGTTTCAGTAGAATGACCACTCTTGAAACCACTGCATAGGGTCTAGTAGATTATTCTGATGAAGAAAGTCACAAACTTGCTTGAAGACCACTTTCTCCAAAACCTTTGACAAGAAAGGAAGAAGGGAGACAGGTCTGTAGTTCTTCACCTCAGTTGGATTAAGTGTACTTTTCTTTAGCAGAGGTGTAACCCTAGCCTGTTTAAAATAATAAGGAACTATTCCAGAACTGAGTGAAGCATTAAATACATGTGTGACTGCTGGTAGAACAGCGGGTGAGATAGACTGTAGAAGAGTGGACGGGACAGGATCTAATGGGCATGTTGTTGGACGACATCGCTGAAGCAATTGAGAGACTGCTTCCTCATCAAGAGGAGAGAAAGAGTCAAATGATGCGGTCATACTAACACAAGGCAAAGCCTTCCTTATAGGAGCATCAAACTGAGCACTTATTTTAGCAACTTTTTCAGTGAAAAATGTTGCAAAGTCATTTGCTGACAGTGAAGTAGTTAATGGTGGTGGTGGAGGATTGAGAAGAGATTTGAAAGTAGAAAAAAGTTTTCTACTGTCAGTGGCGCTCTCAATCTTGCTTTGATAGAATGCCTTTTTTGCAAGTGTAACAGTGGATGAAAAGGATGACAGCAAAGACTGGTAGTTACTAAGATCATTTCCATCTCTGGATTTACGCCATTTCCTCTCAGCAGCTCTAAGTTCCTTTCGTACTGAGACTATACTGTTCGTCAGCCATGGATGGCGAGGTTTAGAACGAGTAGGTCTTGAGGAAAGAGGACATGCTGCATTCAGACAAGATGCCAGTGTAGAGCAGAGAGTCTCTGTAGCGTCATTAACCTCAAGTGCCAAGAATGAGCTAGGAGTAGGTAAAGCAGATGTTACTAATGTTGCAAAAGGGTCGCTTGAGAGGCTTCTGAGATTACGCCGGAACGAAATTATCGGAGGAGGAGCTGCTGGGTTATCCAGGAGACGCACAGAGAATCTGATAAAGTGATGATCCGATACATGTAATGGATTAACCAAAACGTTGTCTGTATTACAGTTACGTACCAGAATTAAATCAAGATCTTTACCAGCCTTGTGAGTAGGAGGACTGTGGACACGTGTGATATTAAATGAGGAGAGTTAGGACAGGAAGTCAATTGAAGACGAGTTATCCAAATGAATATTAAAATCGCCAAAGATTAATAATGGGCATGCATCCATTGGAATAGCAGACAGTAGAATGTCCAACTCGTTCACAAAGTTCCCAAGTTGTCCTGGAGGGCGATAAATAACCACCAAGTATAATTTGTATGGTTCAGTTATCATGATGGCATGATATTCAAACGAGTTGTGATGATGATCCATGGCAAGATGAGTAATGTGGATGCTCACACACACAATACACTCCCTCACACCAACCTCAAGTTTCTTGAGAACTTTAATCATCAGTTTCTTGAGAACCTTAATATCATCCAATCAGAACAATGGAACCGGAACGGAATGGAACCATGTATCACCTGAAGCAAAACAATATTCATCCATTTAATGCTTACACAGAACCCGGTTAGTTAAGTAAGAAAACCAAATAAAAGAGTCATAATCCTTCCTGATCAACAGTGCTACTCAGTGTGCAATATCAAGAAATCTAGGCATTCATTGACAATATCAGGAACTTGTCTCCATTTTGTATCACTTGACAAGTTCAGTTGTGACTTTTTGAGTGCATCTCTGATACAGTATTTAGGCTATGAGATGTAACATGCAGGTCGGCATAGTTGATCTGTTGACTGTTTGCAGGTTTATGGCATGTCTCGTAGGCAGAAAAAGGCTGTTGCTCTCAAACACTGTCCACTTAAATCATGAGGGATTAAGTTTGAGGGAATAGATTAAATAGACAGATGTGGAAGGTTTGCAAAGTAATTTCATGCTCCCGTTAAAGAGTATTGCAAAATACAAAAATACAGTATTTTATTTCATACATGGCGTGGCTACTGTATTTTGTAGTTTACTTTGATACACTTAAAATTAGGGTATTTGATATTTTATTTTAAAATGTATATTTTTGCCCATCCCTGCACACACACACACACACACACACACACACACACACACACACACACTTCTTTGCAGGTGCTGTAATGTGATAAGGAGATCCATGGTGTGAAATAGACGGCTCACACTTGCCCACCCACACACAAGGCTGCTGATAGGTAGTCGTCATAACACGACGCACGTGTTATAAGCTGCACGATTAGCTTTTTAATGGGGTGAGCTGTAAGACAAGACTCTCAAAACGTGACTTATAAACACTTCAAAAACCACAAATACGATGGATAACTGACTTGTAAACAACCCACATTTAGTCTAGTGACTCACTGAATCTATTAACACACTAAATATAGTGAGGTAGCGGCCTATACAGCCTCTAAACACTCTAAACATAGTACCTGCCCATAGACTGTATATATAGAAGGTCCTGCCAATAGCCTTGCTTATGCAGTCATGGACACCCAATGATTAGATATGATCAGAAATCCTACATGATATTACTTACAAACAGCATCAAAGAGATTTTTTTTACAGTTTTAATGGCACTGTGCACATAAGTCACATTAATCTGCACATAAATAGTCAATATTAATGGTCTCGGACCAGAGATATAAAGATAAAGAGTGTCCCACTGCAGTCCCTGGGACAGACGCCAGAGACTAGCTCTACATGGCCAAAGATGGTATCTATGCTGTTGTTGATAAAATGTGTCCCCTGTTCATGGGATACTTTGTCTAGCTGTCTATTTCTGGTTAGTGAGCTTCCCCCTTCACAGTAAAGTGTTTTGGTTGCCTTGATAAAAGTGCTATATAAATGCAGTTAGTTGTTGTTGTTATTTCTCTCTCTCTCTCTCTCTCTCTCTCTCTCTCTCTCTCTCTCTCTCTCATCACAAATATGCTTGCAGAGGGTTTTATTTTTTATGTAATATGTCTACTGCAACACATTAAGCATCACTCAAATGACTCCGTAGCTTATGGTAAAATTGCAGACGGTCATTTGTTTTTAACACTTCTGTTCTCAGTTAATCTCTTCATTTGCAAATTTAAACACAACTAACAAGTAATGAATGCTTGATGCATCTGATCAGTAAACAGTAACATCAGATTCAAAACCAAAAAAATGTTGTGACTCATTTTCACCAACAGAGGGAGCTGTACTACCATTCCTTCCACTATGGACAGACCAGCTGTAGGGGATTCAACAAGTAAAAGGGTGGGCCTACCTGACTGCTCATGCAGAAAGCAGTCCATTTAACATACAAGAAGCCCTTTCACACATATCCACAGCATTACAAACACATCCAGACACAACCACGGAGGCAGACACACACACACACACACACACACACACACACACACACACACACACACACACACACACACACACACACACACACACACACACACGGGGCATTACAGAAAAGGAACATCTGCAAAGTGGATTATAACAGTGATACTGAGCAGCACTACCCACAGTACTCAACACTCACACAGACACACACACACCATACAGAAAAACACACACACACAATACACAAACATGCACACAGACACACACACTCACAGTTGCACACACATAAACACACAGACACACACACTCACAGTTGCACACACATAAACACACAGACACAGAGATACACACACAGACAGAGATACACGCAGAAACATAAACACACACACACACACACACACAATCTAAAAACCACCTCCATCCCCCTTAGAGACACTGATGCCCGCACAGGGCGACAAAGTTGCTGGTACTGTAAGGAGTAAGATTATGACACGACAGTCCTCCACCCCTCTTACACCGCCCACCTCCCACTGCCCTACTACACCTCTCCATCTCCCACCCCTCCTCCACCTCCACCTCCACCTCCCAATGCCCCACTACACCTCCACCTCCCACTGCCCCACTACACCTCTCCATCTCCCACCCCTCCTCCACCTCCCAATGCCCCACTACACCTCCACCTCCCAATGCCCCACTACACCTCTCCATCTCCCACCCCTCCTCCCCCTCCCACTGC
>NW_027468674.1:17928389-17963389 GCF_046254945.1 Alosa pseudoharengus | reverse complement strand
AAGTAACTAAGTTAGATTACAAGTTACTTTATTAGTTACTTTCAGCAGCTGCCGACAACACCCCCAACGCTTCAACATAAAAATGATTTTGCCAATACTCACTATACTGGAAGTGCATTTTAACAGCAATGTATAGCAGACATCCCAACCTAACCTACTTAGATACTGAAATTCAGATGTTTGTTCAATAATGTCTAAGTACACCAAATAAGGAAGGCCCATTGATAGAAATTGTTATAGTAAAATATGTAGATTTTTTGTAGATTTTTTTTCATGTAGCCTTGGCAACTAGCCATCTTGTATAGGCCTGAGTAATATGCAAATGAAATTACACTTGTTAAACTCACCTCAACAAGTCTTTTGCAATCATTTAACCCGCCATGAGCAATGCTAAAGTCGCTGTTACAAACAGTGCAGTGTGCAAGATTATCATTATGTTTTAATCTTTTGAGACAATTGGGTACACTTTTGTGTAGTCTGATGTGAAATGGGTCTTAAATCTTCCTTTTTGAAGGGCACTGACGCTGCCATGACGCTCCTGTTCCTAGATGCACTGACTGAACTGATTAATTATGTTTGGGAGAAAAGAGATATAAGCACACTTACACTGAAAACTGATTGGTTGATTTAGCAAAACAGACCACGATGCTCTCTGTCTTGGATGCGCTTCAGGTACAAACGCACCACTCCTCTCTCTCTCCCTCTTCGTTGTGTGCGCATTAAGCTATGCACACACGATTTGAAGCAAAGATTCTAGAATCTTTGATTTGAAGTCCAGTCTGGCTTGCGTGCTCTTGTTCGCTCTAGGTTCCGGCAGATTTTATGTAATTTTTGGGCGTCAGGAAGCCGCTATCAATATGTGGGAGACTCCCAAAACTTCGGAAGACTTGGGATGTCCAGCTAGACAGCACTTTGTCGCAAGCACAGAATGTACAATGTACCTTAATGTTGTCATGTTTAGCTGACACAAACTCAAAGTAATGACTGATGAAATGTGCATCTCTCTCTCTCCCTCCATTGTTGTTTACATTTGTGTCGCTGCGTGGTTTTACACGTGAATTGTCCTCATACTGAAAACCTGAGCATAGCCTACATGACATTACTGTAATCCCCAAGACAAGAAGAAAGCAAAGAATATATATTTTTATTAAGGAAAATGACAAAAATAGTAACGCACAGTAACTTAGATAAGTAACTTTAATCTGATTACTGGTTTGTAAATAGTAGCACGTTAGATTACTGTTAGTGAAAAAAGTGGTCAAAATAGACTAACGCGTTACTGGCATCACTGTGTGTATGTGTGTGTGTGTGCGCGTGTGTGTGCATGTGTGTGAGTGAGATGTGAAAGACTATTTGTGTTTGTGTCTATATGTTTTTGTAGAGAGAGATGTGTGTGTGTGTGTGTGTGTGTGTGTGTATGTGTGTGTGTGTGTGTGTGTGTGTGTACAGGCGCTTGTGTCCCTGCACACTCTTGAGTTTAGACCGTTAAACTCAGCGTGGAAATGATCCAGAGTGCTAATATCTCCCACCTACGCCCTTTGGTAATTGACAACAATTAAAAATTAATTTCTGTGAGATGAGGTGAGTCACACGTGGGCTCAGACTCTTTAGCATACAAGCCCTTCAACATCAAAAGACACTTCCGCCTTTAATCTCCAAAAGGCCCAGGCTTTGGAGCTTTACCCTGGAGACCCTCTCGCCTGTCTCGCTACCCCTCTCCCCCCCCCTCCTCCTCCCCCTCCTCCTCTTCCTCCTGAAATAGCTCTCAAGGGACCCTGGGGAGCCACAAACGATGGTCAAACATCTGTAAGATTAAAGAAGATGACTTGGGCAAACAGTGTGGCCCTTTCAAGTGAAGTGCTGATTGATTTGCTAAATGCAGAGAGAGGGCCTGGCCATAACACACCCAGGTGGATAAGATTGTGTGCTAATTCTATTTATCTCTTTTTTTTAAAAAGGAGAAGAACCAATGGTGTCAATAAGAGGGTGGGATCAAAAAGATGGTAAAGACACATTTTGGAGCCGTAATGCCTTTCACACTGTAAGTAATGCAACACACACACACACACACACACACACACACACACAGTCACACACACTCACACACCCTCACACACACACACACACACACACACACACACACACACACACACACACACACACACACACACACACACACACACACACACACACACACACACACACACACACACACAGTCACACATACTATTATTGCTTAAGATATGACTCTCACAACAAACATCAAAGCGAGGAGGGTCCCTAACTAAATTCTGGCCAGAGATGATGTGAGTGATGTTTAATTTGTCTTATGATGTCTTTGTGCTCGTCTACAAAACAGGCAACAAAGAGGCCCTTTTCATTTTCAGATCTAATAATTTACACCTCATTGGACTGAACTGAATTGCTAATGAGGAAACATGCTTGTCTCCCTAAAAGGAAAGACACAGACTAACTGCCACAAGTGTCATTGTAATAACACAAGTGCAGATGTAATAGTTAACTTAACATATGATATTTTTTATTTAACTGAATATAAAATCAGGGACATTAAATGTGTCCTTTCGAGTTACTTTAACTTTAAGTTACTTACTACTCAGATGTAGTATTAACATTATTAGGAATTTAAACTATATCATTAAGACTTTTTATGCTATGAAAATTAATCCCAGATATAATTTCACTTTGCCATCTCTGACATAGAGTAGGTTGTGTGTGTGTGTCTGAGGGATAAAACCAGACATTGCTGTTACACTAGGACAGTTTTTCTCAAACTTTTTCAAAACAAGGACCACTTAACCAATATAATAAAAACAATAAAAACTCAAAAAAACAGTAGACCTACTTCAACAGTATATTACATAATAGGCCTACTCACTGAACCACCTTGCTTATTGTCTTTGCACCTTGCTTATTATGTCAGAGGATTCATATGGTTTAAACTGGCATACAACTCACACACAATGGCAGCGTTGCAGAACTGTTTGGATTTACATATACAAGTTGGTTCAATATTGCAAACAACTGATCTATATTATATTTTACCACGTCTGCTCGCGGACCACTTAGGATAACTTGCGGACCACACTCTGAGAAACACTGCACTAGGAGACCATCACTTCAGCAGACAAGCTCCTGATCCAGATGATTGTAGGCTTGGGATGAAGCCTTTCTAAGGGAGAATGAATTGACTGATTGATGGAACTGATCTTTGCCATACAATTTAATTATACTGACATGCATGGTCTCTCTCTCTCTCTCTCTCTCTCTCTCTTACACACACACACACACACACACACACACACACACACACACACACTCACAGTGTCAACATCACATCAGAATCACCTTGTTGCTTGTTTCACCTGTGGGCTCCTGTACACACCTGCCCATCCCATCAGCGTTGTGGTGTGAGCAGACAAAAACATGTTTCTATCACTTTTCTCTTTTTTCCTGTCTTTCTCTTCCTTCCTTCCTTCCCTCCCTCCCTCTCTTTCTTTCTGCCTCCTTTCACCCCAACCCACACACAAACACACTTTCTTCCCTTTTTTTGCTTTCTGTCATTCCCTCACTCTGACTCCTAACCTCTCCCCTATCTTACTCGGTCCCCCCCCCCCCCCCTTCGTCTCTCTTTCTCTCTGTGTCATCACAGCCCGTAGAGGCTCAGACAGGATTAATCCTCTTCAGGACCAAGCACTGCACTGTCTGGATTACACAGTTGAGGACCGCACCCCCCCCCCCCCCCACCCCCTCTGTCTCTTTTCCATCTACTCTATCTATCTATCTATCTATCTATCTATCTATTTATCTATCTATCTATCTATCTATCTATCTATATATATCTCTATCTATCTATCTATCTATCTATCTATCTATCCATCTATCTATCTATCTATCTATCTATCTATCTATCTCTTTATAGATTTACGTGATTTATCTCGTACAGATGCGCACACATTGCATGTAGTGCTCGTATTACCATGTGATTTTATGAGTGATGACACTAAATTAGCAAGTATTTCCTTGTTTAAGTAGTTTTACTGATACAGACACACACACACACACACACACACACACACACACACACACACACACACACAGACGCCTGTGTCACATATACACTACCAGTCAAAAGTTTGGGGTCACTTAGAAATTGAAATTCCACACCATTATAGACAAAATACCAGGGCAGTAGTTGTCAGATTACATTATGTGCTTACATATTTGCAAAAGGGTTCTTGACTGTTGTAGAAAGGAATGGCTATTCTTTACGTAATGCAACATCTACATTGCCCATTATCAGCAACCATTCATCCAATTTTCCAAAGGCACATTCTGTTTACTGAGAAAACATTGGAGAACCCTTTTGCAATTATGTAAGCACATAATGTAATCTGAAGACTGCTGTCCTGATTAAAAGAAAACAATGCAACTGATCTCAGCTGGTATTCTGTCTATAATGGAGTGGAGTAGAAATGTCTAAGTGACCCCAAACTTTTGACTCGTAGTGTACGGACACATACACACACAGCAAGATACATGCGTCATACACACATATACACACACAGAGACATGTGGGTCTCATGGGGCAGCCATAGCCTACTGGTTAGCACTTCAGACCTGTAACCGGAGGGTTGCCGTTTCGAACTCCGACCAGTAGGCACGGCTGAAGTGCCCTTGAGCAAGGCACCTGACCCCTCACTGCTCCCCGAGCGCCGCTTTTGATGCAGGCAGCTCACCGCGCCGGGATTAGTGTGTGATTCACCTCACTGTGTGTACACTGTGTGCTGTGTGTGTTTCACTAATTCACGGATTGGGATAAATGCAGAGACCAAATTTCCCTCACGGAATCAAAAGAGTATACATACTTATACTTATACACACACACATACACAGAGAGGGGGAGAGAGAGAGGAATGGAGGGAGAGAGAGAGGGAGAGAAAGAGAGGGAGAGAGAAGGGAGAGAGCACACGTGTACATGTGTGCATGCATGTGTGTCTGTATGTCTTTGTGTGCACCTCTCTGCCAGCATAAGGAGAACACCTCTCTGCCTGGAGGAGAACATTTAGTTACAGTAAAAGCAGCTCAAGCGCGGTGTAGCAGGAAGGGACACCGAAAAATGCTAAAAGCTTTTATGACATTTACACCCCTGTTACTCAGCGCATTAGATTATCCACAGTCAGTTTTACCTCCCTGTTGCATTAGACGCTGTACAGAAATAATCCTTAAAGGCCTTTGAAGCAGACATCCCAAACTGGTGCAGCACTTGTTGGATGTGAAGTGAAATTATTAAAAGCTCTTGAATGTATACTGTTGGAAAGTTTTTGACTTTAACGTTAAGTGTTGTGTGTGTGTGTGTGTGTGTGAGTATACTGTATGCCGTTCGTACTTTGCACTCCTTCAGAGAGAAAAGGTGGTGACCATGATGTACTCTCAAATGTGCTTTTGTGTGTGTGTGTGTGTATGTTTGTGTGTGTGTGTGTGTTTGTGTGTGTGTGTGTGTGTTTGTGTGTGTGTGTGTTTGTGTGTGTGTGTGTGTGTTTGTGTGTGTGTGTGTGTGTTTGTGTGTGTGTGTGTGTGTGTATGTTTGTGTGTGTGTGTGTTTGTGTGTGTTCGTCTTCCAGGAAGCTAGCTGGAGGAGCAGAGGTTATCCTGAAGCACCACGCAAAAAGGTCATTGCTCTCCTGTTCCCTCTGTTCCTTCCCCTCTCTTCCTCTCCTCCTCCTCCTCCTCCTCTTCCTCATTTGCGCCTCTCGCTCCGCTTTAACCCTCTCTGCTATGGCCTTGCTTTCCTCACTTGGACAAACACACGGCTACTTTTGTGGAAAGCGTGTATCATGCATGCCGGTTTCAAGTTTGAAGTGCTAACCAGTAGAGCCACGGCTGCCCCTATGGCATTTCCTCACTTAAACAAACACACGGCTACTTGCGTGGAAAGCGCGTATACATAGTTATGCATGTTATGCCTAGTTATACATAGTTATGCAAGTGTGTGTGTGTGTGTCTGCAGTAACTGATGGAGAGGAAGAAAGTATATTTATAACAATGACCTTCATAGAAAGTGTTACCTCTACATATATATTTTTGGCTGTGCGTCTAAAATGGAATATTTTGTTTTTCAGTCCATTGACTGTTTTTCCGTCCATCTGTCTAACGTGGGCTTTTCTCGTTTGCTTGATGAGGGACGCTAACTGTTTCTACGTGTCCAGAGCATCCAGGTGGACGAGGGTTCGGAGGCGGTACTCACCCTTGAAGGGCTTTCTCCCCAAACCAGTCTCCTTTGCCAAGCCCTCGCAAGTAGACTGGTGTATCACTGGGTGAGTCTTCTCGTGTGACGTTCACCTGTGGGGACAGACAAGGCATTCAACGATGAGTGTGTGTGTGTGGTGTGTGTGTTTATGTATTCAATATGCCAATATGTGTACACATGTATTTACACCTGATTGTTTGAGTGTATGTGCATGTGTGCGTTTCTATAATTCACAATTAGTCCTATATAATGATTTATTTATTTTGGTTTAATATGATAATCTCTGTATGGAGATGAGGACTCTTGCCATCTTATCCTGTTCAGTTCCAATTGTCACCCTTTTCGCAAATCAGCAGAAAGTAAGGAGTCCCTCAGTATCACTAAAAAGTCACTTGTGTGTGTGTATGTGTGTGTGTGTGTGTGTGTGTGTGTGTGTGTGTGTGTCTATATGTGTGTGAGTGTGCATGTGTGTGTGTGTGTGTGTGTGTGTGTGTGTGTGTGTGTGTGTGTGTGTGTGTGTGTGTGTGTGTGTGCATGTGTGTTGCGGAGCAATGTGTGTGTATGTGTGTGTGTGTGTGTGTGGGGAGGGGGGGGTTGTAATGTGAAAAAAATGCCTCAAGCATAAAAGAGAGTGTTGCCTCGGAGACAAGCACACCAGCAAACATTTCACTGGTGAGCTAAGTAGCCCTGACCCCTGACCTCTGTGTGCTTCTTAGGTGTCCTGCTGGAGGAGGAAGAGGAGGGTGGGGGCACTCACCTTCCCCTTGCTGATGATGAAGAAAGTGTCTCCTCGCGCCCCCTGTCTGATGATGTACTCCCCATCTCCATAGTGGGTCTATCGAGGACAGAGGAAGAGAGAGAGAGAGAGAGAGAGAGAGAGAGAGAGAGAGAGAGAGAGAGAATAAGGGGACAGAGAAGGAGAGAAAGAAACAGATGGTCAGTGAAGCAGAGAGAGATATATATAGAGCATCGAAGGGAAGGATATAAGGAATGTAAAAAAGAATAGAATAAGGCAGGAAAAAGACAAGATGAGAAGGGGGAAGTAGCACTGACTATCCTACTGTGATTTAAATGCACCCTAATATGACCCCTTTATATTGCCTTATAAGGGGAAGCCACACTGAGTCTGATTCAGCCATATTAGTATAATGACCACAATATTATGTACCATTATACAATGCACAGACACACACACATATACAGTACACACATACACACACTGTAATCACACACACACACACACACACACACACACACACACACACACACACACACACACACACACACACACACACACACACACACACACACACACACACACACACACACACACACACACACACACACACACACACACACACACACACACACACACACACACACACACACAGAACAGACTCCAAAAGAGTGTTCCATCAACTTTCACAGGTCAATGCAATTAAATAGAACATTGTGTGTGTGTGTGTGTGTGTGTGTGTGTGTGTACACAGCGAAATGAAAAGTCCAATGATCCCCACACTTATTATTGCTCATCTGCAGAATACAAAAGATCATGGTGTGTGTGTGTGTGTGTGTGTATGTGTGTATGTGTGTGTGTTCTGACTGAGAACGCCGCTCCCATCAGTCCAGAAATGCCACGGGGATATTTTGAGGAGCACAAATAGTATGCAGGAACATTTCAGCGCCATCTTCCTCATGAATAGTATTGATCGTGGAGGATGGCGATCTACCCAGAAGGCCGTTGGCAGTGTGGCATCGACTGGCGCCGGATGCTCTTTTCTCCCTTCCACCCTAGCGCCACTCAGCACCACTGGGCATGGGCAGGGGGAGAGATGGAAGGGACACATCTGGTATGATGGGAAGATGTTGCGGACTGCAACCAGAGCCTCAGCTGTCAGCGAGTAAGCAAGACGAGGCATTTCCTATTCCAAAGTGCAGTACACTCATACATGCATAAATAGACACACACATACACACACATACACACACACACATATGCACACACAATCTCTCTCTCTCTCTCTCTCTCTCTTTCTCTCTTGCACACACACAGAGAGAGAGAGAGACACACACACACACACAATAACACACAGAGACACACACACAAAAACACACAGAGACACACACACACATACACACACTCACACACACACACACACACAATGTTCTATTTAATTGCATGGACCTGTGAAAGTTGATGGAACACTCTTTTGGAGCCCTCTTGAGTCTGTTCTGTGTGTGTGTGTGTGTGTGTGTGTGTGTGTGTGTGTGTGTGTCTTCCCTCCCATTACTACCCTCTTCGCAGTCCCCCCAGTCCCGCCCCCTTCTCATACGCTCAGTGGAAACTGGCGAACTTTTGACACGCCGCTCGATCCCGCCTCACAGGGGCCAGTGTGGGAACGCTCACTCGCTCGCTCGGCCGCCCGCCGGCCAGTCCGCCCACTGGCTGCCCACCTTACAAACCCCTCACAAACCGATCCCAGATGTCTGGCAAACAAAAGGCATAAATAACAATGCAAAACAAAAACAAACAAACGTGAACAAAACAAACAAACGTAAACAAAATAAAAACAAAAAAAAGGAAACAAAAAACAAATCAGACTGGAGCGAAATTAAAAAACTTTCCGGTTTTGACTCATTTGCACTCAGATGCGTTTGAGTGTCGCGGCTCGCTCGCGTGTCGTTGGCGTCCATCTTCAGCACGTCGGAGTAAGCCTACTCTGAGCTGCCCTGGCTACACAACCTCTTTGTCTTCTTCTGACAAATAAGGTGAACGGCTTGCCCTAAAATATGCAGCTTCATTTTTTTAGATCATGTGTTGACAAAAGAGACTGGAAAAGCATGTTAGAGGTTAAGACCCTCTCTATTCTCTCTCTCTCTCTCTCTCTCTCTCTCTCTCTCTCTCTCTTTCTGTTTCACATAGTTATTTTTAGGACAAATTTCAGACTCCCCAGACTCCTCATATATATATTCAAACCTTAGCAGTGACTGTTAGATAACAAGGCTAGTAGTAATGAAGTTTTGCTGTTGTTACCAAGGCAACATGTTTCTGCCCTGCAGAATAGTGTCTTTGTCATGAGATCCTCTGACAGATGGGAGCAGGCCTACTGACCAATCAGCATCTAATGTCCAATGTCCATGTTTTGGAGCTCAACAGGTAGAGCTCGGTTGAACAACACTAAGATTATGGATTCAATACTCTGGTTGGAATTACAATAAATATTTACTGTATAAGTCACTCTGTATAAAATCCTCTGGCAAATTATTTGTAAACAAAATGTATAATAAATACAACAATGAAAAGACTGCAAATCAACAATGAAAAGACTGCAGACATGAGTAGCAACTACAACTATTACAATTATCATGAAAACAGTATTGACCTGGTGAGTTGCTTTCTCACAAACAGTTAGAGTTAAACACAGAGAAACTGGATTCCTCGACTGGCTCAATACTAACAGCTCTTCCTCAGTAGGGTGCTCATGGGGCTGTGTTTTAGAATGGCATTGTGAGTTCCAGGGTCCCTCAGCAGAGAAACAGGCACGTCAACTCAGACAGTATTCACAGCCCACGCTTTCACTCACATACTAACAGTGTGTGTGTGTGTGTGTGTGTGTGTGTGTGTGTGTGTGTGTGTGTGTGTGTGTGTGTGTGTGTGTGTGTGTGTGTGTGTGTGTGTGTGTGTGTGTGTGTGTGTGTGTGTGTGTGTGTGTGTGTGTGT
The DNA here is from genome assembly GCF_046254945.1 of Alosa pseudoharengus. Classification (NCBI taxonomy): domain Eukaryota; kingdom Metazoa; phylum Chordata; class Actinopteri; order Clupeiformes; family Clupeidae; genus Alosa; species Alosa pseudoharengus. Next base: position 17,953,400 of record NW_027468674.1, on the reverse strand, counting down.
GTGTGTGTGTGTGTGTGTGTGTGTGTGTGTGTGTGTGTGTGTGTGTGTGTGTGTGTGTGTGTGTGTGTGTGTGTGTGTGTGTGTGTGTGTGTGTGTGTGTGTGTGTGTGTGTGTGTGTGTGTGTGTGTGTGTGTGTGTGTGTGTGTGTGTGTGTGTGTGTGTGTGTGTGTGTGTGTGTGTGTGTGTGTGTGTGTGTGTGTGTGTGTGTGTGTGTGTGTGTGTGTGTGTGTGTGTGTGTGTGTGTGTGTGTGTGTGTGTGTGTGTGTGTGTGTGTGTGTGTGTGTGTGTGTGTGTGTGTGTGTGTGTGTGTGTGTGTGTGTGTGTGTGTGTGTGTGTGTGTGTGTGTGTGTGTGTGTGTGTGTGTGGTGTGTGTGTGTGTGTGTGTGTGTGTGTGTGTGTGTGTGTGTGTGTGTGTGTGTGTGTGTGTGTGTGTGTGTGTGTGTGTGTGTGTGTGTGTGTGTCAACTGGGTGTAATCGTTCATTAAAATGTCAACCTGGAGAAAAATGGCAGCTGAATATGTCAGCCACCTGCCATAAACATCATTAAATGAGTGAATACACACACACACACACACACACACACACACACACACACACACACACACACACACACACACACACACACACACACACACACACACACACACACTTCACCTGTTGCTTCACATATTAACATAACTTGACAAAACAAACGACAGGACACTTTCCATGATATTAACGTCAGTGAGATAGAGGGCCGGTCAAAGTCTGCCTTGGCACATAAAGTACATCAGATACACACCAATTTCCATACATTCCTTCCAGAGCTATGTCAGAAGATAACACTGAGGCATCATAAAAGTCGTATCCTACGCATATTAACATAACTATGCAAAGCAAAGGAAGGGGCAATTTACATTAAGATACCATATATATTGAACTGGAATAAGTCAAGTCTTTATTCCACTGTAAAACAGATTTGTGCAACTCAACATCACCCCATCAAGTCACCTTGTTTGCGTTGACTGAACCTTGAGTAAGTACCAGGACTGTGTCAGGCAATAGCACTTAAAGAAGAAATTGTGTTAAGACTGCGAGTGTCTCCCTAAAACAGATAGACAAAGATACCTGACAGATACAAACAAACTGAGAGACCCTCTACCACCACGGCACAGAATGTTATCAATCCAGGGATTCTAGTCCAGCTCTGTGAAGATCTCCCTACTGTCGGAGCAGAATAGTCTCTGGCCGATTTTTACATGGGTCTTGATCGCTAGACGTCGCCAAGTACCGTCGACAGGATGCAGGGCCAGGTGTGATGTCATCAGTGTCATCCCTCCACATGTGCAGGTCCGAGGGGGAGCAGGAACACAAGTGGCCGCAGCACCAAATACCACATTCAGGTCCAAATGCCCACAGAGAGAAACCCACGTTTGAGTCAGCTCCCGATCCCACCTTATCTATCTCTCTCCCATTTACTTCCTGACACTCTTCACTGTGATATCTGAATAATGGCAAAAATACTTTTTTTTTAAAACAATAAATAAATAAATAAATAAATAAACATGTATAGGTCCATGTTCCCTCGGACCAGTTGTGGATTCCCAACCTACATACATACGGTACTGTATAATACACTTGATGCTACATAATATTGACACAACTCAGTCAAAGCAGTAGGATCACTTGAGTGGGTTGTGTTTAGTGCCCTGGCCTTTCCTCTGTCTCTCTTCATGCTCTTACCCACATAAGAGGCTAAAATACCCCCGGAACACTTGAACTTAAAGAGATGCTCCCATCTGACAGAAAATCCCAGAAATCCCTCATTTTTATACTGCCATTCCGGGGGCATTAAAAAAGACGAGGTGGCATTTGGCGACGGTGGGGGGGGGGGTCTAGTGTGGGAGTAACAAACATATCGATCACGACGCTGCTGCTGGGTCATGGGGCGACTGATCGAGCAGGGCGGGAGAGGGAACGGGACTCCCCGCAGAGATGAGAGGATCATTTGTAAGAAAGTCAGAAGGCAGTGTGAGAGTGTGCCGAACCTGATGGTGATGGTGCACAAGCCGCCAGTTTGGAACAGTTTGATGTCTGTAATGCAGACGCCATAACAGAGCCATGTAAATAAGCTATTTAAAGTCTGCAGCTACATCTTCTTAAACTTCGACTTATAAAAATAGTGATGTATGTTCTTTATAGGCTCATTTCAAGACATTTAAGGATGCCTTACAAAGCACAATGACAAAAAAATACAATATTCAGACAAGGTGCAGAATATATCAGAAGTGTACTTGGGAAAAGTAACTTAGACTGGAGCCTATGTGTCAGCAAAAGGTAAGTGAGTTTAAAGAGCTGTGTTTTTGTTTTAGTGTATTTTGAGACGTGATTTAAAAGGAGAACATCATTATTGCATACTGTATGTCTTGTTCCAGGAATTCCAGGGGCAAAATGATGCCAAAATAGCATGGTCATATGAGCAAAACTGGAGTCTGCACAGTACACGCGTATTGGAGCCATGGATCAGAACTGACCACATTTGGTTTAAATCTCCTCCGTTTTTTAGTTCCTTTCAGTGGCTTAACTTTTGACTAGGCTTCCAAAATCCATCATGATAGACTCTGTCATTGTGGGAGCGTGATTTAAAGGGAGATCAGGCATTAGGCTGCATGGGGTTGTTGGTCAGGGTTCTGGTTCGTCTGAGAATCTGTGTTGGGGCAGGCGTTGGGGATGCAGAGACAAGGGAATGTGGACTGCGCTCCTGTGCCACAGAGGGTCAGACGTCTGCCTGGTTGGGCATGCGGTAGGGTAGTGGACTGGCACTAGGGGTGAAACAGAACGGGCTGTCACTGGCTTGGAGCACATCCAGGTATTTGAATCTACCACTTAAACAGTTCAGTACGAATATGTGTACCTTTACACCCCTAGTGATTAACGCCCCCCATTTATGCCTGAGCGCCCCCCTTGTCTGCTGCTTCAGTCACAGTGCCCCCCCAACACTGTCCATAAGGCACACTCACTCTTGGAGCCAGCCCCTGTTGGACGTTTGAGGTACTGCATGTTTTTTAAATTCCCATTAAATTTGTTGCTGCTTGGACTCATGCAGGTGGTTTTGGTGTGTCTGAGAGCCAGAGGTGGGGGCAGTGAGGTGGAGATGGAGCCTGAAGGGCGTTAGGGGTTTGGACGGGGGAGATGAGTAGACGCTCTGAGCAGCAACGGTTCATGCTCCACAGGAGATGGCTGCACTCCCACACTGTTGCGCCAGGTGACTCTGACAGGACAACTCTAACACAAACACACAAAAAATACCTCAAACACTCACAGAGAGACACATATAATCAAATACAGCTGTGTCAAACACATTCACCAAATACAACATGCTCTCTCTCTCTCTCTCTCTCTCTGTCTCTCTTACACATACACACACACACACACACACACACACACACACACACACACACACACACACACACACACACAGACACACTCCACAGCTCATTAATCATTTTCTCTCTGCCCATTAGTCCACTACAGTCACACACACAGGTCTCCATTTTTTCCAATCATTATGTCTCTTTTTTTTGTTGGTTCTGATTTTGTGGCTTTCAAACGAGAGCCACCGAACGGCACAGCTCAGGGAGAAGAGAGAGGAAAAGGGAGAAGAGAGAGAGAGAGAGATTGAGAGAGAAAACTCAGAATGAGGTTTGGTTGCTTGTTATATTGTTATATTGTAAGATATTGTTTGTGACATGGAGGTGTGCTTCCCACAGAGGGGGCATATCTAGTCTTACCTCGCCTGACCTCCCCTCAACCCTTATTTTCTCCACTCTCCCCAGCCTGGTGATGTCAAGACATGCCCCCTTTGTTCACACAAAGAAGCTGTCAACTATATACAGTATAGCCGACCACAACACTCTATATATGGTCTCTGTGAGGTTTACCTTGCAATGGGGACAGAAGAGTATCAATATGCAAATCAGTGTCATGCTAACAATGCCTGAGCCTGTCTTGTGTACATGATAACCACTTCCTCTTCACAAAGAAAAAAACATAATAATTAAAAGCCACAAAAAGAACCACGAATGCTGTTTTTCTATGCAGCTTCTGCCAATCAACACTGAAGTATATCTCTCTCTCTTTCTGACACACACACACACACACACACACACACACACACACACACACACACACACACACACACACAAATCGCTATTTAGTCAATAGCAGTTCTGTTTAGTATCATCTCACATGTTGTGGGTAGACAGGTCCTCGCTGGCTCTGGCTGCTCGCGCTTCATAATGAACACTAATGAGCGTGCAGCTGGTCTCCATGCCGATGGGATGACTAGTGCAGCCATTTCTGCTCAGCTTTCAAGATGTCTGCACACAATCTTCCAAATACTAAATTATGATGTTGCTGCACTTTAACATTAATTTGCATAAATTACTTTAACAAGATGTTCCTTCTCAAATGTGTTATAGTGAGAGAGAGAGAGAGAGAGAGAGAGCGCAGCACACATTTTTTACTTCTGGAAGCATCTCCAGGTGAAGGCGCTGCTGAGATATGAGGGATGCCATTGACAAAACAACATTTTAGGCGTCTGATTGAAGGTTTGTGAAAAACACTCAAAGGGACTTTGTGGATTCGAGTCGACTTGAACACAAAATGACATTTGCGACAGCACTCCACTGACTTGGATTGTATTTCATACAGCTGCACACATGGTACAAAGTCACACTACAAGAGAGCCGACCTGACGCTAGCTGGTTTGCATGCTAACTTTAGCGAATGGGTAACAAAGAGCATTGGTGTTTTCATTCTGAATATTGTTAACTAAAGACAACTACAAATAGCTCTTTTACATAGTGCGGAGATTAGGTTGTGACCACAGTCACTGTGAGCTGACTTATCTTTGGCAAACAGCAGCAGCTGACAGTATCAACCTGGTAGCATCTTATTATCTGGTGCCTCAGGTGTCAATTTAATCACACTGCAGCCTGTTGCAATCTGCTGGAATCACAGATGCATCCTCCACTCCTCCACAAAACCTGCCCCGACCCATATGATGAATGTTTACACGTCAGACAAATGCTAGGGTAAACATTATATATGACATCCCTTTGGCAAGCTGTATTCCCGAGCATTCTTTTTTGTTTTCTTTCTCATATGCTTGCGTGGCAGCCATCTTGTTGCACGGGTCTAAGTGGCCTGGGAACCCAGAAGCAACCAATTGGATTTCAGAATCTTATCCCAGCTGTGGCACCGACTATGGCACAGCATAGAAATGCAGGAAGGGGAGGGAAATGACCTCTGCATCTGTCTCATGGCTAACGTGTAGGAAATGGACATCCTCAGGGGCTCTGGGGCAAGACTTCAACACTTGAGGCATGTCCATTTACACACACACAGACACACTGACATACACACACACACACACACACACACACACAAACACACAAACACACAAACACATACACAAACACACACCCCACATACATACACACAGAGAATAGAGAGAGAGCGAAAGAGAGAGAGAGAGCGGGAGAGAGAGAGAGAGAGAGACAGAGAGAGAAAGTAACTATTCCTCCCCATTAAAACACATGGCGATAGACGTCACCTGTTGCCTTGCTGGCCCTGATGGAGTGCCAGGCAAAGGCTAATGAAGTGGCTCATCACGGCGGACGCCGACGGAAATTGGTTTGATTGCTCACCGTCAGCCCCTAATGGACTGGAAACGGGCATCACCATGCGTGCCTCTTTGGAGTGTTCCCCGTCAGCGACACAGGGCCACCGCACGCTGCCACCGACCTGTTGTCACTGATTGACTTTGTCAGAGGGGGGGGGAACCTGCCCCGGGGGAGAGTATTCAAATCTCATTCGCACAGATGTTTCAGTTCAAGTATTACTATGCAGTCAGTGTTTTTTTTTCACACAGCTATACTGTTGCTGAATGCAGTGGTGACTTCCCCTCAACGCCTAGCTGTTAAACGAGGCGAATGTGAAATCAAACCGAATCATGGGTGATGATTGGTGCTCCTGAAGACCCTGAAGCGAGTTAATGAGAAAGAACGGGGGATGTCGACAGGAAAATCAATGGGGAGTTTGTCATTGGTGCTGGAAGGGGCATCCTACCTCTTCGAGCACGTCTGCCAGCTTGCTGAGAATCTCCTCTTGAAGGCCTTGAAAAGTTGGAACACTGGAGAGAATGAAGAGAATAAGAGGAAGAGGAGAGGGAGAAAGAAAGAGAGAGGGAGAGAAAAAGTCAGAGGGACAAATAAAGAGAGAGGGAGAGAGATTAGACAATCAACAAATTAAAGTCACTCCGATGTCATTATCATCTCTGGAACTCACCTCTGCAGTATATCATCATAACCACACACAATCTATCATCTGTAAGAATTCAATACGCCACTTGTTTCTCTGAGAGCCAAAAGCTCACATCTACACAGAGGATTTCTTCATATCAAGCATTTCCCTCCAGAGCTCTCCTACTGTTAACTAGATTAATGCTGGTGGGATTCAGTAAAATTGTCATGCTGACAAGAAGACAATCTCCCGCCATCCCAAAAAAGACACATTCCACCCCCTCCTCCCTTTTCCCCATTGCCAAAGAAGAAATGTAGCTGGGCAAACAACGAGATGTCTTGTGGAGATTACTGGAGATGCCAGGGGACCGTCCCTAATGCTTCTGCACCGTGCTCAGTTTTACCAGCTGCTCTCATCTCCCCTCACCCCTCCTCTCCTCTCTTCTCCTTTCCCCTAATTTTCTCTATTCTCCCTTCCTCTCCTCTCCCCTCTTCTCCTCTCTTTCCCCCCTCCTCTAATCTCTTCTCCTCTCCCCTCATTTTCTCTATTCTCCCTTCCTCTCCCCTCCTCTCCCCTCTTTTCCCCCTCCTCTCCTCTCCTTTCCCCTCTCCCCTCATTTTCTCTATTCTCCCCTCCCCTCCCCTCTTCTCCTCTCTTCTCCCCCTCCTCTCCTCTCTCCTCACCTCCTCTCCCCTCCTCTCCTCTCCCCTCCTTTCCTCTCCTCTCTTCTCCTTTCCCCTCTCCCCTCATTTTCTCTATTCTCCCCTCCCCTCCTCTCCTCTCTTCTCCCCCTCCTCTCCTCTCCTCTCTCCTCACCTCCTCTCCCCTCCTCTCCTCTCCCCTACTCTCTCCTCCTCTCCTCTCACTCTGATAACGGAGGCATGGGGCAGCAGCTAGAGGAAGGGGATGTTCTTTTGACCTGGCATCTCCTTTCTTCTTCTGTTGACATTTCCTGATCTGCCAATACCGTCACATTAAGCTGAGCATCCACAACTCTGGTGGATGTGATGTGATGTGATTGGACGATCCCTCCCTACCCCTTTTCTGTTTGCTGACGCTGGGAATTTGTGGCTTCTTTACAGTTTTTTCCCATTGCTAACACACTAAAATGACATGCATAGCACAATTATTTAAACTGACACACAAAGAGCAAAACTTCTTCTCGTTCTCAAGTCTCCAAAATTCTAAACACATTTTCTGCTTTACACACCTTTTGCAATTCAAAAATGCCACTTTTAAAATGCACTGAACACGGATCTCTGCATAAGACACAACAATCTGACATAAAGTCACGTTTGCCATTTCAAAACACTGCCATTCAAAATGACACTACATGAGCTAATTGGCCTATACATGTGAATATGTTGCACAGACAGAAAAAAAAGAAGAAAGAAGAATTTTCTACAATTTGCACTATTTTAGTATTATGGCAAAGCAAAACCAGCGTAGTTTGCAAAATTGTGTTTTAGCAATTGGAAAAAACTGTAACGACTACTTTCACTGCTTTGACAACTTTTACACACCCATGTGTTTACATGGCATCAGCAGCCATCAGTAACCCACACATACTGTATGGGGGTGGCACCTGCCCATACACACATACAGTGAAACAAGCACACACACCCACAACATATACATATACAAAACAGCCTACTTGACCATGAAGATGCTTCCACATGTACAGTTGGTGTAATAAGTCCTGACAAACATCATGCACACATGCACACATGCACAAACACAAATACTGTGTATATATAGAAGCAAGCTAGCCTAGAAATCTAGACGCACCCTAGCGGCAGCAAATTACATTTGCTGCCAGGGCTACAGTAGTCTAGCAGCTCTCCGTTGGCTTGTGAGCTCGAAAAATTAAACTTCTATCAGGCCAATCAAATTGTGTATAGAGTCGTTAGGCGGGCTTAACATAATGATTGTTGGCAGTGTTGCAACGGTTTGGCTTGAATTCCCTGCTACTTGAAAACAAATAAGATAATGTTGCTGTTGGCGAACAGTGTGACACGAGTTAAGCTTTAAAGGGAAACTTGGCAGGATTTCCCCCTCTGCTGGAGAAATTGTGCATTATGCTATTTCAAACTGTGGAAAAAGGTAACGATAAAAAGGTAACGATAAAGCACATGGATTTGTTTACAAGCTAGCAAAATGGTTAGCATAAGTTCGGCAGACAATGTGGATGTTACAAGGTAAGAAACACGATTTAAAACGAGTTTCTTGTTTCTCACTTCTCTTTCCGGGACGGTAGTCTCAATGTTGCAAGGTTGGTTTTCCGCCTGGGGACGCCAGGGGCAGCGGGAAAAGTCACCATTTTCACCGGAACAGGTCATTTAACCATCTAAATGATTTCTAAACGGGTTTATTACGTTGAAATAGTTGCCAAGTGCCCCTTTAATTAAGTTGGCAAAAGTTTGAACTAGCCAACTAGCTCCGCTGGTGGGAAACGCATGGGACTCATAGCTGTCCTATTATGTGCAGAGGGAATTTGAAAGACAACCGATTATCCCGTCCCTCGGACTGAGCACTGCGAACGGTGAGTGCCCAGACCCTACATTTTAATGTGGGTCTGGCTCGTCAGGCTAGAAGCAAGCACACACACACACACACACACACACACACACACACACACACACACACACACACACACACACACTTTGCCAAGTGAATCATGATGCTCAGTGAGATATTTTATCTGTTCACACAGGCTGACTGTGGGATCATGCTCATCACTTCTCATTTACGTGTTGTACATATGACACTTGTAACATTTCTCCTGGACCTATATGAGCTGCCCTGAACACTGTGTTTTCCTGCTTTTGATGTAGTGTCTAATGACTGCTCAGTAGTGTTTTCATTTTGACTGCTTTGTGAGATGATCTGAAGACAGTGTTTGGTTTTGAGCACAGGTGCAACTGTTTTGAGGCGATTGCTCAGTTTTGCAGAGGTGGGCAAAGGTTTTGGGAATGTAGTTTGAGATTTGGGATTCGTGTTTATAGTTTTGAGAAAAAGTGTGGCAGGTTTCAAAAAAGTGTGCTTTAGCAATTGTGAAAAACTGTAAAAATGTGACGGTGGAATTACAGGAGGCAACAGAAAACAAGCAATATACTCAGAAGGCGAAAATAAATCTGAATTATCCCAGTCAATGACTGACATAATGACAGCCTGCATCGTCTAGTCTGACACAAATATACAATTCCACACTACTGATAAAGCACTCTGTCTGTGATAAATAGCGCGTCATGGTCTATACCCTTGACAAAAGAATGTGTGAATGTGTGTGTGTGCACGTGAGTGCGTGCGTGTGTGCGTGGAGGCAGAGGGGTACCCTCTTTACACACAAAAGCAAGGAAAAGTGTGCTTAGAGCCTCGCTAATAACTTCAGAGTGAGCATATCCTGGATGGAAAGAGAGAGCAAAAAAGAAGGGGAGAGATAAGGCAGAATAGAAAGGTAGAGGAGGAAGGAGAAATGAGGGGGAGGAGGGGACCATGAGGGAGGAAAAGGTCAGCCAATCCATGCTGATTGTGGCTCGGGAAAAATGGGAAAGGAGGGGACAAAACCAGAGAAATGAATAGAAGAAAGAGACCAGAGAAGATGAAGTCGGACGCTCACACAGGTGGAGAAGAGGCTGAATAGGTCAGAGAGATGAAGGGAAGAGGAGGAAGAGAGAAAAACGAGGAGCGATTGAAGGAGGGATGCAGGAAGGGGAAACATGAAGGGGGAGGGGGGTAGAGAAAGAGGACAAGGGGAGAGAGAAAGTGACAGAGAGAAGGAGAGAGACAGAGGGTGTTGAGAGGAAGAGAGAGAGAGAGAGAGAGAGAGGAAAAGAGGGATGGGATGAATAGAGAAAGTGAGAGGAAGAGAGAAGATGAGAACATGTGAGGGAGATATAGAAAAGACAAGAAAGAGCAGGGGAGAGAAACGGAAAGAAAGAGAGAGCTGACCCACCTTTTGAGAAACTCCATGTATTCTGTCTGCTTGATAAGGCCAGTTCTCATCATGATGGTCTGGAAACACTGGCGGTCAATGGCCCACAGCTTCACATTGGTCAGAGCTGGGGGCAGAGGAGGGGGGAGGGGTTATATGTACATTCGGTACATAGGGATAATGTGCGGAACGCTGGTCATTATCAGAAAATAAGTCCCTACAGGGTGAACAGGACTTGTTTCGTCCTAAAGGAACTTATTTTCCGATAATGACTGACGTTCTATACATAACACCTACTTGCCAAAACGTTTCATCATGGCTTTTGCTGAGAAACAAATGAATGAATGAATGAATGAATGAATGAATGAATGAATGAATGAAGTTCCATTGCATGAAGTGACCAGACTACTTGCAAAGTGATATGAAAGCCTTAAATCGGAAGGACAAAACCTGTTGCCATTGACAGCGGTAATTATGACCGCCGCGCAGCGAAGCGGCGGTCATATAGGTTTAGTCAGATTTTTTTTATTTATTTATTTATTTTTTTTATTTTTCGCATGCCCAAATTTCCGTCAATGAGTCCCGGGACACTGAAAGACCGGGGTACACAAACTTGGTGGGCATGTAACCCCACATGGATAGCATGGAACCATCGTTTTTCGTTTTGATCTGTAGCCCCCCCGCTGGACTGGACCCCCCGAAAGGAGGGTAGGGCAGACACAGTTTTCTGTGAATATCTCGAGAACCGTAGGGTTTAGGAGGACCATTTTTTTTTTGTATGTTGATCTCAAGGGGCCATGTCAACCCATTCCATAACCACTCATTTCATGTATAGCGCCACCTAGTTAAACACAAAAAAGTAAAAATGAGGTGTTGTAATTGAAGGTATCTGTGACCTAACATAGTCAAAACTGCACGAAATTGGAAGTGTATGATCATTATGACACCCTCTGTGTGCACGCCAAATTTTGTGGAATTCCGTTCATGGGGGGCCACACAATAAATTAATTTATGTTACTATACACCAACTGGCCTGTAGGTGGCCGGAGACAGTTTTCTGTGAATATCTCGAGAACCGTAGGGCCTAGGAGGTCCACCTTTTTTATGTATGTTGGTCTTAACGGGGCATGTCAACCCATCCCATTACCACTTATTTTATGTATAGCGCCACCTAGTTAAAAATTAAAAAGCAAAAAATTAGGTGTTTTCATCACAATATCTCTGGCTGACAAGGTCAAAACTGCACGAAATTAAAAGTGTAGGATCATTATGACACCCTCCGAATGCATGCCAAGTTGTGTGTACTTTCGTTCATGGGGGGCCTTACAATAAAATAATGTATGTGTACATTTAGTGACGTACACCAACAATGATTCCCGGGACACTGAAAGACCGGGGTACACAAAACTTGGTGGGCATGTAACCCCACATGGATAACATGGAACCGTCGTTTTTCGTTTTGATCTGTAGCCCCCCCGCTGGACTGGACCCCCGAAAGGAGGGTAGGGCAGACACAGTTCTCTGTGAATATCTTGAGAACTGTAGGGACTAGGATGACCATTTTTTTCCGTATGTTTGCCTCCAGGGGTCATGTTAACCCATTTCATGTACACACATGTGCACAAACAGATACACACACACACACACATACATTCACAGTAATCATACGTATGACACATACTCACACAGTAGACATATGTACGCTTGCACAGGCACATACGCAGGCACACACACAAGCGCACGCACACGCACACGCACACGCACACGCACACACACACACACACACACACAACATAAACATGAACATGCACACATGCACACAATTCAAGAATTTCTCAGAATTATGAACAGGCAAGATGGAGGTGGGGTTGTATAAAATGAATTTTACATGTGAAATCTATGAACTAATCATGTTTTGGTACTTGTTGTCTAGCAGATATCAGTGAGAATTGAGTACGTGTGGATAATGCAATTTAGTGAGACAGTTAGAATCATATAGGCCTTTCAGCGTGATTTATTTTTGTGGAAAAAATGTGCTGGACTGGGAGGCGGTCATATTTTGTACCGCTCTGCGGTACATCTAGTTATTTGTTTGCAGTGGTAATTACATGAAAATAATTTACCGTAGAACGTTGGGAAATCCCATTCAAGTCAATGGAGCGTTCTACTAGCATTGTGAAGAGCCATATATTAAAGGTATATGGACATAGACACACTCACCAATCATAAAAAACTAGGGCTGTCAAAATAACTGATTAATTTCGATTAATTAATTTGAGAAAAAATAACTGATTAAAAAAATTAGTGCAGATTAATCGATTCCATATGACCTTTGACCCCCGAGCCGTTCTAGTCTGTAACCATTAGACTGTAAAATGAAGGAGAGAGAAAAAAATGTGCTGCCTAGATCATTGATTGGAACATTTACTTTTAAAAAACGGCCTGATGGTGTTGATAAAAATAAAGTGTTGAAAATAAAGTCCTCTGCAATGTCTGCAGCAAGGAATTTGCATATCACCGGAGTTCATCAACTCTATAGTCACACATCAATGCAAAGAAATAATTGTTGCCATTGAGGGGAGTGTAAATTTATTTTCATTGTGTCCCCTAGGTTATATCTGTGGCCTGAAATGCCTTGTATGTGAAAAAAAAACGTATTCCCGAAGCACTTTTGAATTTATTTCCTCAGCATATTAGGTCATATCATAGATTATTATGGCTATTATTTGTGAATAACAGTGAAAATAATAATAAAAGAGTTTTTGAACTTTAATGTCACTAATGCTGATTATTCAATGATTCATTTGAATTTAAATATTTAAAATACTTTCACAGCAAAAATTATATATGCGATTAATTTAGATTAATTAATCACAGAGTATGTAATTAATTAGATTAAATTTTTGAATCGATTGACAACCCTATAAAAAACACATACATAAACCAGCAAACAAAAGTAGAATGCTCTCACAGATCAATTATGAACACTGTATGTACATCTCAGAACAAACTCTCACACACACACACATGCACACACGCACACACACACACACACACAAACACTCTCTCTCTCACACACACACACACTCACACACATGTGGTGCTTGGACAAAAGAATCCCCAAAAACAACTAGCGTCTGTCCGAAAAAGCACATTAAGAATCCACTTGGTGATGGCAAGGTACAGTAATTATCTACCCGCTGACTGGGAACAATTTTCCCCAAATGCCGTCAAATTGATTTCCTTTCCGCCATAATCTTGGCAGCGATTGGGACGCTGAGGAGAGACTGCCTGAGGAGTCCATGGAAATAGACTTTCCATTGGATGGAAAGAAGTTATTATTCCGGGACATGAATGGGAATTTTAAATGGGATTTCTTGGGGCCGGATGGTGTTTCTAAGAAAAGAGACGGTGGGCTATTCATTCACTGTGGTACTTTAGCCACTATTGAGGCTAAATGGGGAAAAAAGGTGATACTCTGACACACAACCTGATTTGATTCCTTTTTTTCTTGTGATGTTTTCCAGAGACACCTGTTTCACATATAATTACGTAACCAATCAAATTCCAACATTTCTGAGTCACTCAGTCTTTTAGGGAGCCTGGATCCATTATTCAGTGGGGGTCCGATGGGAAACAGTGTCCACTGCAAACACGTTATCTCGCTATGACAGGCCCTGCAGCGCGGGAATCACCCATAGGCCAGGCCAGCTCACCACAGCGCGAGGGTGGGAGAGATAAGGAGAGGAGGGTGGAGGGAGAGGAGGGTGGAGGAAGAGGAGGGTGGAGGAAGTGGAGACAATTGGCAGCACACAACTACGCACTGGGAATTCCCTCTCAGGGATGATGTACTAGGCTCCCATTTGTAACAATCAACCTTTTACCTTTGGCTGTGTTAACTAAAACGCACAAGGGGCTCTTGTGAAAGATTAAGCAGTTAACAATAAACACGGTCAGTTTGTTATGAGATGCCTGAAATAATGTACAAATCAGAGTGCATCCGACACTTAATCAAAACTATAGCATAGACCACGGTATCTTCAGTTTACCAGCAGTAAAGGAAAACACGCACCCAACCATAAACCAGAATCGCGCACAGTATAGCGCTTTATATTTTCATACATTAAATGACCCACACAACCCCAAATTAATTCAATGTCCTTTGTTTTAGTCCCGAAAATAAACCTAGAAGTCCAAACTAAGCGAAAGATAACCTGTCCTTTGCCAGGACGCCCGCAAGAGTCTGTATACTCCCAACAAGGAAAAGAGAAGGCCGCTGCCCGCGAATTGTCCCGCGACGTGCAAACAAAAAAGGTAATCCACAAAAAAAGGCAAAAAATGCGATGATCGGATTTATCCCACGCAAAATAGAAAGAGGCGACAACAATCGGCCTCACCAACTCCAGTGAATAAATCCAGCCAGCCGACTGCAAAGGCTTCCTTGACGCGTCCTCTTCTTGGTAACGCGCTGGTCTCCCCGACAGTACAAGCGGCGTTTAATTTATATAAAGTCCGTTTCCTCCGTAGGGATACTTTTTCTCTATTTACCCCTTACAAGAAACAGTTTACAACACTTTCCACTGCAGCACTGAGTACTGGCGCCACACATTCAAAAATCTCACACACGCTTGCTACTCTCTTCAGAACGCCCCCATAATTTAGCGCGCTCCCCTATATAAGTTTGGGTGCGCGGTGATAGGCGTATCGGCCGGCAGTGTCCCCATACAAATCACCCATATCCATACCATCATACACAGTGGAAATAAAGCATGATAAATACATATAAATAAGTACATATTCATATCACACTGATATTATATGAGACCTACGGACATATATGTAATAAATAATACTTAATTTTAAGTAATGGCACCTAAACTAATGTGGCAGTGTCACAGTCCCCCCCCCCCCCCCCCCCCCCCGCCAGAGGTACCGGAGGCTGAACCCCAAAGTAGGGCTTCACGTTGACCACATTGACGGTGTCAATCTTTCTATTTTGGTCATTCCACTGTATTTGGTAGTTGACAGGGCCTAATTTTCTCACCACTGTAGCTGGACCCGACCATTTAGGCGCAAGCTTGGATGAGAAATTCTCGGATGCTTTTGAGAGTGGGTGAGTGCGGACCCAGACCAAGTCTCCCGGCAGGAGTTGTGCACCTCTCCTGCGGGCATTATAATACTTGGCTTGTCTGGCCTGACATCCCCCAACTCTTTTCTTGACTTCCTCAAACATTGATTTTTGTCTTTCCAGGATCGTGTATGGAGGTTGATGAGGAGAGGGTGATGTCCCAATCAATCTCTCTAGTGGCCCTTTCAGAGATCTTCCGAGTGCCAGCTCTGCAGGTGTTCGGCCCGTGGTCTCGTGATAGGCGGCATTAATGGCAAAACGGAACTCCCTAACCCACTGATCCCAATTCTTGAGTTGGTTCCCTACATAGGAGGCGATCATCGTTTTGATGGTCCGGTTGGAACGTTCGGTGAGGTTGGCTTGGGGGTGATAGCTGGTGGTAAACTTCTGAGTCACTCCCCAGGTCTTACAGAGGTTAGCCATCTCATGACCAGTGAACTGAGACCCCCGGTCTGAGACTAACTCCCGCGGAACACCAAAACGAGTGAAGATCTCTTCTTTTAGGACGGTCACAATGCGGTGGGCTTTGCTGTCTTTTAAGGGGAACATCTCCACCCACTTCGTAAAGTAATCCACGATCACCAGAAGAAAGGTATTACCCTTTTTGCTCCGGGGAAATGGCCCCATAAGATCCATTCCCAGCTTTTCCCAGGCATCTTCGACTGGGGTTGGCTGCATGAACCCTGCAGGCTGACGGTTTTCAGGCTTGTAAGCCTGACATATGTTGCAGACCTTGACGTGGTTCCATACATCCTTTCGGACAGATGGCCACCAGGCCACCTCAAGGACCTTCAAGAGGGTTTTTAATCTGCCCAAATGGCCACTCAGAGGATGGTCATGAAAGTAATCAAGGAAAACAGGCACAAGGCTCTTGGGTACCACCAGTTGGAACTTGTCTCCCCCCTCTCTCACAGGTGAGCGACGGTACAGGAGCCCTTGCAACACTGTAAACCCTACCCTATCCAGCCTACTGTTGGTAGCAGCCTCTTTGGCCAGGTCACTGACCTCTGTATCCTGTTCCTGAGCCTCCCTTATTGCCGACAACGAAGTGGGCAGGTCTGGGGAACTGTTCACAGCAATATATGCGGCTGCTGCAGTGGGAGGAGTCACTGCTCTAGACAGAGCATCTGGGACGATGTTATGCAGACCCTTTCTATACTGGACCTTAAACTGGAACTGTTGCAGCCGTAGGATCCAGCGCGTTAGCCGAGATGAAGTCTTTGGACAATTAAAGGCCCAGGTCAAGGCAGCATGGTCTGTATACACGATGAACTCCGTACCTTCAAGGAAGTGCCTCCATTTTTCAATGGCCCACACCACCGCAAGACACTCTTTTTCGGATGTAGAGTAGTTGCACTCCGCTCCACGCAACCCCCTGGAAGCATATGCTATCACCTTCTCCCCATCATCAGTCGTCTGGACCAGCACCGCTCCCAGACCCACATCGCTGGCATCCGTGTGAACCTCAAATGACAATGTGTGATCAGGCTGTATCAGGATAGGAGCATTCACCAGTGCCCTTTTCAGCTGGTCAAAGCTCCGCTGACAGTCCTCTGACCAGATCCCCACCACATCTTTCCTCTTCAGGCGGTTTAGTGGGGCTGCCAGGTCTGCAAAGTGATCTATGAATTTGTGGTACCACCCCACTAGACCCAGAAAACGCTGCAAAGACTTGATGTTGGTTAACGCGCTGGATCCTACGGCTGCAACAGTTCCAGTTTAAGGTCCAGTATAGAAAGGGTCTGCATAACATCGTCCCAGATGCTCTGTCTAGAGCAGTGACTCCTCCCCGTACGGGCCACCATCTGTAACAATCAACCTTTTACCTTTGGCTGTGTTAACTAAAACGCACAAGGGGCTCTTGTGAAAGATTAAGCAGTTAACAATAAACACGGTCAGTTTGTTATGAGATGCCTGAAACAATGTACAAATCAGAGTGCATCCGACACTTAATCAAAACTATAGCATAGACCACGGTATCTTCAGTTTACCAGCAGTAAAGGAAAACACGCACCCAACCATAAACCAGAATCGCGCACAGTATAGCGCTTTATATTTTCATACATTAAATGACCCACACAACCCCAAATTAATTCAATGTCCTTTGTTTTAGTCCCGAAAATAAACCTAGAAGTCCAAACTAAGCGAAAGATAACCTGTCCTTTGCCAGGACGCCCGCAAGAGTCTGTATACTCCCAACAAGGAAACGAGAAGGCCGCTGCCCGCGAATTGTCCCGCGACGTGCAAACAAAAAAGGTAATCCACAAAAAAAGGCAAAAAATGCGATGATCGGATTTATCCCACGCAAAATAGAAAGAGGCGACAACAATCGGCCTCACCAACTCCGGTGAATAAATCCAGCCAACCGACTGCAAAGGCTTCCTTGACGCGTCCTCTTCTTGGTAACGCGCTGGTCTCCCCGACAGTACAAGCGGCGTTTAATTTATATAAAGTCCGTTTCCTCCGTAGGGATACTTTTTCTCTATTTACCCCTTACAAGAAACAGTTTACAACACTTTCCACTGCAGCACTGAGTACTGGCGCCACACATTCAAAAATCTCACACACGCTTGCTACTCTCTTCAGAACGCCCCCATAATTTAGCGCGCTCCCCTATATAAGTTTGGGTGCGCGGTGATAGGCGTATCGGCCGGCAGTGTCCCCATACAAATCACCCATATCCATACCATCATACACAGTGGAAATAAAGCATGATAAATACATATAAATAAGTACATATTCATATCACACTGATATTATATGAGACCTACGGACATATATGTAATAAATAATACTTAATTTTAAGTAATGGCACCTAAACTAATGTGGCAGTGTCACACATTCACTCCCCACAGCCGAGGCCAAATGGTCAGAGAAAACTCAGTTCGACACGGTCAGGTAGTTTCACACAGTTGGATAAAATGGGGGAGTGTTTTTGTTTTCGATTTCCAATCATGATTCTCCAGGCCAGGTAAGGTGAAAAGTGAACCACAATAATGGAGTAATGTGAAATGATGACATACATTGTTTACTCGGTAACTCTCTACTGCTGGATGAAAGCATCTGGAAATTATGATACATTTAAATGTATTTATTTGTTTATGCTTTCAGTTCAGTCTGTTTATTTATTTGTTTGTTTGTTTATTTATCTGTAGCCTATGTTGGTCTGTTTCTCAGCAGAATTATAGAAAAAACTATCTACCCAATTTTAATGACATTTGGTGGCAGGTTGTAGCATGGATCAATGAAGAACCTATTACATTTAGTGGATCCGAAGCCCAGGGAGGATACACAAATAATGTTTTACTTCCATTGACATTGCGAGATAGGACAAGTAACTAATGCCTCTTATGGCAGCTGAAAATACTGACTTCGATGGCCTTTTGAGGAAAACCATTATCATTTTCTATCAAGAGAACTCTCTGGCCTCCATCAAATACAATCTCCTCGCGTCTCTGTGTTCTGATTGAGAGATGCTGGGTGATTCTGGAGTTTCACATCATGTTTATCGTGCCATGTGGCTGTAACAGACTTTCCTGATTGATCTCTCTAGGTGTACTGACAGCTGGGAGGTGGATATACTGTAGATAAATGGAGAGACAGAGAAAGGGGCTGGGGCACAGACACGATGGAACATTTAATGTTATTTTCTTTTTTCTTCAGCTCCCAGAACAATATCAGTGAATCATATCACTCGTCTGTACACAAGAGGCCACACTTTAGACTAGACTGAATGTGCGTCTGCTATCAGACAATAACAACTCCAAAACATTGTGTTACAGTTAAAAAGCAAAAAAAGACACCATGAAATGACTCTTTCTTTTCAGCATGGACTAAGAGAAAGAAATGAGAGACAAAGGGGGCAAAAACACTTCCAGGCGAGGCATGGAGAATTATCAGCCAATTAGAGCCTTTCATTTAGCCGACTTTTGTGATAGAATCAATTATAGGTGTTCACTGGTTCGCTCACAGAGACCTCTGCATGCATTAGAGGTAAAGAAAAATGCTAGCTAGACACCGGAAAATGGATTGTCTGAAGAGTGTGAAAGTGTGGAAAAAGAAAGAAAAGCCAGAAAAGAGAGAGAGAGAGAGAGAGAGACTACACACCCTCCAGGCTTGTGCTCATACACAATTAGGAGAATTGGCAATGCTGCTGCCACTGCACAGAGTGTCAAGACAAGGGCTCCTGGGAGAATCTACCTCTATATCTTTAACCCACTCATGTAACCACTACTCCCGACCACACTGCACTTCCCACACCAAAAGAATAGTGTCTGATGGCTAATCATCAGTTATATAGAACAGGTTTCTGGAGACTCTGGGAAGTGCTTTACAGATCATCTGGATTCGATCGGTCACGCTCGGAACATCACACGTTCTTCTCAGCACACACTCTCTCTCTCTGTTGCTCTCTCTCTCTCTCTCTCTCTTGCACTCTTCAGTCAACAGAAGCCGAGTTCAGTCGCCTGTGGAAGAAGTCCTCAGGGAGAAGTGGGATCTTCAGCTCAGACATGGACTCTTTCCCCTGATTAATAAAAGGACAATTAGAGGTGGAATACTTATATCACCCACTAATAAATCATACACTGATAGGCTACATTCTATTTGAGTGTCTTCATGGTAGAAGAAGATAATGAAGTGATTGACCGGCACATTGTACAGGTAACCAGATTTCTGCTTTAGTAACATGAAATAAGACACTGGTAATGTGAAATGAAATGTATATACATGAAATGACTTAATTACACATCAATAAGAACCACTAATGTAGTAATAAAGAACGTAATAGTTGGTAACAGCGGATCATCTAAAAGAGCCCCCTGAGGCTTTGACATTTTGAAGAGGAGAAATAAAGGCACCTCTCCGAATTGTGTTCCCTGCCTGTTGGTGCTCCATGGCAACGCTGATGTTTTTTGGAGGTGATATCAAGTCTGCTCCTGTCATAAATCTGAGCCTTTGGAGCGACTTCACTGGACATATGTAGACTGCAGATTTCTCTCTCCGGACTTCAAAGAGGCCTTGGCCTGCTGTTTGCTGGAGATGGGCACGTTCTCCATGATCGCCCGTCTGAAACGGCTGCCAAGCGAACGGTCAACTTGAGAGACAGTTGGAGGTGATGTTCGATCACGTCAAGCTGGCATGGTTTAGGGGCGCGAGTGCCATCTTTTATACGCCGTCCGTCCAGTCGCCAACGCACCTGGAGGCATACAAAGTATGCCCACTCATGCGCTAAATCATACACCCGTGTGGCCGAGGAGGACTCATCCCCATGGAAACAGGCGTCGCCAACAGTGACATCAGCTCTTGAAAAACACCAGGCAATGTTACGTTTGTGTAAGACATTTAAGAGCAGGACTAATTAAAAGGCCTCGTGTATTTATTCTAATCAATCACAATTATGGATTAAAAACTTCTTCCCTGAGTCCTTTTACTTAGTTATTAAACAGTATGCTTAAAATAATTATTTTAAAAACACAAGGTCTGCTTCCTTATCTTTGACTTTAATAAGGGCCCTATTGCTAAAGCCAAAGAAGAAGAACTCGAGTCCGCATGCTGCGCCTTCCTGGAGAGTGGCCAATTAAACGACTGGCTCCCGATCACCATGCACAGCACACACCACACCGCACCTGCATCGCACATCCCGAAAGTAAACAAAGCAAAGCAATACAAAACAACCGCCATCAAGTAGAGGCTGACATTGGACAACAGCTTACACAGGGCAGCCGTGGCCTACTGGTTAGCACTTCGGACCTGTAACCGGAGGGTTGCCGGTTCGAACCCCGACCAGTAGGCATGGCTGATGTAAGGCCCTTGAGCAAGGCACCTAACCCCTCACTGCTCCCCGAGCGCCGCTGTTGATGCAGGCAGCTCACTGCGCCGGGATTAGTGTGTGCTTCACCTCACTGTGTGTTCACTGGGAGCTGAGTGTGTTTCACTAATTCACGGATTGGGATAAATGCAGAGACCAAATTTCCCTCACGGGATCAAAAGAGTATATATACTATATATACACTGCCACCTGAGGAGCCGAAGGGGAGGAGGCCCCTTCAATCTGGTTGCCTTTAATTTGCCAAGGTCGCAATATGTGATTTCAGACAGCAGACTAACACCTGATTAGCGATGGCATTGTGTTAGAGGAAGAGACCTGCCGATGTTGGTTGTTCAAAATATAAGGTGTGGATTTTGTTGCCAATGGAAATGAAGCTTAAAACTTAAATGTTGCTCCTCAAGAAATGTAGAAAATTATTACTTCAAGGGCTTGTGAAGGAAAGACACTGGGGGCCCTAATTTGAATGATGGGCAAAGTGCAGTCTTTAGTCGGTAGCACTTTATTTGACAGTATTGACATAAGAGTGACATGACACTGTCATGAACACATGACACTGTCATGACACATGAACCCTAACCCTAACCCTAATCCTAACCTTAACTTGTTATGACAAAAAACGAATGATACTTAATGACAAGCGTTATGTCATAAACATTTGTGTCTTGTTTATGACACGGTCACTCTTATGTCGATACTGTCAAGTAAAGTGTAACCCTTTGGTCTAACTACAGATAATTTATTGACTAGGCAACATCTATTAGCTAATCTAACACTATGGGCAAGACCTTAAAAGCAAACATTATTAATGAGTCCATTAAATGCCACAATAGCTATAGTTTATCCTCGAGAACTTTGGTTGTTGATAGACTTTTAAATTAGGGCCCAGGATATTCACCTTCTGTTTTTCACACCATTAAAGTCCTTCTTTTAATGGAGCCCATGGCATGAAATATAATGGCAAACTTAAAACAAAACAAAAACTTAAAAACGAAAACAAACTTCTGCTTGAAAGTCTGCCACTGCAGGCCATTTAAATAGTGGAATTTAGAAGCTCAAAGAAAAGCCTTAACAAAGTCCCAGCTGCGATAACAGGGTTTGTTTGGCTTTACAGGCTGACTCATCAGGCAAAGGCTGAGTTAGACAAAAAAGAAGCAAATTAAAATGATCCCTTTAGCACAAATTAATTACGTCATCCTTTCAGTGATGGAACTAGTGTGTTTTCAACGTCAGATGGGTTTGAAATAACTCACTGCCATTTGTTAATGGCATGTACAATCAGCGGTAAGTAAAATACAGGAGCACGGATAAAGGCTTTCAGCTTTTAACTGTATGTTGAAATGAAATGATGCTGTTGAATAATGCCAATATGCATGTTCCATTCTACTGATGGCATAAGCTTCAATCACAAATAGTGTTTATAATCCTGATTAATGATAATCTCCACACACACACACACACACACACACACACACACACACACACACACACACACACACACACATTCAGGAGGAGAGAGATAGACTTCTTATTTACATGTAATAGCTTGAAATATTTGTATTCATCAAAAAAATGTAAAATGAAGTTGGAAACAATGGTATTTGCATAACATAAAGCATGTATCCTTGGATATTTGCCATCATCAAAGACACTTAAATTAGTCTATTGCATATTTTCAATTATCATCCACCCACTCTATATTTCAATTAAACTGCACTTTCATCTCAGACATGTTTTATTTCTTTGAAACTCTGATGATTGATGTTATATAATTATAACTATTTCATAAAGCTGCAAGCTAAATGCAAGCTAAAACGGATGAGGCTGGAGATTAGGAGGTGCAAGTCCACCTGCACAAGGATCTGCTGCACAGCTCTGTAAGATATGCTCACAATTCACATCCTTTCACATTTGTACAGTTACATTTACTCATTTTTATCCAAAGCAACTTACAAAAAAAAGGGACTAATCAAGATGCAGTGTGACTAGGACATGTTAGTGCAGCAAAAAAAGGTACTGTACTACTCCCATAGAAAGGAATGACTGTTCAAGTGAAGTTAAGTCAAGGGAGGGAGAAGAGGGATAGTCGTGATAGGGAAGAGGGTCGTAGTAAGCGGTAGGTTAACTTGATGTACCGCAGAGCGGTACAAAATATGACCGTCGCCCAGTCCAGCACATTTTTTCCACAAAAATAAATCACGCTGAAAGGCCTATATGATTCTAACTGTCTCACTAAATTGCATTATCCACACTCAATTCTCACTGATATCTGCTAGACAACAAGTACCAAAACATGATTAGTTCATATATTTCACATGTAAAAATCATTTTATACAACCCCACCTCCATCTTGCCTGTTCATAATTCTGAGAAATTCTTGAATTGTGTGCATGTGTGCATGTACATGTTTATGTTATGTGTGTGGGTGTGTGTGTGTGTGTGCGTGCTTGTGCGTGTGCCTGCGTATGTGCCTGCGCATGCAAGCGTACATATGTCTACTGTGTACGTATGTGTCATACGTATGATTACTGTGAATGTATGTGTGTGTATGTGTGTATCTGTTTGTGCACATGTGTGCACATGAAATGGGTTAACATGACCCCTGGAGGCAAACATACGGAAAAAAATGGTCATCCTAGTCCCTACAGTTCTCAAGATATTCACAGAGAACTGTGTCTGCCCTACCCTCCTTTCGGGGGGTCCAGTCCAGCGGGGGGGCAACAGATCAAAATGAAAAATGACGGTTCCATGCTAACCATGTGGTGTTACATGCCCACCAAGTTTTGTGTACCCCGGTCTTTCAGTGTCCCGAGAATCCTTGTTGGTGTACGTCACTAAATGTACACATACATTATTTTATTGTAAGGGCCCCCCATGAACGAAAGTACACAAAACTTGGCATGCATTCAGAGGGTGTCATAATGATCCTACACTTTTAATTTCGTGCAGTTTTGACCTTGTCAGCCAGAGATATTGTGATGAAAACACCTAATTTTTTGCTTTTTAATTTTTAACTAGGTGGCGCTGTACATGAAATAAGTGGTAATGGGATGGGTTGACATGCCCCCTTAAGACCAACATACATAAAAAAGGTGGACCTCCTAGGCCCTACGGTTCTCGAGATATTCACAGAAAACTGTCTCTGGCCACCTACAGGCCAGTTGGTGTATAGTAACATAAATTAATTTATTGTGTGGCCCCCCATGAACGGAATTCCACGAAACTTGGCGTGCATACAGAGGGTGTCATAATGATCCTACACTTCCAATTTCATGTAGTTTTGACTATGTTAGGTCACAGATACCTGTGATTACAACACCTCATTTTTACTTTTTTGTGTTTAACTAGGTGGAGCTATACATGAAATGAGTGGTTATGGAATGGGTTGACATGGCCCTTTGAGATCAACATACAAATAAAAATGGTTCTCCTAAACCCTAGATATTCGAGATATTCACAGAAAACTGTGTCTGCCCTACCCTCCTTTCGGGGTGTCCAGTCCAGCGGAGGGGCTACAGATCAAAACGAAAAACGATGGTTCCATGCTATCCATGTGGGGTTACATGCCCACCAAGTTTCGTGTACCCCGGTCTTTCAGTGTCCCGGGAATCATTGACGGAAATTTGGGCATGCGAAAAAAAAAAAATAAATAAAAAAAAAAAAAAAAAAAAAATCTGACTAAACCTATATGACCGCCGCTTCGCTGCGCGGCGGTCATAATAATGTCCAGCTGCTAGTAGTGCTAGGAGAGGAGGTACTCTCAGAAGAGTTGGGTCTTCAGGAGGTTTTACTAAGAACCTCAGTTTCTTGCCCCTTTTCTACAAAGAATAGTGGTCA
>NW_027468674.1:17913389-17920889 GCF_046254945.1 Alosa pseudoharengus | reverse complement strand
AGGAAGGGGAATTGTCCTCAACTTTCTTGGATGAGTTGTCATTTCTATGTTTCTCTCTCTCTCTCTCTCTCTCTCTCTCTCTCTCTCTCTCTCTCTCCGTTGAGCTATGGCTATGCCATGGCTGATTTGCGTAAGATACACAGTGACCGGCAATCCTAAGGGACCCAAGCAATCAGAGACTCAACACACTTCCCTCCCCTGGAGTTTCTAAATCCTTTTTGGAAACTGTCAAAGCAGAAAGAGAGAAAAAAAAGTGGCTTTGGAGTGGAAGGGAGAAAACGGTTACTTCCTTGATAAATTGAGTGATTGAAAGAGCCTAGGTGCCTATCTTCCAGTCAAGGCCATCTGCCAATGTGCTTTTTGAAAAGAAAATTCAACACAACATAATAGACCAAGGGCCTCCATAAAGCGGCATCAACTTGCAATGAAAAAAGCACTCACTCTCTCATCTCACATAACAAAAAAATAATCTATTTGCCTAAATCCACCATATTTCATAACAGGACTTTCCCGTTTTTGTAAAAATCCCTCTTTCCCCTGTTTCCCTCACTACTGCGCTCATTGAGGAGGCTAAGATGGGCCCCGACAGTACACATGCAGCAGATTAAAGCTATCACCAGACACCAGAGCCTGAACCTGAGAGAGAGAGAGAGGGAGGGAGAGAGAGAGAGAGAGGGAGGGAGAGAGCGGGAAAGCAAGGGGGAAAGAGAGGGAGGGAGAGAGAGAAGGAGGGAGATAGAGAGAGAGGGAGATAGAGGGGGAAAGAGAGTGGGAGAGAGGGAGAGAGAGAGAGAAAGACAGATGGAGGGAGGGAGAGAGAGAGGGAGAGAGCAGGAAAGAGAGGGGGGATAGAAAGGGGTGGGTATAGAAAGAGAAAGACAGAGAGAGAGAGAGAGAGAGAGAGAGAGAAGCAGACTCCATCAGGCACTTCAAGGAATTTATTGAATCCTTAGAAGATTAATTGGCAAATATTTAAGAGCAAGACTGGCACAGCTTTGCCAAAGCTATGGATGTCAAAGTTGGTGTGTAGTTTGGCATCCGGGAGCCGGATTGATACCCGGGCTGGGATCTGGCTATCAGGAAGTGATGTAAATTAGTGTGCAAAACAAGAGGCTTCAAACTGAATTGTCTGTTGATGCATTGAAACCAAACGGACAATTAACTTTTTTCTTAAATTGAACAGACGCAGATCCGAGTCCAACCTGGCACTGATCAAGGTTGAGCCTTTTTCTACTTCCAGCCGCCGCTTGGGGAAATTGCCTCAATGTGTGGATCCAGACTGAACTCGCATACATGTATGCAGATGTCTGTCTGCCAAGCTGTAAATTAGGGAGCAAAGCAAAGTCTGTAAAAGAAGATCCAGTTCAATGTCTCTTTGATTAAACAGAACTTCTGAAGAAAATGTAATGTGACAGTCAGATTCAATGATGTAAAGAAATAACTAATGCTATTGTAGCATGTGACTAAACTTTCATGCCAATTACTGATACGACAACACGCCCTGGATACCAACCCTGGATCTCAACCCTGGATCTCAACCCCAGATCCCAACCCTGGATCTCAACCCTGGATACCAACCCCGGATCTCAACCCTGGATGCTAATTGGTGAGATTCCACTCATTGTATGAACTTCCACTGATTGTGTGTAATACAGCTGGTTGCACCTCACTCATCCACTGTGGAGGTAGACTGCTTGTGAGCCCCTTACAGATGGCCCTGTGAGTAGCAGAGAATTCTGAAATGTCAAGAAAGCACATGGGAGAAATTGAATTAAGGCGGTGGTGGTAGCTCTGTTCGAGACACAAAGAAATCACAAAATTAGATATAACACCTTGGAATGAAGCTAACGACAGGACGCCAAGATGAGTGTTACAGTAATGATAAAAAAATATTCTGTAATATAGCATATATTATATCAAAAAGAACAGAGAGTACGAACAGGAACAGGGCAACCTGAGTGCAAATAATGACATGGTAACACATGATGCACTCACAGAAAAGGGGCAGTCGTGGCTTACTGGTTAGGGCTTCAGGCTTCTAACTGGAGGGTTGCCGGTTCGATCCCCAACCAGTAGGAACGGCTGAAGTGCCCTTGAGCAAGGCACCTAACCCTTCACTGCTCCCCGAGCGCCGCTGTAGCAAAGCAGCTCACTGCTCTGGGTTAGTGTGTGCTTCACCTCACTGTGTGCTCTGTGTTTTCACTAATTCACGGATGGGATAAATGCAGAGACCAAATTCCTTGTACAGTATACGCAAGTATTCTTGGCCGAGAAACCTGATTTACATTTACATTAAAGAACAGAAGGTCTTGTTAACAAACTGAATGCATGTGTCTAGAACCGGGCAATAAGACCTAAAAACATCACAGAATACCACTTTAATGGTTGCTTTTTGGGGGTATCATAAAATGTCATCTGAAGTTAACACTGAAAGTTTCTGAATTTGTATTTGGTCTTCAATTGAATTTAACACAAAAAGCAATAACAACAGACAGTCTGACAATTTATCACGATAACTGAATTGGTCAGAGGGAAGATACTTGACCACCTTCTCTTCACTATGGACATGCTCCCCCTCGGCCGGATTATCAGTCACCATGGATACAGTTTTCACTGCTATGCTGATGACACCCAACTGTACATCAGCACCAAACCCTCTCCGGCCCTCCGGCCCACACCTTCAGACTCTGGTGTCCTGTCTGGTCTGCCCAGCAAGGCCCTTGACAAGCTACAATATGTTCAGAACTCAGCTGCCAGGGTCCTGACACACACACACACACACAGAAACACATCCACACACACACACACACACACACACACACACACACACACACACACACACACACACACACACACACACACACGCACACACACACACCCGCATCACCTATAAAATCCTCCTTCTTGCCTATAAATCCCTCCATGCTTCATCCAGTATCTTACTGATCTCCTCCACCCCTCCACCCAGTCATGGTCCTTTCTATGAAATAATCACTCACTCCACATACATAGTGCCCCCTCTCTTATCTTGGCGTGTTTAAAAAGCACCTAAAAACACACCTGTTCACCAAGGCATAATGCTCTACTTGCTGAACCGAAGCAGAACACAAGCAAGCAACTATGCCATGATCTAGAAGCCTTCGGTCACTTCATGGATTTCTGTTTAAGAGTAGGTTACAGGTCACAGTAGCTGTAACTTGATGTTGATTTGGGTATTAGTATTGTGTCCATGTGTGCAGATATTACAATAAATAATTGATTTCGAGGCCAGCAAGTTCCATATCGGAGCACAGCTTCTTGCCTTTGAAGAGACTGTAGAAACAGAATACACAACTTTTCTTTGAAGCCTTGGGACAGAGTGTGTCTTTAGCGATGCCAAGATATTTTCTCTTATGACCTCTAAATATGCCCTAAAATGGACATCAGAGGCATGCATTAGACCAGTTGACAGCAACAGGCCATTTCAGACTGATTTGCAATGTCCCAGATTGGTAAACATCCACACCAGGCAGATTTTAGCACGGGCCTGTTGAATCTGGTAGCATTTTGTTTTTCTCTGTGTACAAATTAGGATCATTCTCACCTTCACATCTGTGAATGAATAATTGCTGTTTCATTCAGAATCTATTGAACTGAATCAGTCACCACAGGCAAAACATGTCATTATGAATCAAACAGTAAATATGATTCACAAAGAAACATTTCTGTCTGCCTCTCAATATTTTTCACAAACCGGCTGTTCCAATAAATTAAGAATTTATTCAAAGAATTCAATCAAAGATATTTTGCCGCTATTTCCAAGATAAATTGATTTTGCTTTGCACTGGCACAGTTTGAATACATTTGTGCCAATATTGGTTACAGCTGCCTAACATCAACCATACTTCATACAAAGAACCTTGATGAAAGGTTCCCCCTGAAATTGTTCACTTTGAAAGTGTCTTCTCAGTTTATAAATTCCATGCATCTATTGACTATTCTGTTTTTTCCTTGT
The DNA here is from genome assembly GCF_046254945.1 of Alosa pseudoharengus. Classification (NCBI taxonomy): domain Eukaryota; kingdom Metazoa; phylum Chordata; class Actinopteri; order Clupeiformes; family Clupeidae; genus Alosa; species Alosa pseudoharengus. The sequence continues at coordinate 17,916,895 of NW_027468674.1, read as the reverse complement.
TTTGCATCATCAACTATTCCCGTGATGATGTATTTATTTATTTATGTATTAATTGATTTTCACATTGCAAATCCAGTGTGCCTCATACTAAACCATGTGGCTTCTCCAACTGGCTTGTGTACTGTGTGCAATTCACTCTCAATAGCTGTTCTTGTCAGCAGGTTATTGGCAGCAATTGACGGCTAACATCTGACATATGTCACGTCTGTAGTCAGTGACAGGCTATTGGCTTGTCACAGTTTGCCCAGTTTTGGCTTGTTACAGTTTGAGCGGTCAAACTTAAAAGTGTTTTCATTCCTCTCTCTCTGCTTTGCTCCAACAACACCTGCATCCAATTTCTTTCTTTAAAAGGCCCAGACAGCCAAACAGTTTTGTTTGGTCCACGGCCTCAGCAGTGGAGAACGAAGCGAAAAGAAACTGTCTGCCCTCACGAAAACATTAAAAAAAGAAAAACAAGGGAGACGAATAAAACACATGAGCTAGACACTCAAGAATCACCTAATCTGGAAAAGAAAAGATTGGGTTTCAAAACAATTCGGGACGACGCGATAGCCTACTGAGTCCCCATGACAGAGGCACAATACAGTGCACACTTCTTAATCTCGTGCTCAACTCCATAAAAGTCTATGTGCTAAAGCTACTCCTGATAGGACAGCACTGCAGCAATCTCAATGCAATGACATCAACCACAGGTCAAAATTAAAAAGCGACATAAAAATAGTCCCAGTCCCAGAACACAAGAAAAGTAGGTAACACTTTAGCCTACTTGACGGGTGAGTTCATAACACATTCATAGCAGCTGTCATAAACTGCACATAAAGCATTCATGACTGTTTCATGAGACATGACTCAACATTCATACCAAACCTTTCATGAATGTGGAAGACGGAACGACAACAACTTGTCAAAATAAAAGTCCAACAATCGCAAAGCAGCATTGCCGTTTGTGTTCCAAACCTCTTACCTGATCACGTCACATCTGAGTCAATGGGCTAGTCCAAGTGCCAAAAAGGCAGAATATGGTCAAGCAAATAATTTTGTTTCATAAAAATATATTTGTTTTATGATGTAATCTTTGCAGATGATTTCTCATCTTTTGCTACTGGGAATTTGCTACTTTATCTTCTACACAGGACACAGGACACATTCTCACCTGGACAAGGGGAAAAGTGCTGTGAGAATCATGTTCTTTGATTTCTCAAGTGCTTTTAACACCATCCAATCCCTCAGACTGGGAGACAAGCTCTTGCAGATGGGTGTGGACGCTCACCTGGTAACCTGGATCACAGATTACCTGACGGAGCGACCACAGTTCGTCAGACTGAAGAACTGTCTCTCTGACACTGTGATCAGCAGCACCGGAGCGCCACAGGGAACTGTGCTCTCTCCAGTCCTGTTCACCTTGTACACATCTGACTTCTGCTACAACACTGAGTCATGCCACATGCAGAGGTTTTCTGACGATACTGCAATTATGGGGTGTATCAGGAACGGGCAGGAGGAGGAGTATAGGAGCCTGGTGGAGGACTTTGTGCAATGGTGCAAACTCAATCATCTCCAACTCAACACTTCAAAGACCAAGGAGATGGTGGTGGATTTCCGCAGGTCTAAGCCCACTCTGCTACCAGTCTCCATTGATGGGGTCAATGTCGAGGTGGTAAGCACCTACAAGTACCTGGGTCTCCACCTGGACAATAAACTGGACTTGTCAGCCAACACTGACGCACTCTACAAGAAAGGGCAGAGCAGGCTGTACTTCCTGAGGAGGCTGCGCTCCTTCAATGTGTGCAGCAAGCTCCTCAGGATGTTCAACCAGTCTGTTGTTGCCAGCGTCCTCTTCTATGCAGTGGTATGTTGGGGAGGAAGCACAAAGAAGAAGGATGCTGGGCGACTTGACAGGCTGGTAAGGAAAGCTGGCTTTGTAGTGGGAGCTGAAAGCTGGCTCTGAGTGCATCACTTCAATATCTGACAAAAGGACCCTGAACAAACTGATCAACATCTTGGACAATGAGTGTCATCCACTCCACAGCACTATTGTTAAGCAGAAGAGCCTGATCAGCTGGAGACTTCGCTCACTGCCTTGCACAACAGACAGACTGAGGAAGTCATTCATCCCCAGGGCCATTGAACTGTTCAATGCATCACTTAAGGGAAGAGGAGAAACAGACTTCTCCGCATAGTCTGTCTGCCTCTTCACCACCTCCATGCCTCACTGTTTGCGTGCTTTATTAGCACATATGCACAAGCCCTCCCTCCATGCCACAGCCAAACTGTGACCACACTTATACCTTTCTTAATATAGTTATTTATATATAGATATATAGACTTTATTCTTGCACTGTTGCACTGTTTGACTTACTATTTGCACCATCACCATGACACTCATTCACAAAGAGCACTTTACCTTACCTTATGCACAGAGATACCCTGCTTCAGTCATTGCAAGCGCACCTAATTGATTAATTACCCACTATGTGGATACTGTTTTTTAGAATTGATTTAGATTAAGTTTTATTTAGTATAATTTGTATTTTAGTATATTTAGTATATTATTTATCTTTTACAGTCATTATTGCTTGGTTGTGTTTTTTTTATATTATATACTTTTAATTACTTTCTCTGCTGTTAGTGAATGTGTGTGTACAGTATGTTGTCTGTATGCTACTGTGACTTTGAATTTCCCCTAGGGATCAATAAAGTATCTATCTATCTATCTATCTATCTATCTATCTATCGAATGTCCAACCAGTTCAGGTTACACAAATACGAGTCAGCTGATTGTAGGTTTGCCCCCCAGTGTTAAACTCAGTGATTACGAATACTTCACAACTTGTATAGTAAAGTGACATTCGATGTAGACTTCATAAGATATTAATGAAATATTTACAAAAACGGCAATGCTGTTTTGCGATTGTTGGACTTTTATTTTGACAAGTTGTCGTCGTTCTGTCTTCCACATTCATGAAAGGTTTGGTATGAATGTTGAGTCATGTCTCATGAAACAGTCATGAATGCTTTATGTGCTGTTTATGACAGCTGCTATGAATGTGTTATGAACTCACCCGTCAAGTAAAGTGTTACCGAAAAGTAAGTGTAAAATCGAATGATGGTGCACCCGGTAATTGATGGTTATAATTAATTGGAAATGATACAGTAACTGTATAATGTGTTTTATTATGGAAAATTCCTGCCAGTCACCATTAGGGAAAGGTGACTTTGTGTCTAATGTCAGTGAGTGAATCAATCTGTATGACAGACTAATAACCCAAGGTCTATCTTCCTCTCCTCCTCTATCCTCCCCTCTCCTCCTCCTCCAGACCTTTCTCCTCTCCTCTCCTCTCCTCCTCTCTCCTCCTCCACCCCCTCTCTCTCTCTATCTCTCAATATAGCTCCATACTGTATCTTGCCTGTCTTTGAGTTTGCTTTCTCTATTCTCCCGTTTTCTTCCCAAGCTTCATCCTTGGTTTTTTTCTTTGCTTTTTCCACATCTTGTCCTTGAAAGGAAT
>NW_027468674.1:17893389-17908389 GCF_046254945.1 Alosa pseudoharengus | reverse complement strand
GTGCTTCACCTCACTGTGTGTTCACTGTGTGCTCTGTGCGTTCACTAATATAAAGTATACTTGGCCTATAAACCTGATTTACATTTTACATTTACATCTGATGTCAGATTTGTATTATATACAGGCGAGGAACCATGGCAACAGTAAGCCTGTGAGATCCACATTGCGACCAGTGGACCAATCAGATCACATGATAAGTGATGAAATCACAAAGGGTTATTGGCACCATTCACAGTGAGATTGGTTATCACTATATGGCCTTTATTTTTCACTTCACTAGTTCATCATAGATTGACTTCAAGTTGGCTGAAATGCTCGCTATTAAGTCCTTTTCAAATGAATGAGCCTATGAAAAAAACTGACACTCCCCTGATAGTATTCCTGGTGTGCAATCAGACGTGTCTTAGGATGAAGTATCTACATAAATGAGGTCTGAACCTTCCCACTGATAGATTTTAATATTACATTCAGATGTTGCTCCCTGCCTGCAACTTGTTCCCCTAAGACATTTACAAATGGTAACACAAATCAACTGGGAGTCTATTATGTTCTTAGTTGCCATTGCCAGGCATTCAATCCCAAGGGCTTTAAAATGGTTGTGTCCTTAAAGATACTCATCAATAACCCCTTCTCTCTTTCCATTTGGCAAATCCATCAGCATCACAACGTAGCATGAGCACATGAGGAGGCAAAACCCCTCTGCAAACATTTCTAGGTCATCGCGGCAAATAATGGAGAAAATTGCCTGCAGATTCTATTCCTTGCTCACGAATATGAAAAAAAGTAGGCTGCCCTCATTCTCCACTCCAGGAACAATAATCAGAGAAGAATGATGTTTGTTCATTTGTTTGTTTTGATCATTTTCTTTTGAGTATCCTTTGCATATTTCATCCTCGTAAAAAAAAAAAAAAACACAACGATGGGTCTATCATAGCAAGGCATCTGCATAATGGCTCCATTTGTACCTAATGTGCCATAACTCAGTGGTCATTTCAGCTATTCTGGCCGCTTGAGTTTGTTTAAGTATGGAGGAGGGAGAGAGGAAGTACTCCCCTGTAGTGTTCTGTCCTTTCTAGCCTGTGTAGGACGCAACCTTTCTAGTGTAGGACGCAACCTTCCCAGGTCACAAGAGCACCACAGTAGTACGGGCCATTTCAGTTGTCCCTAGCATGTAGTTTAAGAGGTGATTAAATGGGAAACAATAAACCTTCTGGACACTTATATGAAGAGAGGAGTGAGAGAGAGAGAAAGACGGAGAGACAGAGGAGAGAGAGACAGAGAGAGAGAGGGAGAGAGAAAGACAGAGAGACAGAAGAGAGAGAGAGAATGGTAAGTTTCATACCTAGCTGCCACTGTTGTGCCCTTGAACAAGGCACTTAACCCTGAGTTGCTCCTGGCTGTTTGTCATCTGCAAGTCGCTTTGGATAAAAGCATCAGATATAACCATACAGTACTGTACATACAGACAACGAGTAAATCGACACTAGCGTAACGCTGCCTCACAGGTGCATCAGTCCACTAGCGTAACGCTGCCTCACAGGTGCATCAGTCCACTAGCGTAACGCTGCCTCACAGTCTCAGGTGCATCAGTCCACTAGCGTAACGCTGCCTCACAGTCTCAGGTGCATCAGTCCACTAGCAGCAGATTCTATTCCAGTTGTCCTTCACATGCACTATGGGAGGTATTCAAATGGGAAATGGAAACCTACTGGAGCTATTGGAATTACATTTTTACATATTTTTTTTGGTCTGGGTGAGAAGAGACAAAGAGCTGGCTTAAGAGCCTGTGATGGGGACACTAGAGAGCTATCTGAAGTGCAACTCAACCTACCCACGGAAAGCACAATTCGAAATGAGAAATGACCTGACCTGCCTCTCCTGGACAAAAGAGTCCCATTACAATGAGAACAGATAGAACACCTGAATGTTACATGAGACACTAACCCCCTTAGAGGGAATATGGGGTGTTTAACTCAGAGGAAGTGTGGGGTGTTTAACTCAGAGGGAGTGTGGGGTGTTTAACTCAGAGAAAGTGTGGGGTGTTTAAGTCAGAGGGAGTGTGGGGTGTTTAAAGGACAAGTTCAGTATTTTACACTTAAAGCCCTGTTTTCAGATAGTTTATGATTAAATAGAACGTTTAAGTTTGAAATTTGGACACATGCTGCTGTCCTGAGAATTTTCGGTTTCTGTGGTAGCGCCCCCCCCCCCCCCCCCCCCCCCCCCCCCACAACGCTGCATAGGTGCACTGGAACAATCCTTCCTAAAACGCATTAAACTTTCGTTTACAAAGACGTGAAACTCACCGAGTGGTCAGGGGTGTTCGCTGATATGCTCACACAAAAATCGCTGCAAAAGATGCTTTCCAACAGGTGTTTTACCATGGTTGTAAAAATGTGGAGCTATTTTTCCAAACGCCTCACACCCGTACATTCTTCCGTTGAGAGCTTGAATAATAGACACTCCAGCCCAGTTGGTGGCGATAATGCACCTTACACGTCTTGCCAATTACAAGCAAACCACTGGCATTTCATTGAATACACAGAAGAAGCAGAAGATCGCTGTCTTGAAGTATTTTGCAACAGACAGCTAAAAAATTTTTGTGCAGTTCCGAATTGCGGGAAAATTCGTAGCAAAAAAAGTTGTCACAGACAGTTGTCCTTTCAACGATCCAGAAAGGCTAAAGTTGTGACTGGAATTTCTGGGATTGGATGTGAGCACACCTGTTGAGAATCTGCAGAAAACTGATCACCGTGTCTCTGCGGTCTGCATTTTACTGAACTTCGCTGGAGGTCGAAAGAAATCGCCCAAAAAGCTCTTTTGCCTAAGAAATACAGCGGTTCCCACATTACCTCCTGGGACGACAGAGTTGGAAGAACTTAAGGGGTAAGGTTGACATTTTGTAACGTAACGTTTGTAACTTATTTGTTATGTCCATAACCTGTCATGTTCACATCATAAGCCTAACACTAACCCTAGCCTACATGAATAATTTGGCTACATGATTTTGTACGTTTACTATTTTTTTGGCTGTGAAACTTTCATGATGAAAACGTAATGATTCACGTAGGCTATCATCAGTGTTGGGAACGTTACTTTAAAAAAGTAATTAGTTATAGTTACTCACTACTTGTTCCAAAAAGTAACTGAGTTAGTAACTGAATTACTCTATGATAAGAGTAACTCATTACCAGGGAAAGTAACTATTTGCGTTACTGTTTTAAAAAAAGTTGCTATATGTCAAAGAATTTGGATTTTTTTTGAGCAGTTTTGAAAAGCCAGTTGAAATTAGTAGAACTGACAAGTGTTTGAAGGCTACATAACTTTCGATATTTATTAGATAGATAGATAGATAGATAGATACTTTATTGATCCCCAAGGGGAAATTGTACATCGACAGACCTACGGTTTACTTCAGCCTGTGTCATAGGTTTTTGTTGTGAGGCAGAAATATCTAGCTTTTGCTGCTTGGAGGACATTGCTCCGAGTCCTTCTTTGCTAGTGGATGGCGAGCTATCATCTCTGGTGGAGGGGGGCTATCGGTGTTTTTGGCCACTAGCGTGTGTGAGATGCCTCATTAAATTAGAGTTGCTTACAACGGATGTCGACAAAGTCTTCGCTCCTGGACATAATGTACACATTACATGGACGTTCTTGCCTTTGACCACAATGAATTTGAAGTAGTGCTTATATCTCCACCTTGAAAATGCCAACTTTTCATCGGATTGCTCCTGACCTCTGCTGTTTCATCGAATCTCTACTTTAGCTGTTGCGTGTGTGTGGCGCGTGTGCTGGCAAGTGTGTAAAAACACTGGCTCTGATTGGCTATCATGAAACATGACTCTGCCTTTAGCCAATCCTAATCGCTTACGTCGTTATTAACCCACCTCCTCACTAGCTGTGAGCCAGGGGTGCGTTCGGATTACACGGTTTATTCAATCAATGCAAAGTAAGTAACGCACCGCATTTAACGTCCAGTAACGTTAACGTTGTAAAAAGTAATTACTTAGATTACTCCGTTATTGACAAATTAACGCCGTTAGTAACGCCGTTATACTTAAATGCCGTTACTCCCAACACTGGCTATCATTCACATCGTGCAAGTTCCAAGACATTTTAGCATTAGCCATGGTTGGACGTGACAATAATTTGTATAGCGTAGTAGCCTACGATACCGCGACTGCATAAGACTACAGAAATAATACAAACAACCCCATATCCGTTTCCGGCAGCGGAGTAATATCGTACCTCACAGCACATCCAATACAAGTCAATGGAGTTGGACAAAAACCTATAAAACCTGTTGGAAAGAATCTTTTGCTGCGATTTTTGTGTGAGCATATCAGTGAACACCCCTGACCACTCGGTGAGTTTCACGTCTTTGTAAACGAAAGTTTAATGCGTTTTAGGAAGGATTGTTCCAGTGCACCTATGCCACGTTGTGGAGGAGGAGGGGTGCTACCACAGAAACCGAAAATTCTCAGGACAGCAGCATGTGTCCAAATTTCAATCTTAAACGTTCTATTTAATCATAAACTATCTGAAAACAGGGCTTTAAGTGTAAAATACTGAACTTGTCCTTTAACAGAGGGAGTGTTGGTGTGGGGTGTTTAGCATCATATTCAATCCCCTGCAGTCACTCACTGAGTCCCTGTCGCCCTCAGCACAAATCCTCCGACCAAATTCTTGGAAATAAAATAATATACCCAAGCTGTTTCTCTCTCTCTCTCGCTCACACAAATCTTCCAAGAGCTAAATGCATTCAGAACTATACACACTGACAGATGAAACTGTCAATCTGTCAACCTCGCACACGCAACACACACCCACCCGCCTGGAATACCCCCCCCCCCCCGCTCTCTTCCTCCAAGCCAAGCAGCTCCCTGTGAGCAGCGCCCTATTACAGATTTTGATGTGAGATTGTGAGTCTCCAGTGGGTGATGGTGAAGGCAGAGTGACTGAGGAGGAGAAGGTGTGTGGACATGGCTAGGACTGTAGGGGTGCTCACATAACAATCATGCACAAGATAAAAAAAAAAGGATCCTATCTTGTTCTAGGTAAGATTATGTCCTGTAAGTTTTAAGGTATCTGACTTCCTAAAAGTATGTACAGGTTTCTCAGGCTTAGTTCTGTTGCAGAATCCTTTCCTTTTCAGAATCCAGATTCTCCATAGCACCCTCACATGCCAGACATATGTCCCTTGTGTATCTCTAAGAAGATTGGCTAGGGTGACCAGACGTCCTCTTTTGCCCGGACATGTCCTCTTTTGGAAACTTAAAAATGTGTCCGGGCGGAATTTCAAAGTCGTCCGGGATTTTGATATTCTATATATATCTATGTCTTTCATTCACATACTAGTCACGCCCTTCCCCTACAGTTCGCTTTGCACTGAGTGGAAAGTGTAGGGTGTAGAGCCTGACCTTAACTACCGTCATTTGTCGATATCTCTGTAAAGATTTAATTGGTCAGTCAGTCACCTCAATAGCGCACATTCATTGTTTAGTGTAAGTTCACTGACGAACTAAAACGTAAATGTCCATGTTTTTGTCTCTGTCGAGATCAACATGAAGCTGATTGCCTGACCTGCAAAGGCACTTATGTGTCGGTCGCACATAAAGGTGCCAACGACCTACAGGTAGGCTACACAATGTTCAGCAAAGCATCGAACGGCAGCGAGGGGTGAGAGCTCATCAGCTAAAGTGACAGAGTTTTTCAACCGTAACATTACGTCTCCAAAATCATTTTGATGGCACATAACCTCATAACCATAGACTGTAAAAAATATAACATGACGAACGGCACTTCTGCCATTGTCTAAGCGGCCTTCTCTAGACGATTGCCGACCTAGCAACTTTCTAGTTTCGGGTAGGAAACTGCACTTTGGTTATCACTTTAAACTGCCTTTAAGGGATAGCCTGCACACTGACAGCAGCAGATGTCAATAATCCTCTATCTAGGCTACTGTAGCCTATATTCAGGGGAATGAAATATGTTGGCATAACATGAGTGATAGATGTAGACCTATTTCTTTACAAAAGAAATATCTAATAATAATGGATTGAAAAGAGGTAGGCTTAATAATAGACCAGACATGATTGAATAGATATAAGAAAATGGACAACATATCCACATCAGTCCCCATCAACACAACTGTTTTCACAGGTCAGGATTATTAAACTCTAAGACAGATTGTCAAAATGATAGAGCTACTGTAAAAGATTCAGTTTATATTTTCAGAAACACCTTGGATCAAATTTAGAGATATGCAACATTAAATATAGGTCGCCATCCAAATGTATCTTGCGTGTATAGAGCTCAACGGCCCCGCTTTTATTGTAATTATTGTTTTTGCACATTTAAAACTTTCAAGTGTTCAAAATAGTCTTTTGAGACAGTGTTTTTCTGTTAGCGTTGGGCTGCCCAAAGCTCATTATCATACATAGTCACCATGTCTGTTGACACATGCCCCCCCGCTGAAGTGTCCTCTTTTTCACAAACTCAAATCTGGTCACCCTAAGATTGGCTAGTAATGTCCAGTGTTTCCCACAGAATTGAATTCCATTTGTGGTTGTTGGTTTGCAGAATTAACTTGAATACAACAGTTTTTTTTAAACAAATTAGCACAGCGTGGTTATGATGCTAACCAGATTTAAGCACAGTTTAGTACAACCTGGAAAATCATTGTGTGGTGGTCAGTGTTGATATTGTGGTGGGCCGCCACAAATAAGTCAATGTATGGGAAACACTTGTGTGTGTGTGTGTGTGTGTTAATGTTTATTTCACTTTAAACCATGCAATGACCCTGAATGTATATTAACAAGCATTTAAGCACACATCTTACTTATTTGATACACTTGTATGTGGCAGCCAATCCCTTAATCTACCCTGTCTCCATGGATACCTGAAAATAAGAGCAATATCTCTTCAGATCTGGGTAAACTGAGAGTAAATCTCTTTTCTCATATTCTGAGACCCTGTTGAAATGGATTGTTGAGCCAAACAGCTGCTGAAAAAGCGCCGGGACTCAAGAGCACACCTTCCCTCAAAAACATTCCCTCCGGAACCTTCTCTTCAATGGAGGCAGCCAACTGACAGCTCCAGCTGAAGCACTGACAGATTTCCACATGGCCGTCACAACCAAAACGACAGGAACAAGAGGGCTGTCTTGTGATGTGTGTTGATTACAGGGCTATAGCTCTCAGCAACGACACCCTCATTCAGAAGGGCACTCAGCCGGTCTTGTGTGCACTGGGCAAAAACAGAGTGTATCCAATGGAAACCAGAATGAAACACACACACGCACGCACACACACACGCACACACACAGACACCATTTGTGTTTTGCTGTTGCTGTTTTCATCTCGTCCCCTTGGATACGGATTTCAAGCAGGTATTCTAAAGGGCTTTGAATGGGATACAACAGTCTTGTTATCATTAGCAAACATGAATCAAGTGCCTATGCACTGAGGGGGAGAGAGGTAAGGAGAGAGGGTTAATATGGAGGAGCAGTCACATCTGATGACAGCTCTGCCATAAACAGACCTCAAAATCCAGGGGGTCTTGATGTGTGGACATTTTCGAAGCTGGCTTATTATTATACAGTCAGTGACAGACAGTAAAGAAAAGGGAAGTCAGTGAAGATAAAGAAAAATAGTCCACCGTGAGGCTTGGAACAAGCCTCGAGGAGTCCCAGAAATAACACATTTTGCAGACATTATTTGAATTGGTATGGTGCAATCGACAGTCATTAAGTGCTGGCACAATTGGCTGCTAACTATAATTACTGAGTAATGACATGCAGTGAAGATTACATGGGCTTGAGGCATCATCTTAACTTCATTTTAATAAGAGAAGGTAAAAAAAACTAACATTACATTCTGAGTCAGTATTCAATAAGTAAATAAAATAAAGTGTATGGATCAATAGCTGAATAAATCAATGAACCAATCAATAATTGAAAAATAAATTAATGAATCAATAAATCGATTAATACATTCTGAAAGCCTATTTCCAGTTCTCTGCTGAACAAGGGGTTCACAAGCACAACTCTAGATCTCAGTCCACAGTCTTTCTATGACATTTGATTCGATCCAAATTGGAAAATTGTTCTTTCACACTGTATGCTTTAGGATTGCATCACATGGGTTCATCTGTAGCCATTTCTATTTACTAACATTAGCAAACACACAAACTGTATCCTGGGAAGAGCTTAAAATAAGAATTCCCCGGAGAGAGGCGCTGAGGCCTGAGCCCTCCAGCAGTGGTGTAGCCTAGTTAGCTGTAGTGGATATACTATGATGTAATAGTTAGCTGTAGTGGGTATACTATGATCAACCCCAAATGTTAATATGTATCCTTGCCTATTTTAAGTGAGTATACTGAGATGGTGATGCTTTTTAAGTGGGTATACTGCGTAGTCTTGCGTATCACATAGACTACACCACTGCCCTCCAGCCTTCCTGTAAGCTGTTTCTAGCCAAATTGATCTCCTAACACTTCTAAAAACCTAAAACACCTAACACACACTTCCCATGCACTCCCCTCCTCTACCTCCTCCTTCTACCACTTTCTCCTCCTATCACACTTTGACTAGCACTTATAATGTTGGCACCCTTATCCTCTAGAACCCTCTAGAATAGTATTGATAGATGCAGTGGTAATTCCTAGCTAAGGTCTCCTCTGCACTGTAGCTTGGATGTTATTGTCTGGCTGTATAAGTCACTTTGATAAAAGTGTCTGCTAAATGAATAAATGTAAATGTTACATTTGATCAGAATTTAAGTTATTTGGATCTGAATCAAACCCTGCTTGTGTCCAAATGTTGTGTTCTCTGGTTTGTGGGAAGCACAAGAAAGAAGCAGACCAAAGAAAGAACAGGACCACCATGCTGGAGCCTCAGATTCAACTAACACACACACACACACACACACACACACACACACACACACACATACAAACAGACACACACACACACACACACATAATGTACTGTGCAATTTTACTATAAACACCCATGACAACCCATCACTCTCCCTCACGGCATGAGAGAATCCCTGATCCTGATTATCTTTCTCTAACAGCTGTGAGAACTGTAAACGGTCCTGAAATGAACTGCAGACGTAAAAACATACTCTAAACACATCCTCAGTTTGGGCACCTCTGAAGATGGAGAACACAGTGATCAGCACACAGCTCCACGCTTTTTGCAGGCGCAAACAAATTGTCAAACTCATTATGATGCGGAGGTGACCGTGATTGGTTGTAATTGGCCTTAGCCTCTATGTCTTAGACTTAGCCTCTATGTCTTCAGCTTCATGTTTCTCTGTAAGTAAAGGCACACAGGTACATGTAACGGAGGCGAACTGAGCTAGCATGCTAGTTGCCCGTGTAAATCCTCACACCCCTAACCTTAAGAACGCTTCTAACTGCTGAGTTGGAAGCCTGGGCTTTCAGCTCAGTGGTTAGAGCTGGCGGGTTCGAAGGCCGTGAGTGGCGGATGAATTACGACCTCTGTAACATACAGATAATTTCGATCATGAAAGAAAAGGGATCCTTGACAGAGAGCCCAGCCTGATGACACATAACGACAAGATAAACCAACAAAAAATGTGAATTCTGATGTGGCCTGTTCACATTGCAGGCACGTACCTTTAAGCAACATACATGTATACAGTATCTGATTTATTTCCACAAAAAAATATTTGAACCAAAAAACATGGTTCCATCTGTCTTTTCTGCAGTTCAGACCCCCGCCAAATAATCAGATCTGTGCCACGTGTAGGGAGGAGATTGGATTTCTTCCTGCAGTCTGCAGAGAGAACACAACCTAAATAAGCTTCGAGGCTGTAGTCCCTTTCTGCACCTTATCAAAGCACCTTGTGAATGAAGCAGTGCCAAAGTCACCCTTTCACTGTAAACAAGCCTCGAGCTCAATCACAGGGAGAGAGTGGGCTTTATTATGAGGTAAGGCATGGGGACGGGACGTAGCCTAAAGATGCCGACCTTTTAGAGAGAAAATATGAAAGAGGGCTCAAAACGGGGAAGGCCAGACGGCCGGCCAGAGAGGATATATGGGAGAAGAAGGAGCTGGAGAGGGGGTATTGAGGAGTAGATAAGCCTCTTCACTAAATTGGCACCGAACTCCAGTGGAGGTAGAGCAAGATGAATGGTGCTGTCTCAGACAGGGCTGGTCTGACAGATACTGAGAGAGAGACTGGAGAAAGACAAGAGAAAATACCTCAGAGAGACAGAGAGAGGAGAGGAGAGGAGGGGGGGGGGGCAATGAAAGGATTCTTCATCCCTCAGAAAATTGCTTTGGAGGTACAGAAGGTTTGAGGCAGGACAGGGTGTCTCTGTCTGGGACATTAGCACCAAAGACAGGGCCTCAATATCCAGTTAGTGAGACTCAAATCTCTCGTCACTCCTTGTTAAATTGCCTCAGGATTGTCTCTCACACCCGTGCCCTACACAGGAACTTTAATATAGTCCTTTCCAAGTGTGTAACTGGACTCTTCTTCCTGGAGGGCATTGAGGGGCAAAACCCATATTCCATTTCTGACACTCTGCCCCCCCCCACACACACACCACTAACTAACACTACCTCCGTACACCCTTCATTCAGAATTTGAAATTAGTCTCAGAGGAAGACGGACAGGTCTCTATGGCAACCGGAGCACCTGAAAGAAAAAGACTGATGGTTAATAAATCAGAGGAGTCGGAATCTAACTAATGAGCCTGAGAGTGGACCGCACCGAACCAGAAAAGGGGGGGGGGGGTTACTGACCAACAATAATTTATTGTGGAGCAGAGAGATTCCACTGTGAGGAAGGAGGAGAGGGAGGAGTGGGGGATGAGGGAGGGAGGGCAGGGAAAGCAAAGAGAGAGGGATGAGGAAGAGTTAAGGGAGAGAGTGAGAGTGGAGGAAAGAGAAGAAGAAATTGGAAAGGGATGAGAGATGAAACAGATTGAAAGAGAGAGAGAGAGAAAGAAAGAGTGTGAGTACTTAGACATTCAATTCCGTGATAAATTGCCTCCGACTGCCCTAAAACTGACTCGTAAATGTGCCCCCAAAACATCAATAATAACAGTCAATATTGTTTGGTTGTCTGCAAGAGAGAGAAAAGAGGAATTAAATAAGGAGTTGTTATAAACATGGCAAAATGATATGAGGGAAGGAAGTGAGGGATGTAGAGAGAAATGTGGAGAGAAGTGTGTAGAGGGAGTGAAATGAAGAGCCATGGAGCAAGTGATACTAAGAGTGAGATAACAGGGCAGGGAGTGTGCGAGGCAGAGGTGTAATCTCCTTGTGAATGTTGTCCAGGAGAATTCTTTCTGATGTAAGAGGGAACGCAGGGTGACTCACGCGGGCGTGTGTATGTGCGCACGTATGTGCAGGTGTGTGACGTAGAAAAAAAAGTGTTACGCGTGTCAGAAGGTCTAGGTGTCGCAAAACGTCAGCAGCTCTGTGTCAGCTAGCTCGTCACTTGTCTGCCCCCACCCAACAACTCCACAAGCTTCTCCTGTCAGAAACCCCTCTCTCTCTCTCTCTTTCTCTCTCTCTCTCTCTCTGCTTCATGTAATGTCATTGACAGTGATTTTTGTAGGATTTCTTTTTAATTAAGTAGGATTTTTTTTATTAAGTGTGTTGTTGCTGCCTTTCGTTACACTTTGTTATTTACATATTTGTAATAAAAAGTCTCAAAAAAAAATCTCACTCTACCTGTAGCCTACAGATCCTAAAGCTCACATATGCACCACTCCACTTTTCAACATTCGATTACATTATGCACACTCTTTCATTATGTCCCGTTTAGATCACTGCAACTCACTTTTCCTTGGTCTCCCCACTAAAACCCTTCAAAGACTACAATATATTCAAAACTCTGCAGCTAGGCTCCTCACCCATACCAGACGATCAGCACACATCACCCCCATTCTCCATCAACTCCATTGGCTACCAGTTCCGTCCCGGATCAAATACAAAGTACTACTACTCACCTTCAAAGCCCTCCACAACCTTGCTCCCCCCTACATCTGCGACCTCCTGACCCCTTACACTCCTTCCCACTCACTCAGATCCTCTGACCAAAACCTCTTGGCTATCCCCCGCTCCAGACTCTCCACCCTGGGTGGCAGGTCCTTCAGTGCCTTGGCCCCCAAACTCTGGAACTCCCTCCCCCAACCCCTTCGTGCCTGTCCTTCTCTTCCTTTCTTCAAAGCACATCTCAAGACCTTTCTGTTTAATGATCACTTCTCCTCCACACCCATCACATAGTTCCTACAGATAACTTGTCTTTGTTGTATTGTTTTGTTTGTTTGTTATTGTGTTTCCCTGCCTTCCTTCTATGTAAAGCGACCTTGGGTTTGAGAAAGGCGCTATATAAAATAAACTTATTATTATTATTATTATTAGATTTGATCGTTTTCAATAAAACCCAGCACACCAGCGTCATTATGTTAATTACCAATTAGTTCTATTTTTGTTGGCACCGCTCCATAAAATCCATTGTTTATCCAATGCTTGCCAGTGAGGCATGTCACAGCTGATGTGCGTGGCAAGTGACAGTGAGCACACTCATGTCGACACCTATTTGCAGCGCGCTTTACACTCTAGAACATGCCCATGCAGTTAAAGACGCATCCCGGTGAAAACCATGTTTTTAACCTTGTTTTTAACACGTATGATTCCTGCTATGTTTTGTAAGATATCATGATCTAAATAAGCAGCTAATGTCATTGCTGAGGAAAGACCTCTGAATGTATACTTTAGAGCAGGGGTCGGCAACCTTTTCTCTTAAAAGGGCCATTTTTTGACCAGAAATAAAAATAAATCTGTCTGGGCCACAAATATATCGGAACCATCGAAAAGCAATCAAGTTTAAACATCTCTATCTTTATTAGCCTCAGGCATATGGCATACTCGCACACTCTGCATATGCTGTATTGTACAGTATAATATGTTCACTAACTGTTAATGTGTTGGGACAGCTTGAAGCTTAACGACTATATAAAATTGTTAGAAATGTTTTATAACTTCCATTTTTAGGGAAAGCCAGGGAGCTACTAGAAAGGAGCTAGAGGGCCGTCATGCTGCAGGTTGCCTACCCTGCTTTAGAGTAACACAGAAGAGAAACAGGGGTGTAATAAACTGTGTTGGAGAACATTCGTTCAGCAAATATGAAATCTGTAGTGATTTGCAGTAGGCTACAGGTGAGGCATATGTTTTACATATTTGTGCTCTTATGAATCAAAACAATGCCCTTGCTGTTATAGCTCCTTGCTCAATTTATCGGATGAGCTACAGGGACATCTCAGCTCTTCATCCACTATAAAACATCTACCAGTTAAAATGTGCTGTATGACATTTATAGCCTGGCAAAATATTATCCAGCAGAGAGGGATGTGGCAATTGTCCTTAAACAAAACTCCAGACCAGGGTTTCAACTTTAAGACTTAGCCCTTGAATTACCTCATAAGGAAACCAAGGCAAGCCGTGACTCAGTCAGGTAGATAACACATTCATTTGAAAAAAGGCAAGCACTTGACAAACAAATGCCTGAAAGAGAGAGCGAAAACAAACACGTATAGAATGTGAATGCTGTCTTTGCTTATAACTTCGCACTACTGACGGTCGAGGAAAACAACACTCTTTCAGTGCTGCTGCTGCCTATACCCTGAGGCATGTCTGTGAGCTACTACTTTTGTCCACCATAATAGCATCACACCTCTTATAGATGTCAGCATGGCTACCTGCCCCCAACCACCTCCACTATCGTAGTTATTTCTGACAGTAGCACCTGAACTGTACTGTACATGAAAATTAGCCCCTAGCTATAAGCTTTCGTTGCACCTATAGCGAGCACTGATTTGAATGATACGAACAGACAAATAAATAACTAAACATTCACTCCAGAACACATTCTATATTGTCTCTCTAACTGATTTTCACTGTGTGGACAGCATTAAACCATTATTTTGTTCAGCAGTTTGCACGTAGAAAATCTAAGGTGAATAAAACGAAATGCTTTTGGAGAAATCCCATTCTGGTTTCTTCCACCTCCCATGATATCTCTAACCTCTGTGCATCCACACACCTCCTGTTCTCACACAGAAACTTCCCCATGTCATCTGGCTTCGTCATGGAGGGATGAGGGCACAAGAAGGAAATGATGATGCACAGAGCTCTCATCTCCACTGCTGGCTGGAACTGTCAGAAGCAAATGGCAGAATGGTATCTCTCTCTCTCTCTGTCTCTCTCACACTCTTTCTCTCTATCTCATTCCTGAATGCTTTCCTTTCTCTGCCTCACCCCCCCCCTCTATCATTATTTCTCTGTCTCCCATGCTATCGCTTTCTTTGTATGTATTTCTATACCTCTACCTATCAATTTCTCTTTCATTTTCCCTGCCTTCCTACATCTCTCCCCTTCTCTCTCTCTCTCTCTCTCTCTCTCTCTCTCTCTCTCTCTCTCTCTCTCATCAATTTCTGTCTCTCCCTGACTCACAAGCTTTGTTTCCTCTATAATAGGAGGTGTACCATTCATCATTGCTCCTCTCCCTGCCTGCCGTTGGGTCATGTTCTGGTGAGGTTTCCTGTGCATGTCATGAAGAGCAAGATAGAGATTTAATGACATGTTTACCAGTTGACTGTCTAATATAGTCACTTTCCACCAGGGAAGTGAAGCTGAGCTTCAAAACAGCGTCAGTCTATCAGAGTCAGAATAGGATTTCTTCATTAGTATTTAATCAGCCGTTTTGAGCCATTGGTGGGAGGAGTATTTCCATTAAAAATCTCTTTATTACATTTTTGACATTGACACTTGCTGCCATTAAGCTAGAGATTTATCTGACATGTCATGCATTATAAGATTTATTAGTTTCAGGTCAAACAGAATCGGTCATTTCAACCAAAGCGCTGTTTTCACACTGACCCATAGGGGGCACACCAACATGAGGGCATCTTTGTGGCACATAAATTAGCACACAAATTGCACATAAAAGTATT
>NW_027468674.1:17873389-17888389 GCF_046254945.1 Alosa pseudoharengus | reverse complement strand
TTTGCTGTTTCAACCGGATTAACCGGATAAAATGTTCGGTTATGGTCATGTTATGATCAAGGCTACAACACAATTGACATGTTGTCAACTATGTTAAAGATATACTGTAGAGTTAATTTTAAACCACCTACTCATAATATCTAACTATTATCTAATAGTCCTGCATAAACAAAGCACCAACATCTCGGGGTTGCCTGGGAAACAGCATGTTCTACCATTCTGAATTTAGTGTCCTTGTATCCCCTGGATGGCAGCAGTGATAAGAGATCGGCGCTCAGCGGATATAAAGCTCACCGGCGGAGGACTGGTGACCTGCCACGATGCTATCAGCCCCAACAGAGCCTGCAGCTGCTCTAGTCGCCCCCCCGACCCCCCCCCCCCCCACACACACACACACACACACACACACCCCATCCCACCCCCATACACCTGCTCAGTTATTAACACCAGGTCAAACTCATGGTCTAAACACAGAGGCTAGAACAGGTAAAAGCGCTCTGTGGCTTTCGGCTTACATGCAGGTTAAAGATAACAGAATACATTTCCAGGGGGGGGGAAATGGAAAAATGGAATTCAGTCATGAGCACGAGACTTTTGGCATGGGTTGAAAATGCATCACAGTGTGAATTGGCCACTTTGTGGTTTAGTGCTTTGACAGTCTAGTAGCAGGTACCTGAGAGGATAGAAGATGAAACACACTGCATGCTGGGAGAGAGAGAAAGAGGCTTTATTCAGCTGTTAGTGGTTCCTCCCCTCCCTCCTCCTCTCTCCCTGGTCCTTCCTTCCTTCTCTCTCTCTCTCTCTCTCTCTCTCTCTCTCTCTCTTCCTCTCCCTCAAATGCGTTTATTAGATTTCCATCACCGCCTGACAGCTTTATCTGACAAGGAGTGACAATGCAATATGATGTCTGGGATGGAGGACAAAGGAGAGCACCACCCCCCCCCCCCCCCCTCTCTCTCCCTCTCTCTTTTTCTCTCTCTCTATCTTGATCGCGTGAGGCGATTATGGGCTCCTGTTTGCATCTGGCATACTGAGTTATCAGCATTAATATTCTGTCTCAGTAAACATGTTAACAGACATGTCGTCAATTGTGTAATATCCTGTGAAGCTTGGATACGACAAGGCCCAACAAATCGGTACATAAGGGCCGATCACACACTAAAACACAGACACACACACACTAAAACACAGACACACAGACACACACACACACACACACACACACACACACACACACACAGCCACCTGCTGTCCAGTGACTAAAAGCTACAGAAAAGGTAATACTGTACAACTGACAAAAATAACACCTGATTATAGCTGAAATAAACCAATGTCAACACCGTCATAGATCATTTCCAAAACTTTCAGCGCCAAAGCAAAGAGTGTGTGAGATCCTTAAAAAGGATGAAATGGCCGCATTCTGCTAAAAACTCCCATACATTTATTGTGGGCTGCAACGTTTCAACCCAGCTGGGTCTTCCTCAGGCAAAATAAAGGACATTTCGCTTGAGGAAGACTCAGCCGGGTTGAAACATTGCAGCACACAATGAGTGCTTTTAGCAGTGTGGCCATTTCATCCTTTTTGAGTTCTAGTTCCATTTGCCCTGCACCTCACCGATGTGCACACTACTACAACTACTCTATGTGTGAGATCCTTGACATGAAGGGCACACATGGATGTGTTCTCTTCTTCGCCCTGAGCGATAGAGGATACATCTGGATCCCATGACACCTCATACGACATCTCCACTTGCCACGGGCGTCAAAGTTACTTAGCATGTTGCAAACCTAAAACCTCTATTTTGATTCTCTCTCTCTCTCTCTCTCTCTCTCTCTCACACACATACACACACACACACACACACACACACACACACACACACACACACACACACACACATGCACACAGAAAATACGGTTGCTGAGAGGGTGGAAGTGGTGGTGGTGGTGAAGGGGAGGGGGGGATGGGGGGGGGGTAGAATAGTGAAAAACTTTTTACACAAAACATGGAAGCTATCAGAGGAAATTCCCCTGCCAATAAACCTGCTCGCCCATGAGGAGCAAGCCGCCAATATCCTGCAAAAGCCGGGAGATGTTTTCACACGTTCAGCAGAGATGGCCAGCAGGGTTGGGAACGACGGGGGGTTATGGAGGTGGAGGGGGCCCACAGTGAGGCATTAAGCTCGAGGTTGTCCGCTGTTTTCCCCCAAGCCCCAGCGGGGAGTTTTATTGGGAGCCCCCTATGGCCTCCCATCACGACTCCGACGCTATATTTGGCCTGCTGGTCAAGCGCCGGGGGGATGGATCGATGCACGCAGCTGCACCACACCTTGAAGTGCTCTTACTCCCCCTCTCTTTCTTTACCTTCTCTTTCTCCTTCACTCACCCTCTCTTTTTTATATCTTCTTCTTCCTCACCTCACTCTTTTATTCTCTCTCTCTTTTCTCTAGTTTCTCTCTCGACCGTTCTCTTGAAACTTTCTCTCTCTCTCTCCCTCCCTCTCTCTCTCGCTCTCTCTTTTCTCTAGTTTCTTTCTCACCCATTCACTTAAAACTTTCTCTCTCCCTATTTCCCCTTCTCCCTCTCTCTCTCCCTCTCTCTCTCTCTTTAACAAGAACAAGGATCCTCCATCCTCCTCTCTCCCAGGAGTATGGGAGGGGAAATCTTTCTACACCACTCTGCTCTAAGTGTTGCTCGATGCTCTCTGTCGGAAAGAGATTGTCATAGGTCAGTGCTAAAGGGGCAAATAAACCACACAGTCCAAACCACTTCCCTTCAGCATAAATCCTCCATCTGGGGGCTGACCCTACAGTAGCCACTAACATGCTCTTCTGACGCAAGTGATGTTTATCAATGTTTTTTTTCTCAAAGGCTGGTTTTCGTGAGGAAGCACATTCCTTTCAATGACAGTGATTTGTAGTGTGAATTTGAAGTGGCTGACCTTGACAGTTCTTGTTTTTTTTTCAGCTGATGAAACCACAAGGGCGTGATAGTAATGTATGGGCCGAACTTTGTTTTAATTCGGTCAGAGGAACTTCTTGTCTGGCTCACTCTCTCTACTCTGAGGTAGAGGATTGATCTGGGCCTGAGGTGAGGTCCATAAAACCCCAGCATAATGGCACACCAAAGCACTAACTTCATCAGCTGCTGAGGTGTGTGTGTGTGTGTGTGTGTGTGTGTGTGTGTGTGTGTGTGTGTGTGGTCATATTTGCTGTACGTGAGTATGTGTGTATTTGTGTTTGTGTGTATGTGTGTGTGGTCATATTTACTGTGCGTGTGTATGTGTCTGTGTGTGTGTGTGTGTGTGTGTGTGTTTTTGTCAGTCTGTCTATCCACACTGTTGGACCAAAGCCAAAGCGAACTGCTTCCCCATTATCACTTCCTGGGCTTAAGGCTATTGACCCTAAGGTTTCTATTAGACCTAAGGCCTTAACTTTACCCTGGGGCAAAACAGTGCTTAGTTGTGCATGAGGTGGTGTCAGGGGATTCGGTAGCAAAACAATATTAGCTAGTCATGTCAAACAGAGTGCATTGCTACCAATAGCACAATAACATGGACAGCATACAGAAGCAAGGCTCTGCTTAATATTGGAGCTGAATTCTAAGCTCAAATATACTGTAGCCTTCTCTTGGCCTGACTCAACAGTCGGTTTGTGTCTATGTGTATGCTTGGAAAGGTTTGAGCGTTTGTGTGTGTGTGTGCGTGGCAGGGGGGTGGTGGTTTTGTGTGTGTGTGTGTGTGTGTGTGTGTGTGTGTGTGTGTGAGGCCCTGGTGTAATGCAGAATTTTAGACATGTCACCACAGCATGGCTGCTGTGCCTATCAGGGCTGCAGGGTGAAAAAAAAGCCCCAGAGTCATTTCTCTTCCTCTCGTCCACTGATTATGGATCCAACCGCCCATCCCAGTGTCTGACCGGAATAATCCTCTCTGCATTCACTTCACCTGGGTTTACCTCGACCAACAGACCACTCTGTGTGTGTGTGTGTGTGTGTGTGTGTGTGTGTGTGTGTGTGTGTGTGTGTGTGTGTGCGTGTGTGTATGTGTGTGTGAGTGCAGGTGTATGTGGAGTGGTGGAAAGCTGACAGCTTAATGTATTCGTAGAAAGACAATTCTTGGTCCACTGTGATAACAGCCCCCAGTCAAAAAAACTACACAAGCTTTAACCACCCATTTCTCCTCACACCAATATGTATTTACAGCCGAAGCATGATAATGGCGTTTTTGTATGTTTAATGCAGTAGACAGCAGTTCTACATTTCCATAACCCAGTTTGAGCTACAGACTTCACACTGCTTTGAATTGTGTCACAACAAGCAGGCCAACAGGAGACTGTCTAATTGATAATAGGCTGTCTTATCAGTGAGGGGGGAATAAGGGACATTGTGCTGCTTTGACGAAGCAGGGAATTGCATATTTATGAAACGCGTGGGTGACATGCAACAGCAGGGCCATATGTGAGGTATTTTCCTATTTGCTGGAGCTCTGTGATATCTGGGTAGATAGGGGAGAAAGTATGAAAGACAGCATCACGGAATCTATAACTATTTTGCAAACATGCAAAGTATAGGCCAATTCATCCAAATGATGGCACACTTGGAGAACTTATGGACAGTGGACACACACACACATACACACACACAACAGTAAGCTGAATGAAGTTTTATATGTATATACACTTGTGTACTTATATACTTATATACTTATGTACAGACTTATATACAAATATCTTTTTATACCTGATTATTAATAGGAACACATGTTTTTCTGAATTTCTTTTGTTGGGAAATGTGTTTTTCCTTTTTTTGTCCGGGGGGAGCCGTGGCCTACTGGTTAGCGCTTCGGACTTGTAACCAGAGGGTTGCCGGTTCAAACCCCGACCAGTAGGCATGGCTGAAGTGCCCTCGAGCAAGGCACCTAACCCCTTACTGCTCCCTGAGCGCTGCTGTTGTTGCAGGCAGCTCACTGGGCTGGGATTAGTGTGTGCTTCACCTCACTGTGTGTTCACTGTGTTCACTGTGTGCTGAGTGTGTTTCACTAATTCACGGATTGGGATAAATGCTGAGACCAAATTTTCCTCACAGGATCAAAAGAGTATATATACTTATACTTATACTTATACTTAATTCCTTCCCTTCCATGTTCCAAAAAACAAAGAAAACGCAGCATGCAACCAAAGCCGCCCACCAAACAAATATTGCATACCACATGGGGTTCACCCGTATCTAAAGCCATGGTCAACCCCACTGGCGCCAGAATGGAGAACTTGGCCCACCGAGAGACACCGCGCTACAATCTCGTCGTAATCTCCCCGTTTATCACGACCACCATGTAATCTGCTCAAACAAACATTCAGTGATCATTTGCACAAGACAGCAAGCTTATCGATTCCAAGAGTCTCTGTTTCAAAGATAAGGGCATTTTGCCTTTGAATGTCATTGAGCACAGCACAAGAAACTGTGGTTTAGTGATCTCAATAAGACAAATAAGCTGAGAGAAATGCACTCTGCATCCAGCAGTGGTTCTTACTATAAGGCAGTCAGCCAGTTATGTATTGAGAAGGGACTACTACTAACTTGATTCAAGCTTAGTCATAATTTAAAAACACTTTTGATGGGATGTGTGTGTGTGTGTGTGTGTGTGTGTGTGTGTGTGTGTGTGTGTGTGTGTGTGTGTGTGTGTGTGTGTGTGTGTATGCGCACATTTGTGCCTTGTTGTTGGATAGCACAGTAACCAGCCAGCAAAACCTCAGCCCTATACTTTATACTTTGTTCAGTTCACTCACACACACACACACACATACACACACACACACACACACCTGAGCGACTGTAGGCAACAGAGTAGGACATTAATCCACCCCCCATCCACCTGCCAGCCGCCAGTCAAGTGTGTCAGGAGATCCCTGCATCCCCTTTCCACTCTGCCCTGTCCAGAGACCAATGAAGGCTCTGTCACTCAAAACTCAACCGCTCAGCAGCTATACAACAACGCACGCACGCACGCACGCACGCAGAGTCCAAGCACACCGGACACTGAAATATTTTGATACTCATTTTGTTTTAATTAAAAAAAAAAATACAAACAACCACCTAATACCATTTGTTTTATGGTTTCTATATGTGTTCACATCCAGCAACTGTTCACAAATAGCAAAAGAAAAAAATCATTCTGTTAGCGCTCCGTTCACTGTAGCACTTAGCACTCATTCTCAGATGTGAGAGAATTGCCTTATGGCCGTTTTCCCATAAGTCATTCATTTGCCTGCATAAGGCCTTGACTGGTGTTTATATAACCCACATCCTGTTGGCAACCACAACATTCATCGACTCGAGAACTCCAGAGCCAGGGTCCCAGTTAAAGATGCCAATCAAGGCTACTTCATTAATAGACTCTCAGATGCATTCAGGCTGTCTTTAGTCGTCATGTTCTTTTACGGATTTTTCTCTAGATGTAAATTCTTTTTTTGGATGAATGCCATGTGCCTTCCCCTGTGTACTGGGTTAATGACCTCACTTCCTCATCGGTTGTGGGAGTTGAGGAACTGTTGGCCCTATGCAAATCTCTCCGAGGCTCTGTGAAGCCCTATCAGATGTTCTGAGAGGCTGAGAGGGACAGGTCAGAGATGACAGCTGTCTCTTTTTACTATTGCTTGTGTGTGTGTGTGTGTGTGTGTGTGTGTGTGTGTGTGTGTGTGTGTGTGTGTGTGCGTGCGTGCGTACGTACGTGTGTGTGGGAGTTTGCTGAAGGGGTTTTGTGTGTTATTCAGCTGTTAGTTTTAATGCCAGTGTGAGTGTGATTGACCCATGAAAGCCCCAAATGGCCACTGAGACGTAATGACGAGGCGCTTCATTGTGGGGTACGTGCAGTGCAAGCGAACAACTGCAACGAATAACTGTTGCATTAGACATTTGTGTATTATTTTACTGCTTTTCGTTCTTTGGCAGTATACGGTATCCCAACAGCCATGCCAATATAACAAAGCACCTTTGAATTTTTTAATTTGAATTGGAGAAAGAGGCAAATCAGATATCAGTGTTCAAGGCTGGGTTTTAATCTGTACCTATCGACATTGCTCCCAGTAGCGCCCCAGTCTCATTTGTATTCCTGCGTGTCCAAAATGTCAACCCCTTTGAAATGCTACGTAAACCAGCAAACAAAAATTACTGAGGCAGTTGATTGCTTTTTTTTTTTTCATTCTGTTTTTTCATTCTCTTTTCTTTTCTGATAGAGGCCGCGCCGCTTACGCACACTGATTGAAGACAAACAGAAAAAGGCACAGTCATGGTGGGCTGACTTGATTCGAGGCGCTGGGCTAAAATAACAAATCTAGTGGCAACAAGAGGCTCCTATTACACCCCCAGACAAAGCAAAGTCAGTCTGGACAGAGCTGAGGTCTTCCTGTAGAATTAGGGAGTAGCCAGGTATACAGTAGATGGAGATATAGGTGTGTGTGTGTGTGTGTGTGTGTGTGTGTGTGTGTGTGTGTGTGCATGTGCGTGCATTCGTATCTGTGAGAGAGAGAGAGAAAGAGAAAGAAAGAAAGAAAGAAAGAGAGAGAAAGAGAGAGAGAAAGAGAGAGATAGAGAGAGGTGTGAGAGAGGAAGGTGATGCAGCAGCACATACCACATATTGAAGCGCCCCTCATTATGGCTCAGTAGCAATTTCTGGCTTTCATGGGTCAATCACATTCAAAATGGCATTAAAAAATTAACAGTTGAATAACTTTAACACGAGACAACTTAGCAAAGCCCAACTCCTACACACACGCAGACACACACGCACACACACATATACACGAACACACACACACACACACACACACACACACAGACACACACACACACACACACACATACACACACACACTCAACTTGACTGCATTTATCTCAAAAACACAGCAAATATGAGCTGATTGCTGGAGTGGAGTGCCATGATCAGTCATTTTATTTCAGTGTTATTTCTAAGAACACTCTCTCTCTCACACACAAGCACACACACACACACACACACACACACACACACACACACACACACACACACACACAAGCACACACACAAAAACAGCTAATCAGTGTCATTACGCCCACATTGTAGCTGTGCTGCGGGACATAACTTTTATACCGCTCGGAGCTCACCGATCAATTCAGCAGAGATGATGAAATGCCACAGAAATGACTCTCTCTCTCTCTCTCTGTCTGTCTCGGTGTATCTCTCTCTCTCTCTCTCTCTCTCTCTCTCTCTCTTCCTCTTCCTCTTCATTCTCCTACCATAGCGGGAGATGGCAAACAAAAATAACATTACTTCCACCAAGTTTCCCATCAGCGCAGCAGCAGCGTGTCGGTGTTAGAGGGGATTAATGTGACAGCTAAATGGCACTAAAAAGCCCAGGCTGCTATCTGTCTGCTTCGGATGTATTTGGCAGGCAGAGAATTTGAAGACCCCTAATTAGAGACAGTTATTAAGGCATTTTGAAACAAATTTAGTAGGCCATTGCCATGCCCGAGTGCAAATGTGAATGTTGAATATTTTATTTTGTGAGGGGGGAAGAGGGTGTACAGAGAGATGAATGACAGAAGGGATGACAAGGCCTCACACACACACAGTCTCTGGTGATGACAGAGGAGGAGGGTAATTACTTGTTCTGTCATGTTTAGACATGCAGTGAGGCCAAGCCCTCTTCCTATGCACACAGACACACACACACACACACACACACACACAAACACACACCACACACGCAGGAATAGACATCTGTGGATGAGCATAAGGAATGGGTTGCCATGCAACTAGGGGAAACTAGCTGACAGAGTTTAGTGCACTAGTTTAGTGACCACTGCACTTCAGGGGCTACATCACCCTGGTGTCATTGGCAGTGAGAGGTGACCCGATAAGCACATAAACACATGCTACAGTACCTAAAGCCACACACACACACAGTGGACTTAATCTGGTATCACTTTCCAACAAACTTTTTCCAACAAACTTGTCATTCGTTTCTCTCCCCCTTCCATATGCTGCTCATTCACTGGCTCTCCCCATCTGGGCCTGAAGAACCCCTCACCCCTCCTCACACACACACACACAACCTTCCAGCTGTTAAACTGACACACACACACACACACACACACACACACACACAGAATGAGAGGAGATAGAGACAAACACACACACACACACACACACACACACACACGGGGGCCCTAACAAAATGCCTAACCGGAGCCATCGCACCAATTAGGAGCCGCTAGCCTGTAGGCGAAAGCGGTCATTGTGGTCAGCGTGACACTCAGCACCCCTCCCACAGCCTTCATCTCTAGACCCTCTGGGTAAACGTCCCTCCCCCAGGACCGCCACGCTGGAGGGATAACTGATTTATCAGGGGGAATATCACAAGCGCCGCTTGAAATTGAAATTTAAGGAAGTATGACTCAGCGTGGTAACTTGGGTGCTATCGCATCACAGCTGTGGAACTTTAAAAAAATGAAGGAAAAAAAAAGACAAGAGTGGCCATTCGCCATTAGAAGCAACACTACAGTACATTACGGTGCCACATATGAACATATAAATAAATGAAGGTAAACTAAGCTAATGATTATAGATTTATTTAATATGATGGCATTCCAAAAGTGTTAAATAAATCAAGGGCATATATTGGTGTACTACTATCCAAAACTATTGGTATAGTCAGGGTCCCCAGAAAAGTAGGATGCTTTGTACATAGAAGGATGGAGCTCAGCTATATTCAACACCTTTCAATTCTCTGATCAGAGCCTCAGACTAAGTCTGGTAAACATGTCTCCATCAAGCTTGCCTATCCTCATTAAAGTCCATTTGCATAATGAAATTGTGTAATCTATTTCAATCTCACTCAGATGAATGGAAAACTTTCTATTCTGGTCATAATCATTTTGCAAAGTAATATTATGCAAGTGTCTGGGGAAAACACCACTACACATAATGCGTCTCAACGCAATAATGGATTTAAATGTAGACGAGGTATTCGAGCACTGCTCTTTTTTCCACATCAGGCTTTCTAGACACATTTGCATGGTACGGATGCAGCCAGTGTTCAGAATTCCACAGTATTCATTTGGTAAACAAATATGTATGCCTGCCAAGAAGCTCTGAGTGAAACTGAAAGCGCTCAAAATATTTCACATTTTCTTTTAGCTTTGACAGTGTTTGAGAATTTATCATCAGCTTTCACTGAGTGTTTCACAGAGGCAAAGCAGACAGGTGTCTTATTCATAGACCAGAAGCACATTCTTCAAAATAACATGCCATTACACTGGCTTAGCTTTCAGATAGATATGAACAAGCAGAATGTCAACCTGAATGAGCCATATAAAATGACTATTGACAAAAAAAAACTGTACTCACATTGGCCTCATTTTGTTATTACTGTATAGCAGGGAAATCTTCTAGACATTTTTTAATCAATAGGTCTGCACATTTTGCGTGAGCAAAATTTACTGTATCCTGTCGTTTTGGTTATGTCAGGGGAGGAAGGGGTAGTCTAAAACACTCTTCAAAGAGTCAGTCAGAAAATCTAAAAATATCTCCATGCATAAGACCCTTTATTCCTGGGTAGGTTCACCTTGACAAACTGCTCCTCTGATACCGGCAGACTCCAGACAAACACACGAGCAGCAGCTGGTTAGATGCCCGTTCACGACCTTTTCTGCGTCGCTGTCGTTCAGACGGCCACTTTGTCAAGAGCTCTGACAGGGACCGCACTGGCCTGCAGCAGGACCACTACAGCCCCATCCAACCCTCCCAGGGCTGCCTCCTAACATTAGGCCCAGGCTACGTGATGGGGCTTTTACAAATGAGCTGTAATGAAATGGTGCTTGCTCTGCTGCAGCATAAATATTTACACACGCACAACAGGATTAAAAAAACATGTATTAACAAATATCACACATACACATACACACAAACACACACGCCCACATACACAATACACAATACACACACACACACATACACAATACTCACAAACACCAACACACATACACCCACACACACTCACACACACACACATGCACAATGCACAACCGCACACAAACACACATGCACACACAAACACACAGAAAAACACAAGCCCACATACTGTAGGAGAGGGCTTGTGGCGTGCTGATGGATGCCGTGACATGAGGAGTCACTTTGTGGCTTTGGCAGGAGTGTAACATCCCACATCTGTTCAACTGTGAGGAAGGAAACCTCGGTACAAGGCTGCTTTAAGAGCCTGGCATTGTGTATTGGGTGCAATTTCATCAGAAACACCTCTGTGTCTAGAAAAGGCACTCATGTGGGCTACCGCACTGTACTGAACATGACAACATATGTATGTGTGTGTGTGTGTGTGTGTGTGTGTGTGTGTGTGTGTGTGTGTGTGCATCCTGTTTCCCCACAGCACTTGTCTAATGTTCTCATTTTATCTTCCCAACTTGATGAGAACCAATGAAGCCAATGCTGAGAGTTAAGTGATGCCTCCGCAGCTGTGTGAAGTGCCACCGAGCCAAGGCCAAGACGCCTCGATGGTGTTTTAAGCCCCCACCGTTGACTTGAAGGCAGCGGTGTGACCATCAACTTCAAGGCACCTAACCTTAACCTTAACCCTAACCCTTGCCTAACCCTAGTGCCTTCCATGCAGCGCTGCCTGGAAGACAACGTTGGGGGCTTAAAACACCAAAAGGCACATCCTTGAGAAGACCCAACCACGTCACCACATTCCCATTAGTATGAGTCACCCTCACTGTCAGTCCGCACTGACAGGCAAACAACTATGGAGCACTGGAGGTGATTCTTACTCTCTTCAAATGGTCCTTCAGTTCTCCGGCTGGAATTTCAAACTTTTGGGAACAGGACTTTTGTAAAGTGACCTTGAGTTTGAGAAAGGCGCTATATAAATATAACTCTAATTATTATTAATGTCGGCAATAACACCAGAACCGGATGTCACAAGACTGACACAGCCATGTCATAAACATGTTACGGCGGATTAGCCACCATGACAGTCTGTGTCTAGTAACATCTCATCATTGTTGCTAACTTCGTATAACAGCTTGTCACATGGTAACCAGCTGTCAGCATCAAACGTTTTGACAGCTGCCATAATAATGATTTCCAGAATTCCAGGTTACACTTTACTTGACAGTATCGACATAAGAGTGACATGACATTGTCGTGAACATGTCATAAACAACTCATAAACCAGTCATGTTTATGACATAATGCTTCTGTCATTAAGTGTCATTCGGTTTTTGCCATAACAAGTTAGGGTTAGGATTAGAGTTAGGGTTAGGGTTAGGATTAGGGTTATGGTTAAAGGTTAGGATTAGGGTTAGGGTTCATTTGTCATGACAGTGTCATGTGTTCATGACAGTGTCATGTCACTCTTATGTCGATACTGTCAAGTAAAGTGTTACCGAATTCCACAACTGAACTTCATCTGATCTACTTCATAACTCACAGATGTCCAGATGTCTCCTGGTTTTGGAACAGATAGCATTCAAACTACACCAGTTCTAACAAACCGTACCCCAGACCACTGTTTTCTACCGGACCCTGGTCTTGACCAAACAGTCTAGTCCAAACAAACTCGGGTCTGGACCAAACAGTCTAGTGTGAATGTGCCCTAAGCTCTGACTGCCGTACCAACAAGCCTAGCTCCTTGACGTTGCGGTAAAGCTGTAGGTTTGGTACCCTGGCACAGGTTTGAATCCGGGATAGATGACTTCTCTCCACCTTCTCTAGAAATAGAAGGAATCCTATCAGGCCATTAAAATCCCCTCACACCCAGTCAAATAATCTTCCACCAAAACAAACTCACTGAATCAAAGCAAATGTGTGTCATTGTGAATGTGACTAGGGGCACACATTATTGGTCATACCCTGATAATTATTCCGCAATTTAAGTGATCAAAGTGATTTTTCAGAACGTCATTATAATGGGCCCTGCTGCTGAGCATGGAGCACCTGGGAGGATTTTAAACGAGCGAAGCGCAGTGGCGGAACATTCTAGCACGCTTCGCGCGTCATCCCGGAGCCTCCCCGGCCAGGCAGCATGACGCACCTGCATCAGGCCTCTCAGCATTTCCATTTCCACCTCGTGAGTCATCCCATCTCCAAACACGGCGGAAGATTTTGGATGGAAGGTCTCCTTGGAACGGTCTCCTGCCACTAACTCTGTGGTTTCCACACTGGTATCCGTCCCCAACACTTTTCAATTATTTTCGTACAGAGGGAGGGAAACCTATTAAGGACGAGGCAAAAGTTGTTTAAAAAACGGCCAGACATCAGGTACCGTGGTCAATATCCAGGACCCCTCTCTGGGCTTGTGGCTTTTATGGCTGCAATAGGCTGTTTTGATTCTAACTGACCGGTTTAGGGGGGGGGGGGGGGGTTGTTCGGGCCAGAGAGAGAGAGAGGTCCCGGGAGTAGCCCCCGCTGCTCTGACGCGAGCGCAGCACTAACTCAACCAAAGGGAGGACATGAAAGGCACAGCGTGTTGACGGCCTCCGCGTTTCTGTAAACACATTTAAAAAGTGGCCTGCGTCAAAGCACAGAGTAAAATAAATTCAGTCAGGCGACAGCAGATCCTCACCCCTGTCATATAATATCAACCAAACTGAATCGGAATTTTTAATCTAAAACCCAAAGTGAATCGGCATTCTGAGTCTGATCCGGATTACCATGTAGGGAGACCAATATATATTGACCCTCTGCTTTGAAGTATATCAGACCAGTACCGGTACATTTTTACAGTATTTCACAGATTTTTTTTAATTTCAGTTATGTGAGCAGGCACAGGCCAACAGATGGACAGATGGATGAATGGGCCCAATGACCCTACCGGGGGCGAGGGCAACATGGCATTGGGACAATTATCTTTTTTTTAATTAGTGTTGCTACTGTGTTTTGAGGTCGAACAGCTTATTAACTTTTACAATGCAACATATTTAAACATAACAGGAATTATTATATATTGCAATATTGTGACATTTAGTTAATGTCTTCTTCTATCACAATCTCACCATGATAGGGGGAAGTTAGGATGATTCTAAGGGCCCAGCACTGACAGGGGACTGACAGGGACCCCCCCCCCCCCCCCCCCATAATACTATACAAGATTGGGGGGCCCAGAATTATTGTCTGTCATAGGGCCCAAATTATCTAGCAGCGCCCCTGCCATGCTATGTCTTTTTATGTCCTTTGGATCTGATGAACTCTGATGTGGTGTTTGACAAACAGCTGAATCTTTCCAAACTAAATTACCCACATAAAGAGGATGTTTTGCGAGTTAACTACACCAGTCCGTGCCTGAAGCCCGGTCAATCGCCACATAAATCCTATTGTCGGAGCTCCAACTGCACTGAACCGCACTGAACAACTCAAATGAATTTAGTGGAGATGCCTTTTGGGTGTTGTTGTTTTATCAGAGCCCAATAATAACTATTGGAGGCAGGAGAAGTTAGGAGTTGGTGGTGGGGGTGGGGAGCGCGGAGCGCCACAGAAAAGAACACACAGACCTCCAGGGCCAAGCACAACAGACGCCAGCGAATCAGTGAACTCATCACCGCCACCGCCGCGCTACCAGGCACCTTGACCCCCGTGCTCACCAACAATGCAGGGCCTCTTTGTTTTCTAAGGCCAACAAATGAGTTTCTTTTTCTTGTTGTTCTTCTTTCCAATTCAGTTAGCTCATCTCCTTCTGTGTTATTTTCTTTCTTAAACTCACTTAAACTGTCTAGGAAACTAGAGTATCGAGAAATGGTAAAGGCATCTAGAAAGTTATTTTATTCTTAAACATAAGTTTATAACACTATTTAGAAACACATTATGTAAGGGATAATGCCCGACGAGGTGTCCATTATCAGAAATAAATGGACGACGCAGAGGCCATTTATTTCTGATAATGGACGCATCGAAGGGCATTATCCCGTTTATACTGTGGTCACTTACGAAATAATTAAATATGAAATCAATTATTAATA
>NW_027468674.1:17740889-17868389 GCF_046254945.1 Alosa pseudoharengus | reverse complement strand
ACTCTGAGTACGTGTCTTGGTTGTTTCAATTGTGTTCCTAATCCGGTTTCTCTCTCTTTTGTCACCCGCAGCAGTCACTGTCTGACAACCCATCTAAGCCCTGAGACTTTGAATTATAGCTTAACATTTATCTTGTGGGTGTCTAGAACAACAACAAAAAAACACCAATTGCAAAATCCAGTGTAATTAGCTACAAATAAATGGTGGCTGAGCAGGTTGCTAGGATACCTCAGAATATACTTAACATGGCTTCACAACTAATACTATAAAAAAAAAACATGATCTCATCCAGCCACTCTAGGAAAGGAAATATTTACACAATAGTTAAATAAAAATACTTCTTTACATACAAAAACTAGTAATAATGACCTATCTTGGTTTTTAAAGTTAAATGTTATGTACATACACAAGGGTCTCAAAGTGACTGTTAAACTGCTAGTGAAGCATCCTCTGGGTGAGCACAATCACAGTCGCAGTTGGATCACAACCGATGCCATTCTGCGGCACTGCAGACTGGTATTGCAACACCTCTTTGGCTGGCACACTGGTCCATTTCAGGCAGGACTGGCCACTGCAGTGATAAGCCCAGCAAGAGCCTTTTGTCCTGTTCTACCTCACGTAGTGGAAAGCAAAGATTCTAGATCGGAGCTCTGTTCTAGAATCTTTGGTGGAAAGCCCAGGGATGTATCATCACAGAGGCACATGGAGGGATTAGTCCAACCTGGACAGCGGGACATACTGTATTAGCACTCACATTCACTGTGTTTGCTGATTAGCGACTCTTGTGTAAGTTTCTTGTGCTAGCTAGACTTTGGGAAACAAACTTCATTGCCTAAAAACATCTGATGCCAGCTGACTAAAGCTAAAGTCCTCTAAGGCCTATTAGCCCCTTAGCATTCATGAACTAATTAATTTTATGAGTCAGAGATACAAAAATCCAGGCATCTTGAGAGGCTGTGGAATCATTTTAAAAAGTCAAATGACTCAGATAATTTCAAATTATAATCGATTTTAGCTTTTGGCAGCAGAAGGAAAATGGAGGCGAACGGATAGCAACAGATGGTAAAATGAAAAGCTAACACAGTGAACACACAGAGAGAGGCATAATGTGATCTGTGCAATGTGGTATAATCTTGCATATTACAGGGCCACATCTTAGAATCAGAATCCGAATTGTTTAATGGCAAAACGGGATTTGACTGGGGAAAATGACTAGTCCTGCAGTAAGCACATACAGTAAGCATTTAAATAGGTAGGCTTAAACACATATATATAAAGTAAATAAAGTAATTAAGTCAAGAACAAAAACAAATACCCAAGCCAAGCATGTGTTTTCAGTCTTCATTGACCTGATGTTGACCTGAGCCAGGCCTACCTCATAAAACGCTCTCATGCGTCATTGGCTGATCCTGAGAGATAACACAACGGTGTACAGACGGGTTCCTGTATACAGTTTTCTCAATCCTTCATAAAGCTCCACATCTACAGACCAAATCTATCAGACCATCTACTATCCAAAGATGACAAAATATCCAAAAATACTGACAAAATATTGCTTTCCTGGCAAATGGGGTGAGAGTCACTACTTTTGAGTTGAATTGGGGGAAATGGGGAAGCAGTTACAAGAACCTAAGGCAATGTGGCATACATAGACTACTGTTGATCAGCATGTTATTCATTATAACAGAGAGACAGAGAGAGAGAGAGACAGATGAGAAAGAGAGAGAATGAGAGAGAGATCCCCCCCAACTGTTCCATGATAAATCTGGAGTTTGTATGTTTTGTCTATAATCTCACTTGAGAAACATGGGACTTCTGCCAATGCAAAGCCTGACTGTTGTTCTGTAAGAGTCTTTGACAAATTGCACAACCTGGAACACACACACACACACACACACACACACACACACACACACACACACTCAACTCAGTAGCCAGAGCTCAGCACATAATATGAATCATATTTATGATTTAAAATAAATAACACCCCCCCTGTGGCAATAAGCCCTGGCTTGTAGCAGAACTGGAGTAACATGAAACATGCACTGTCAAAATCACCTCCATAACCTGGCCATACTGGGAACAAAGGAGCAGGTGTTTGAAGCAGCCCAACAGGAACATAACTCAAAAATGCCCTCTGGTTTAAGACTGCTCTTTTAGATCTATAGATCTACATTAGCTTACTGTTGCTGCTCGCGGGTCAAAAAAGAACGAGTCAAACAGCAACATAAAAGGACAAATGTTCCAAGGTGTGTGAGTCGGGGAGGGGGGGGGGGGGGGGGGGGTCGTGATGTTTTATTTGATTAACATTGAAAGCTTTGATGATTCGTCCATTACTTTAACAGGCCTCGGTTTTATCATGTACCACTTCGATGTAGAGACGGGTTGAGAGATGACTCACATGACAGCCGTTTTCGTTTTTTTACAGCCCAAATTTGAATATCCCACAATTTCCCTACTTGAGACAAGAATAGACACCTTCACAGTGCACTTCACTTAGGCATAATGTATGAGGAAAGGTTCCGTTGTGACCTGTGTGATGTTTGCCACAATATGGGAAACAAATAGTAAGATGGAACAGAGATAAACAGAGAGATTTTATCAGACTCTTTCCCTTTTTCGCTACTTTTGATTTTCAATTCTGCAGATTCAGGACACCACAATGAGAGGAGAAGCAAATAAATTTGCAAGAGACCACCACACCACCACTTGCCCCAACCTGCGATCACATCACGGTCCTGGATCGCACGCCAGGCATACACCATAGACGTCAAACCCAAGCGGCCACAGAGCCAATTAACAAGTTGTATGGCTCTCTTCTTCCCTCATCAGCTTCTTCCTGGAGAGAGCAGCCAGTAGAAGGGTGTAAAAGAAAACACGCGCCACGGGCAGCATGTGACATGTCATGCCCTCGCATTTTTGCATGGCAAATATACCAGCACATCCCCACTCTCGTTTATCAGCACACCTCGGGAGAAATCATTCGCCTAAGTCCTCTTCCTCCTCATCCTCCTCTTCCTCCTTCTCCTCCTCTTCCTCCTCCTCATCATCTTCCTCTTCTTCCTCTTCCTCATAATCTTCCTAATCCTCCTCTTCCCCCTTCTCCTCTTCTTCCTCCTCCTCATCATCTTCCTCATCCTCCTCTTCCTCCTTCTCCTCCTCTTCCTCCTCCTCATCATCTTCCTCTTCCTCGTAATCTTCCTAATCCTCCTCTTCCCCCTTCTCCTCTTCTTCCTCCTCCTCTTCCTCCTCCTCCTCATCTTCCTCATCCACCTTCTCTTCCTCTTCCTCCTACACATCATCTTCCGCATCCTCCTTCTCCTCTTCTTCATCATCCTCTTCCTCCTCCTTATCATATTCCTCATCCTCCTTCTCTTCCTCCTCCTCCTCATCTTCCTCATCCTCCTTCTCCTCTTCTTCCTCCTCCTTCTCTTTCTCCGCCACACTCAGGGGCCGCGAGCTCGCACCATCAAGGAAGCCCAATTTTCAATCGCCATGGTTACGGCGGGGCTTCGGCTGAGCGGCTAGCATATTACCGGTTACAATTTCCATGTTGCTGTGAGGGTATTTCCCCGCTGGGTTGAGCATGCCACTGCAAGGTAATGACAGGTAATAAAGGCTGAAGGGGGGCGTAGGGACAGGGGGGTTAGAGGTGTAATTTATTGGAATCCTTACGCAACTCTGGATGATTGAAAAATAATATCGTGGGACTTGACAGCCCAATTTTACTGGCGTGCTGGCCTACAATGTTGTTCTTATGGATCTGCCCGCATGTAGGGTAAACACAAACTGGTGTCAACAACCAGAAAAATCATTTCACCTCAAACCACTTACATTTCAGCCATAATCATATCATATTTTTGTCAGAATAGACAAGCACAAAATGGAAAATGATGAAAAGTGAGTTGTTTTTCTCTTCAGGTGCACTGTAAAAACATCTGCGACAAGCCCGTTTTATGCTAAAGTCTAAGTTTCATTCCGATTCAGACTTCATGAATTCCAGAGTAAAAGTTAATAACTACTATCAGTGACAAGAAGCACATAGTGGGCTCTCACTGGGTCTCGGAAGTGTCAAACACTTTCAACAGGTTGGTTTTAAAATTGCTTGAAATAAAGTGCGTAAAAAAGTGAATACAATGACAGTGTGCATACACATTCATACCAATGGTGAGCTTTAGTCAATTAGTCAATCAATTTGTTCAAGCAATTAAAGAAATCACTAAAATGCATTTGTTTAGAATTCACTTAAAATTTGGGTGTATTATTTTTTTTGCTGTGGTGCAACAGGCTATAGCAGCCGTACCATATTTGGGTCCAAGTGCCCCTGGAGACCCAGGTTCGAGTCCGACCTGCATCATTTCCCGATCCCTCCCCATCTGTCTCTCCCACTTGCTTCCTGTATCTATCTTCACTGTCTTGTCACAATAAAGGCAAAAAGCCCAAAAAATATACTTAAATAAAAAAAACATTGGGTGTACTCACATAAACACACACACACCCTTCACTGCCACATTCTCCAATCTAATGACAATCTGCAGGGATAACTCATTAGTTCTCTGAGGAGAGCTGAGGATGTTGGGGGTGGTGTGGTGTGTGGTGTGGTCTGAGCGGCATGCACTGCCTGGTGGAGTTCGTGTGTGCGTGTGTGTGCATGTGTGTATGTGTGTGGTGGAGGACACAGATTAATGGAAAGTCTTCAGCATCATCAGAGCATCATTAGCGCATCCCAGCAGGTTTTTGAGGAATACTGATGCGATGTACGGCCAGCTGGACGCCTGCTTGGGGGAAGCACTTCAACAACCACAGCGGCCATCTCTACATCTCCACCCATGTGCAGCACTCTCACCATTAAACTTCTCCTTTTTCTTCTCCATGTGCTCTCTGTCTTTGTCCCTCTCACCCCCCCCCCTCAACAAACACACACCACACACGCACCACTGGACTGCCCCCCCCCCCGTTCTAATGTCTTCTCTTTTGTTTGAGAAGATTTATCTTGCTCTAGGCTCAAGCTGTTAAACAAGGATTGCCATAAAAGGAAAAATATGCTGCCTTTATAAAAGGGAGGCTGTGTGAGGAAGCATTCCGTTGAACTTTACATGGGCCTAGGCAAGACTACACCCCCCCCCCCCAAAAAAAAAAAAAAAAACACCCCACCCCATGCGCCACCCAACACAAATACAGAAAACAGTGGACTCACACACACTTGTGTGGATTTCATTACTTGACAACGTGGTGGATGAGACAAGGGAGTGTGTGGGAGAAAGAGAAGACTGGTGCAGACATATAAAGAGAGAGAAAGAGAGAGAGAGAGAGAGAGAGAAAGTGTGTGTGTGTGTGTGTGTGTGTGTGAGAGAGAGAGAAATCGAGCGAAGCTTCATACACTCATCCTATTAGTCGGAGTGCCAGGCACTGCTGAGAGCGTCTCTCGTCTTCTCAGCAGCCAGCTCTGAGAGTCTCAAGGCTACACGAGTAAGAGGAACAGCGAGTGGGTGGGGGAGACGAAAACTGTCATAAATAGGCGACTGGGCCCCAAAAATAGTGCTGCACAGAACTCTCTTCTTGTCCCATGGGCTCCCGGATACCGAGACGGAACTCCCGAGACCTTGTTCAACACTACTGATATATATGTGGGCGTACATTCCAAACCAGATATTGGTTGGTTTTTGTTTTTGTTTTTGTTTATATGTTGTTGTTTCCTGTTTTTTTTTTCTTCTTCTTCATTTCAGAGCCACCAAAATTGAGTGGGCTTATAATAATAAGCACTGAATTAGAGATGGATATAATTAATTTGAGTTGTTATGTAACCCTCTCCGACAGTTGAGGCTTCCAGCTGTGCTTGATAAAAATGACAGCGTGGAGACACCTCATGAGTTAAAAGTCCACAGTCAAATAAAAACTGAGTTATATTTCTGAGTGGGGGGAAAGGCGCCGGTGAATAAGAAGCAGATGATGAACTTCTGCCTGCATTCCTCAGTCTTCCAGACTCTGACCAAAGAATTAAAAACACCGTATTCAACCACAAAAACACGCTATTGAAAAACTCAACTCACATTTTTTTCTCAAGAAATGTGTTGCACTCAATAGGACAATCTAATCACACTGTCCCAGACAACATAGCAACACTACATACAACATGTGGTTTCAACACGCCTGGCCCTATTCTTTGCTCTTCAGACTGAATACTGTTCAGTAAATGTAATATTTTGTAATCTACATAAATAAAGTGTAACAGTTGACTGCCCTTTCCCACCTCGATGCAGCACATTGACCCTGATTAATGGTCTTCATTCCAGCTATGAACATCAGCTAGCTTCCGTGACAGTGACTGATGTTTTTCTTCATATCTGCCTCTTACGAAACCACACACAGGCAGCATGTACTTTATCAGCCGCAGATTAACGACCGCACTTCAAAGTGTACTGCACTGAAGAACAGTGCTCAACTGGAAATGATATCAGTTGTTCACATACTACGGTACAAATAAGGCTTGATGATGACTCTGGGCATAAAGTCGATAAATAGTATGTCACTTAATTAAATGAACAGAGATGACTGATGAATATTCCTACTACGTTGCGAGGGTCATTCATATTTACACTGAAGCACATAATAAATAAATATCAAAATTCAAAAGCCAAATACAGCTCTCAAGTCTTCCAGCCTCAACTGAACCTTTGTTTTTGTCATGTGCAAACACACACTACTTCTGAAGTAGGGCTAATGCAACAAGTCCCAGCATTCCTGATGGACTGCATGTAGTCCAAATATGTTCACATGACGTCAGCTTCTGGTTCTCCCACTACACTACACTAACACTGTCACAACCAGTCACATTATGCAGACTCTGGAGTTATGCTGACAGTCTATAAATTACCTGTACAGAAGCTGGTTAATTGTAACTGACGTGTCTACTTTTCAGTTGATATGTGATCATGTGTCTGACATGTAATTCGTCTCCAAAGAACACACACACCGATCAAATCAATTGGGGAGTGTATAATTTGCTCTCTAAAGGGAATGTGCAGACTTGCGTGAAATTTCTGTTTGTATAACGGCTTACTGGTATTATAAGGCACAAACACTGTGATTAGGAATGCAATTTGCAAAGACAGAGGTCGCGTTTCAATGTGCGCAACGGGCACCTGAGCGAATAAGACCTTGGGTAGGTCAGACACCTACTGAGGACTCTTCGGGTAGAAGGGAAGGGTGACGTGACTGAGATCTTGAATGTCAAAGGCGGTAGGCTCGGCGGATATGGCTTGTCTCTTCGTCCGTTGCTGCTCCTGCAGAACGCTCTGCTTGTGGACTTGTTGAGTGGCCGGTCGGATGACGGAACGGTACTTATCCAGTTCGTTTTGCAGCTTTTGTATCAATTCGTCTTTTTGGTCAAGCTCTAGCTCCAACTCATCAATGAGCGCGTCTCGCTGCCTCAACTCCTCGATTTTCTCCTGCAGCGCGTACTGGAGATCGCGTAAAGTGCCCATAGCTCCTTCGGATTTCTCAGGGGCCAGCAAAGTTATTTCAGAATCCTCACGCAGTGGCATAAAATCACCGGAAAGGCTTCTTTTAAGAAAAAAAAAGGAACCGCGGTGGCGAAATGCCTTGCTTTGTGGAAGCGTCTAACTGCTTGGCAAAAGAAGGAAATGAAGTAGAGCTCTTTTCAGTGACGCTCCAAAAAATGCTCAGTGGCTTCCTATCAAGTAGAAAAAAATGGGTGGACAGAAGTTTCACGAAGCATTCATCCTCTCAAGTACGTCAGTCGCCACTGGCTGGAGACGCGAGTGTCACGCAGGATGCCGAAGCTCAGAACACCGGCTTATAGCAAGTTCCAAGCTCCGCTCAATTGTGCGCATAGCCAATAAGACAGCGCGAACACACCTATAACGGGAAACAGAATCGAAGGAGCGTATCACTCTCATCAGAGGCAGCCCTAAAAAGACGACCCTACTGTAGATTGGGGGGTATCACGGATGGATTGACGCAGGAATATAAAAATTACTAAATGTGGCTGTCAACAAGCAATAATAAGAATATTTTTGCTTGTAAGTATTTATATCCCCAGAGCCACTTGCAAGTTATTGGGGATTAGTGTATTGGAATAGTGGAGGAAAAAAAAAACAGAAAATAATTGTCAATGTTTATTAGAAAGGGGTAAGAGAGGAGTGAAGAATTGTAATCCTGAGATTTGATTGTATACATTTCACTGTGCTATGTCACTTGGCCAATTAGATGACATTATGTCTACATCATTATTCTACTCTGAACTTTGGTATGCTATCATTTAGCACAGAACCCTTGGCTACAAAAACTCAACCGCAGAATTGTCTCTGCTGAATTCAGAATTATTTTCAGTGTGTAAATGTTATCATAGGGCATGTGCGGTCTATATGTGCAGACACATATCCCCCACACACTAGACTGCAGTTATGGACACGCACACACACACACACACACACACACACACACACACACACAAAACTCTCTCACACACACAAACTGTAAATTACACACACAAACTTCCATTATTGTCCTCTATGATCCATGACCTCCCCATTATTGAGTCTATTGCTAAATCTCCTCTCCTGAGGTGACGGCCCTCCGTCCACTGATAAGTGATTGAGTTTGGGAGGCTGTAAGGGCTAAACATGCTATTAACAGGAATTGGACGGCATCTGTGACATAGGCCTAAACTTAAATTGACAATACCAAATAAATAAGTCGTAAACTATTTCCTTTTCATGTATGTGGCTTCCCCTGTGTTTCGCGTCACAACGACCCAACCCTTTAGTCTGCAGACATGTACATTGTGGAAAGGGCAGAAAAACAAGCAGTCATGCACTTAACGATTTCACCTTGGGATAGCCCTAGCCCTTGCCGGGTATGTGCATCAAAGTCTGAGTGCATGAGTGTGAAGATTGAGACAGGACGAGCGACCTCCCCATTCGTCCAAAAATAACAAGTAGCCTGAAGAAGGTAAAAGGCGCCCTCTTGTGGTTGTATTTATACATTGCGATCACCGAGAGAACCGCATGTTATGTATCGTATCTTATAGGCTACAAAGCTCACTGATTCATTTAATCGAATTAAGTCCTTTTATACAGGATTGGGCAAGTTAGCACATATCTCTTGACCTATATTTCTTATACCTCGCTCTGCCAGCTACGGCTAGCCTCATTACGTCTGTAATTTGTGTCAGCTCATTTTCATTGACTGCTCTCAGCTCATCCATCCCTGCTGAATATGTTTAGGCGCACGGGCCAATTAGGTCGACACGGACATCCTCGGAGAGCCCTTGCAAGATACCAGACCACGCGTAGATCAAAGTGAACGCAAGGTGACATGTAAATGCAGACCAGAGCACCGGGTCCCCAAGACCGCCGCGCGCGCACTTAAACGCACGAAACCGAGCGCCTTTTATGTGTCCGATCAAGATAACGCACTGTTCAATGCTCAAGTGTTTTTCGAGGAGCTTGTTGATTACACTGGGGGGTTCTAATTTAGAAACACTGCGAGAGCAGGGGGACGGACTCGCTAGGGGCTTACCATTCACAAGCGCCTACTTATTCAAGATCTGTTCAGCCCCTCGTTATGGAGACAAAACAGGCCACAGTTCATGAAAGCAGGGGAGGGGTATGCAGGGACACTGGTAATGTATGCTGCTGTCGCCTTCGTTATATCCATTACTAATACAATGACAAACTCCATG
The DNA here is from genome assembly GCF_046254945.1 of Alosa pseudoharengus. Lineage (NCBI taxonomy): Eukaryota > Metazoa > Chordata > Actinopteri > Clupeiformes > Clupeidae > Alosa > Alosa pseudoharengus. The sequence continues at coordinate 17,858,683 of NW_027468674.1, read as the reverse complement.
GTACACATGTTTTTGTGAGCACTGGGAGGTCATAGTGTGCAACCATAGGTTACTTCTTGATATCTACTCACTCTACTCTACTCAAATGCGAATCCATACTGGATGTCTTAATAAACGTAGACAGACATTCACGTTTTGAATGTTCCTAAAGAAAACAGGAAACACTCTGATAGCATTATCGCTGTTATTAGCACTGAGCTACTGTCATAGCACTGTTATAAATGTAATTTATAGCAACTGTTTAGTCCGTCCAAACCTAACGAATCATCCTATAATCCCCTGTACGTTCTTTTGCCGACACCTAGTGGTCAAACGTTGCTCCGGAGAGAGAGAAGAACAGAGGAGCAGAGAACTGACAGCCATATGTAGCCAGGGTAAACTTCACCTCCTTTAAACTAAGAAGGGAGGACATATGACTAATGCAGTTGTTAAAACACCAGTGGTACCAGCCCTGCATTAATAGTTTTGAGCAAAATCAAAGACTTTTGGGGAATAAGTATGATAACAGAGAAAAGTATTAAAACTATTGGACTGCAAACCTGACTTTCCGACCCTGGAGATCACCAGAAATGGAGAAATTCGCACATAAATCATGTCAACCTCAGAGTAGAAAGCTCATTTGCGCCCTTATAAATAAAGAACGACTCTTTGAAATTATATCCTTAATATGGAAGTGCCATTGGAATGAATAATTCATCAAACGGGCATTAAGAATTGATCAAGGTAAAGATGCGGGGTTCGGGATTACAGTGTCACAGAGCGACGGAGGATGAGCCAATGATTGATTACGCTCACCCACGCAGGCAGAAAGAAAAACATTATATCAATTTGTACTAATGTAGATATAGGTGTTTACGTAGCAGCTATAGTTATGTGTTTTTTTACAAACAAGTTCCCAAACTGTACAGCAATCAAAAAGCGACTGTATAGGCCGATATCTGTTTGCTCACCATTCTACATTTCAGTGGCCTCGTGGCTCAAGACTACAACGTTTTAAGTATAATTGAGAACCTCACTTCGACATAATGTAATACAGGCCTGCATCTTTCTCTTGCCTAAAGTATAATACATGTTTTCTATTACTCTATGTAAGCGTTGAAATAAACAGGTATATGCCATTTTTGCTTTTCTCTTGCGCTTGGTGGTATAATGAGTCATATTATTCCTCTGCCCTCTTTGCAAGGTTCACTGACCAATCTGTAGGGGAACATCAAGCGTAACAGTTTAGATATTTAACTAGTTCTTAGAAAGGACACTGTCTGCTGCATTGCAGACAACTTTTTTAGAGATAGTCCACAACGAAGATGAATAGGAGGCGCTTGGAAATCAACAAGCGCATTTTTCTGGGCGTATAACGGTTTTTTACGAAGAATTAACTGTCCCATAATACGCGGCGAGGCCCTTTCATCCCATCCGACAATGTTATGCACTTCCTGAGGACAATACTCCAGAGAGATTAACCATAGACGCGATCAATTAAAACCACTGGAGCCAAGCCTATTCCCACTGTCTTCCCCTTTCTTCACGAATGAAAGCCCAGATCAATTAATCAACCCAATGTTCTAAGCTTCCCTTCACCACATTTTCGGTTGCCGTTTCGGTACCGTGTCTGTCTTTCACATAAGGGGCAACAGTAAAAACACAAAAACAAAAAATCAGAAATAAATGGAGCACGTGTGGCAAAAAGTAAGCGGCTACCTGTCAGACTTGGCATGTTTTCTAAATGCTTGACTCGTCAGGTCCTGAAACGATCTGAATGACTGTGGTTCCGCAGAGATGCCTTGGGCTCGCCTGGTGCGCGGTCCAATAATTTGGGCGCTCGGCAAGACAGATTGGTATTTGTGCAGTTTTCTCCTCAATTCGTGGATCTCTTCCTCCTTTTCAGCAAGACGTCGCTCCATGTCCTTAATCCTCTCCTCCTTCACGAGAAGAATCTTGGTAAAGTCTTCCTCTAAATCACTCATGCTGACGAAAGGAAACAAAACTTTGCCTACAGCACTATTGACAATGTAAACCCGGCGAATTCCACACTTAACTAGCCAGGCACCCTGGATATTCCCCGGTGTTCCTTGACGCACAGATGAACGCGGGCTTTCGCCACTGATTTCAATTTTACCAACGGCCAGCTAAGTGCTTGTCCACGGACTCTCCCACAGGCTAATGGCTGTATTGCGTTGAGAAACCAATTAGAGCTGTTAGAGCTTTCCTCCTTGGAGACGGACCCGGGTCACTGCGTAGTGAAGTGGAACGGGTGCGGGTGAGCGCGCAAAGAAGTCAGCTGCCGCGCTGGGTAGTGAGCGTAGGCTAGGCTACTCTGACGTAGGGGGAAGGACCATTCACATATTTTTTCCAATGTTAACCCTAGGCTTCAATCCTGAAATAGCAGCAATTATTATTCGTTTTGATTGGTGATGTAACCTTGTGCAAGCCGAGCTTATGACTGGGGAGACAATGTGTTTTGGTAGATAATTCGGGAAAGGGCTGTCACTCTAACGTGTGTATTTATCCCCTGCGCATCACTAGTAGTTATAGTTAGTACCCTATGCCCAAGCCAATCCCTAATTGCTCATGATGGTAAATAGTTTGAAGCTGTAACTAGTAGCCTGTTTTAAAGAGGGCTTTGCCTTATGGGTCAAACTGTATAACCCCAGGGTCACTCACTATATTGAATCAGGGTTGAATTGGTTGCACTGGTAACAATTGTTTTATCAATGACTGTGTAAGAGGTGAAGTTGCAGTGCGTAGCCTAATTTTCTCTCAAGCCATACAAACAGATAATCTCGGGGACACACCTGGGCAGATCATGTAGTGGCCTACTGATAAGTGGCTGAAGTAGGCACAGAGCAGTGCTGTCACATGGCGCGCGCACCAAGTGGCAGATTGTAGCGGTCACCTTGAACCTTCTCAGCTGGAGCAGAAGCTGCTGCAATTCACAAAAACGTGAGCATCACCAGATATCATATTGGGATGAATGTGTGCCACTGGTGTCATCCCCTCGGGTGCAGCTCGGGTTTCAGGCTGAGAGCTGGCAGACGTTAGTCACCCCTTTCCTGTAACGCATACAGATTCTCTCATTGAAACCGGAGAGGGTCCCTAAGTGAGGGCAGGATGTTGCAAAATCAATATTGTTTACCTCATATGCCTAGCCAGCAGAAATCATCAGTGGTGTGTGTGTGTGGGGGGGGGCTTAACTGTTCATGCTCCATTGTGGACAGAGGGGAGGTTATGCTATGAGGTTGATTGTTAAGTCCAGAAAGTGGACGGCCGAGGTGAAGTGAGTGGACTCTAGTCTTAATCAATGTGGATGTTGTGGTCGTCACAGGAGGCGAGCCACTACAGGCTTTGCGTGATTATTGTAATGACAGGGATTTAGCTGCCATCAAACGTGCCCACACAGAAACACTCATGAGCACAGGCAACGCGCATGCAATACAATCACAGGTGCAATAAAGCACCTGCAGCAGTGTCTAGCACAAAGAAACACATATACATATAGCAATATGTCATTATCACAAAATACCTGAAAATAAAGATGCCCATGAACATAATCAGGGATCTTTTCTAATCGGGAAAATCCTGATTCCTGAATCCTGCAACTTCTCCCCACCCACTACCCATTTTGAGGCCCTAACAATGACCTCCATTGTCATTGTAAAAGCAAGTGGGGAGATGGTACATCCCGCCATGATTTCCTATCTAGAGTTGTTGCCACCCTGTGGTGTACCCAGCTATAGTAAAACATAGTTGAATATCCAGAAAGTATGCTTTCACTAGGCTTTTAATGCTACCTGGGATTCTGAAATAATCAAAGCCCTCCCACAACAGACTATGCGGTTCCCCACTTGCAGTCATTCCAGAGCTGCATTGAAGTTTACACAGACACAAACTTGTGTGCCACAGGATGCATGTGATGCTCCAAGTGGCCACATTATGATGGCATCTCTGACTCAGTGTTTACTTACTAGGATTCCTCTTGCTTGTTTATGAAGTTTTCAATACATGACTGAAGGTCCAACCATAACAACAGCCCACATAGAATCAGCTCCATCCCCATCTAACCTCTCAGTATTGTGGTCATCCAGAGACATGATGCTGCTCCTCTTACTTTTCATTGCTTCTTAGAATGGCTAATGGGTCAAATCTGAAAATGCTCGTCCCAAACACATGCAGCGAAGACCTTCAAGGGAAGAAGTGAAGCTGGTTGTGCCCTACTCTCGTGTCATGGTTAGGGCGGCCTGACCTCAATTTTCTTTCGTGTCATTAGAAATAAAAGCTTGCTTTGTCAGTGCTGAAAAAAACGCTGTGGGAGAAAGAGTTGCAGATGTCTGTAAAATAAACAGATGGTGGAACATAAAATGGCAGAAACAGCAGAAAGGGAAACCAGAGAAACACTGCCGAGGTGTATTGTTGCCATGGGTTATTATGATGTCCTTATATAGTTCTTTATCTTTTCATCACTGTACCTCTGCCTCCTATTTTTTTTTGACTCTCTCTCTCCCACTCTCTTTCTCTCTCTCGGTATGGTCCTTTCATCTGTGTCTTCATCCGGTCTCTCTACGGATGCCCTTTGGGCTCATGCATATATGGCAAAGGTTCTTCAACTGAGTTCCCCTGAAATAAGCCATGCCTCTCACAGGTCCTGTGTGTTTCATTAGTCTCAATAAAGCTAATAGTTCAGGAACTGCCAGAAAAGTCCTTGATATCAGAGGCTTCTGTGTAGACAGAACCAAAGATCTTAGAGCAGAGCATAGCGCTCTATAATCTTTGGACGGAACTTTGATGGAGACTAGTTGAAGTATCTTTAATGGTCTATGTTCCCTTCCTCTCTTTTTTCCTCTTCTCTCTGTCCTCTGTCTGTCTTTGTCTGTTCCTTCTCTCCAACCCCGCCATCTCTCTCTCTCTCTCTCTCGTCTCGTTTGCCCTGTGCTTGCCTAGACTGAGTGTATGTCTGAAAAGGTCATGGCACTTGTATCATACGATTTTCAGACACCGCAATAAGGAGCTGTCATGGATCATAAGGCTCCACGCCCTAGCCCTCAAGACGGGTAGTCATCCACCGGGCACGTTGCCAGAAGAGTTCTCCACGACCCTCTGAGGCAGACAGGAGCTGGAATCGAACGGGGGGGGGGGGGGGGGGACTGCGGCGTTCTCACAATCTGTGCAGTAATCTCCCCAGCGTTCGTCGCCACATCCCGTTACCGGAACGCAAATCAAGCGGGATCAGTGTCGGGTGTGGAGCCACGCTCGGCTGATTGTTATTTATTGTTCTTGCGTTCGTCTTGAGAAGGGTGAGCTGCCTGAGGCTTCGGTGTTTGGACTGCTGCCTCTGCTGACAGCGGGGACAGCGGCACAGCACTAAATGAAAGGCCTTTTCATCGGTTACATGAGAGTCAAGGGTACATCATGCATAATGCACGTCAGACATTTCTTCTGCAATGTCTCTTATTTATGTTTTTGAGTCCTTCACATTCTCTTACAGTTTTTGTTCTCAGTTTGCTTTGGCTCATTTCTCAGATCAGAATGGTAATTCTTAAAACTGTTTGTTCAAACTCTATATCATCGTATCACTTGTGCACATCATTGAAGCAGTTTCTCCCCATCTTGAACAAATAGCATTATTTGATTAACTGATTTTGTACAAATGTCTACTGTTTTTTTTTTTTTCAATGGCCAATGTCATGTTGGTCAAAATGCACTATACTGGTTCCCTGCTGAAAGTCCAACCCCATAAAACAAATTGGCCTTTTTTCATTGCTTGTGTCATTAGATGCAATCTTGAATTTCCCCTTGGGGATCAATAAAGTATCTATCTACTGTATCTATCTATCTATGCAAATTTGTTGAACTAGCAGTCATAACTAGTTGCCATAGTTTGTTTGGCATACATATATGTGACCTGACAGACAGGAACGTCAGGTATAGACAGATGTACAGTGGTGCACAGCTCTAACCAAGGGGTGTTTTATGGTATATTAGTCATTTTTTATTTGCACAATGCTGTAAAAGCCGTGGTTTTCTTTAAACAGTCACAATGTCTGTGAACAGTAAAAACTTTGAAACTGTTTTGCAATCAACCCCCTCCATTCACAATAATGTGTAACTTTGTAGTTTTTAAATAGAAAATAGTGCTGCCCTGCGCATTGTTCATCAGAAAAAACGTACAGAATAAACTGTCATATTGACAAAGACAAAACAGTTTGACTATCTTGACATAAACAATGGCATCATGACTTATCATTTTGATTGCACTGACCATTTCATTGGCATAATTATTTGCTTGAGGCATAAACTAAGCATTTTAAGCAAGGTATGTGCTTTTGCAGGTTATTAGATACACAATGCGGTGCAGTCTAACTGTACATTATGATTCCAGAAATGCACCAAAGTGACTGAGAATAACTGAAATGTACTAACTGTTCATTATGATTCCAGAAATGCACCAAAGTGACTGAGAAAAACTGTAAAAGTGACATGATGTAGGAATTCCCCTTTTCGGCAATTTCCAACATTGATACCCATTAGGAATAAGGGGATAGGCTACTCAATTCCTCTAAAGCCTAAAAGGGTCATGCTTCTATCCATGAGAACACAGTCACGCACCGGCAATGTCAGACACTGCATTCTCCTTATGCTAAGTCCTCGTGGCATCAGAACGAGTTTGAAGCCGTTATTTTAAGGTGAGGAGCTACGCTGTGTTGCTTAGAATGATCGGTTACACTTTACTTGACAGTGTCGACATAAGAGTGACATGACACTGTCATGAACGTGTCATAAACAAGTCATAAACGTTTATGACATAGCGCTTCTGTTATTAAGTCACATTCGGTTTTTATCATAACAAGTTAGGGTTAGGTTTAGGGTTAGGTTTAGAGTTATGATTAGGGTTAGGGTCGGGATTAGGGTTAGAGGTTAGGGTTAGGGTTAGGTTTCATGTGTCATGACAGTGTCATGTGTTCATGACAGTGTCATGTCACTATTATGTCGATACTGTCATGTAAAATGTTACCAAATGATCATACATATTAGATATAGAATTATATACATTGAAAATATTTATGCTGATAGATAGATAGATAGATAGATAGATAGATAGATAGATAGATAGATACTGATAGATAGATAGATAGATAGATAGATAGATAGATAGATAGACAGACATAGTAGACAGACAGACAGATAGATAGACAGGTGGTGGGAGGGACAGACAGAAACGTGTGACTGTGATGTCTTATCTTTGACTGGATCATCTGGTGTACAGATTTTGGAGGAAACCAAAGCTCATGTGTAAGACCTACGTCATGTCTGCTATGAATTTGTACATTTCCTTGAAATAAGCTGGTGACCCCAGCTTTGACCTCAGTACTTCCTGGAATTCCATATAGCATACCTTTACATTTTAACCCCTAGAGCCATTAACTTCAAACTGAACATAAATAGTGTTCATGTAGCCTACTGAATGTGTTTTAATTATTAGTCACTGAACTAATAATTACATTTGGACTTATTTTCTCAAGCAAAATTTTCAGTGATATGTAAACATTAATTCTGCTGTTATGCATTTTACTTTTATTATTAATATTATTATTATTATTATTATTATTATTATTATTATTATTATTATTTTCACTTAACATGAGGGACTCTCTGATGCCCTGACATCCACTACATAGCTATTAATTTAGTCAATCTTATGAGAATAATTTGGAGCTTTTCCACTGAAAGTGGAGTAGGAGCAGGAAGCACTAGATCAGAATTATCCAAACTTTACTTCTTCCGTTGACAACAGAGGTCAGAATTATCGTGACCTGACCTTCAATTACCGGAATCTCCAAAAGTGTGTCTGTTGATAGAGGGTGTTACTGTTTTTTCCCTTAGGAAAGACAGCAATACTCCTGGAGGATTTGTGTCTCTCAAAAAGCGATATCTTTTGTACAGTATGTGTTCTGAAGAGACACTTTTCTTTTCAGTGACCACTGATGTTAACCTCTTTGTTGCACTGAAGGCCTGTTACATCAAAAAGAACATGCCCCAAAAAAAAATATCCCCATGAAACCAGAGAACACTGTCAGCATATTGATGCGTTGATTGAAGTGCAATTCCACATAGACTAACCTGATATGAATAATGCATTTATTTTTTTAACACGAGAAATGTTTTATTCTGTTTTTAATAAATGAATAAACACTTCCTCATGCAAGTAGGGCCTACACATTTCCTGAACATGTGCTCACATAACCTTTTAATCCAGCAGTCAGTGGAATACCTTAGTCCTTTCCAGTCAAAGAGTCAGGGTTCACACTATTACATTAGCAAGAATTCACAGTCTTGTGTGACATTAAAATGAGTCCCCAGGTATTTGGTCCTATGTCAGATTTAATCAGTTCCCACCGCTGTGGGAGGAAATGACTTCACTTCTCTATGCGCAACAACCCCAGGAGAGACTGAAAGAGAGGAACGTAAAAATAATGTAATGCAAAGAGTGAGCTGCAGCACATTGGGAGGGGGAGGGGGGGGTATCAGAGATAAAGAGGATAAGATACTGTATCCATCAAAAGACTGGGCATGACCAAATTAAGTGAAGACAAGGGTATATAAATGAATGAAGAAGCAGACAGAGAGGAAAGGAGGATAGAGAGAAGAAAGAAAAGAGCAAGAAAGGCAGAGAAAGTGAATGAGAAATGAACACAGTGAGAAAGTGTATGCAACAGAGCGGCAGACAGAAAGAGAGAGAGAGAGAGAGAAAAGAAGAAGAGTCAGAAAGACAGAGAGAGAGAATCTCATCCTCATCCCTCCCTCGATCGATAAACATCACATGAAAGGCCAACACTCTTCTCTGGCTTGTTAATATTCAGACTTGACTCCGGGAACAGAAATAGACGAATGTGGAGGAAGATCAATAAGGGACGCTCTCTCAATGGCCCCCAGATTTTCTTAACGGAGAGAGAGAGGGAAAGAGAGAAAGAGAGAGAGAGAGGGAGAGTGACTGTGATTTTTAAGTTCTCTAAGGGAAAGATGAGCTCTGATGTGCTTAGCGGATGACAGTAATTCTGCCCGCAGACGACAGCATCATCGTGTGTTTTGAATACTTAAAAAAGCTTCATGTCACTCCCAAATCCCCGTGGAATGCCACTCCAGGCAACAACCCCACTCCCGCTGCCTATCACAATCCTGAGACATTCTGATGTAGTCGTTAAAAAACAATGAAGAGAAAGTAAAGGAGAGAAAAGGTAAGGTAGGGGATTTCCCATCGTGGCCAATCAACAACCAAGCCTATTTAACATTACACAGAATGACGCAGGATACAACAACAAGGATACACTTTATTTATTGCGCTCTCCCACCTGTGTAAACAACAACCAAGTTTATGATTTTTACACCTTTGATGACCTACAAAATGGTCCAGAAATTACTGGGTAAGTACCTGGTGATATGCCGCAAGAAAAAATAAGATTGAATAGATTGAATAGATAATTTGGGCCCTATGACAGACAATAATTCTGGGATAATATATAGTATTATTGGGGGGGCCCCAATAATGGGCCCCCTGTCTCTCTGTGGGCCCCGTCAGTGCTGGGCCCATAGAATCGTCCTAACCCCCCCCAGTGGCGCCCCTGCTCATGGGTTTCCCATCGGTCCACTGGCGGGTTGCCAACAAACACCCCACCATTTGCCGCTTGTGGTCCAAACACTTATTTTCATTTATTCAGTTATACTTTTCATGATTAACATTTGATGTTTCTTTATATTCACAAGTTAAATTAAAGGCAATGGTGGTCCAATATCGGCAAATCTGATTTTGCTATGGGGTGAGTAAATCGAGGCATAATTTAGAAAAACAAGCGCATGATTTAATCAAATGAGCACACGATTTAGTAAAACAAGCGCATGATTAAGGAAAGTGAGCGCACAATCTACTGTATGTAGTAGAATAAGCACATGTTCTCTCAATATACAAAAAATCTTGCAGTGACACCTCCCAGCCTCTTTAGGTTAGCCACTGGTTGAAATTTAAGTTAGCCACTGGTTGAAATTCAAGTTAGCCACTGGTTGAAATGTTAAAGTGTTTAGCCATGGTTAGTCATGGTAAGCTCATGTGTGGTTTAAGGCTAGAATCAGTTTAGCCGTATTTAGTGATAAGAGATTAGCGGCCATGTTATGTCAAATGCAATGCATCACATCTCTTAATAAATGATTAAAGGAACCCAACAACACAACTTTTGGGAAATGAGCTTATTTACCGTCTATCCCAGAGGTAGATAAGAGGATGCATGCTATTCTCTTCTCCGTGTGTGCTATAACCCAGTCTAAAACCCAGCCTAGCCTAACTGTACAAAGATAATACAATCCTTTTTTCAGTGTCATTTATTACTCATGAGGATGGGCGTCACACAGCATTTCAAAAACTTTTTCAAGGGGGGCGCTGTGGCGCAGCAGGCTACAGCGCCCGTACCATGTACGGGTCCAAGTGCCCACGGGGACCCAGGTTCGAATCTGACCTGCGGTCATTTCCCGATCCCACCCCATCTCTCTCCCACTTGCTTCCTGACACTCTCCACTGTCCTGTCCAAATAAAGGCAAAAAAGCCCAAAAAATATACTTAAATAACTTTTTCAAAAGTCTTTACATTTAAATTTATTTTATGATGTTAAAAAGTGCAAAAATATTAGACTAGGCTACTCTGGACACAAACCATAGTCTTAGTCTATATATATACAGTATATAGATATATTATAGTCCGTAATCTATAATCTTCATATAAAAGCACCATATAATAATCTATTTTGAATCTCAGCTAATGGCCCCCTTATCCCACTGTCTGCTATCTGTCATTGCCAGTAAATCCCTCTGTGTCATAACCAAAGGTCAAAGGTCAAGGTTTCTCTCCGATAAACTCAACTGCACTCAACTCAACCCAGTCCAGCACATCAGATAAGGGATCACCTCTAATCTCCGCAGATGGGAGCATGCAGAACTGGCTGTGTGAAGCGCCCAGAAGTCTTCCTGGGGAACCTTCTCAGGGTTCTTTTGTTATAAACACAAACACAAAGCAAGATGTTAAATTCCTTTATTCCTTAATTCCTGTGCCGCCTTGTTGTTAGATGATCTCATTTACAGTAATGGCCAGACCTTTTTCAATGTGCCATGTACTGTATACCTCAATTCAGGGATGGGGAAAAATACATCAGAATGTATTTTTAAATAAAATATCAAATACCCTAATTTTAAGAATATCAAAATAAAAATACTAAAAATAATCTTTAAAGGGAGCATGATGTCACGTTGCAAACTTTCCATATCTGTGTATTTAATCTATTCCTTCATCAGTACACTGACTGTTGATTTTTTGACTTTGAGCAAAAAACCCTCCCAGAACCTGTTTTCTCTTGGTCCAACCCTCGTCGAGTAGCGCTGTCAGAAACGAATGACTTTCTGCAGGCGATAATGGAACCAACTTAGTATCTCGTAAATTACCCCACTAATAATTCCCAGAATGGTACGAAACTTCTACAGTAGTACAACTATGTTCGTTACTCATAAAACGAGGCATTGGAAAGTTTGTAAGTACACCAGGAGTTTATTTAAATAACATCAAAGTTTTTTGGTATATCCAGTTTTTAATATTTTTTTTCCGAAGTGTTTACACTTAGTGTTAACTAATAATTGTTGCAAACTGGTACTATGAACAAAATATTAGTGCATTCCTGCAGTGATGTAGTACTCGAGTCCGGTCTCGGACTAGAGACCGGTCTCGAGACCGATTTCTGCTTTCTCGGACTCGACTCAGACTTGTTCCTTCAAAGACTTGGTCTTGACTCGGTCTCGGACCACAGTGGGAGGAGAAGGACTCGTAATTTCAGACCGAGTCCTCGAGACCAGAGCATTTTTTTATGTTCATATAAAAACAAAAAATTAAAATGAAATTTTACGGCGGCCACGTCTTTGCCCCTTGCGTTGGCCTTGCCTTGGTGCCGTCCTTCTTTCAATATTCTGCTTTGCGTCCGTTTAATAGCGATTTTTATTTAGCCAATAGCCTGTCAAAATAATCTTAGCATCACAGCGCAAACTAATTCAGTCTTACACAGTGGAGAAAATGACAGCGCATGGCAAGACAGAAAGTGCGTCCAAACTCACCCATTCTTCTCAGTTGAAATACTCGCAATTGTTAAGCCTACTCATCACACAGACACATGTATCACATCACATGAAAGAGCTTTTTCTCAGCTTTTAAACGATGTTAGCCGCTAATTGCTGTGGTGAACGGTTCGCGAGAAAAGTAAATAATATAATTAAATTTAATCATAACGTCTACATAATGTGCTATACCCATCTCCCCTACCCATTCATCTCGGTGGAATACTTCACGAACCCTTAGTTCAACACATGACAAACCATATATCAGAATAAACAGCAGACCTTACCAGAAATAAAGCAGTCCCCTGTACAGTAAGCCGTTCCAGAGTATTCCGGTTAAATTAAAAATGTAATCTGCAGCAAGGTCTACATTCATGTCTCCAACTTTGGTCTTAAGGTTTTAAAATGTGTTTAAATCTTTCTTCATGATTTCATAACAGGCCAAATACAAAATAAATATTACAAATATTGCCTAGATATAGGTAAATATTAAAATATACAGCTGAGTAAGAGTTTGTGAAAGGAGTCTTAATGATCAAAAAATGCAAAAAAGCATGCATCTAGGCTATTTGAGTTTCTTAAAGCTGAGCTGTGCTTAAATTGTTCAATACATGATTCCATAACAAGCCAAATATAAAATAAATATAAATATTAAATATAGCCTAGACATCTAAATATTAGATGATCAGATGATTTACAGTTCTATGTAATATGTCATGTTTCATGTTTTTGTAATGTTTCATACAGTGATGCAGGTCTACTGCTGTGAATAGGCTAAATACAACTTTGATTATTTTTATAGCCTACTACTGTATAGTTAACTTTGGCCTTGGTGCCCTGACATGTGGCCTTTGTGCCCCCCACCAAATATGCCCAACTGAAGGCCATGTGGCCTTGCCCCTAAAATGGTGAAATTCCAAGCCTGGGCCTAACTGTTGATTATTAATTGGGGTGATATTAAATCATGAATATGAAAACTGACATGTTTTTATGGTCTTGGTCTCGACTCGGTCTCGACTCCTAAAGGACTCGGTCTCGACTCAGACTTGCTTCCTCAAAGACTCGGTCTTGACTCAGACTCGACTGTATTTGAAAACCAACGGACTCGGTCTCGACCCCTTCAAAGACTCGGTCTTGTCTCGGACTCGGCATAGGCGGTCTCGTCCCCATCACTACATTCCTGGATCTACATCCTTATGCATGCTTCCTGCCAGGACTTCCCAAATCACGGCAGTAACGTCGACGCAGTGGTAGATAGTAGCAGAGAGTAGAATCCATCAGGCAAGTGTTATTTAAATAAACTCCTGGTGTACTTACAAACTTTTCAATGCCTCATTTTATGAGTAAAGAACATAGTTGTACTACTGTAGAAGTTTCGTACCATTCAGGGCATTATTAGTGGGGTGATTTACGAGATACTCTATAGGTTCCATAAGCGCCTGCAGAAAGTCATTCGTTTCTGACAGCGCTACTCGACCAGGGTTCAACCAAGGGAAAACAGGTTCTGGGAGGGTGTTTGGCTCGGGGTCATGGTGCAAAGGACTCTAGGGCCAACTCGAGGGGCGGCAACAAGCATGCATTTAAAAATCTCACTGCACGCAATTGGATAACACTACAACCAATGTGTACTGTCCTCCAACGTTGCAGCGCTGTCTTCATAAGTTTAGCTGGTTTCCCGGAATGTTGGGGTAAAAGTAACGTGCATCATTGCTCTTTGCCAGTGTCTCGTAGAGACAATTCCATTGTGCTCTCGCGAGAACTCTGGATTTCCTGGGTACAAAAATATTGGGGTGGTCGTGAAATAATTTGCAGTCTGGATTAGGAACCTTTTTCTAAAGGTTTTTAGTCAAAGGCTGCCATTGACATAATGCCTTTGGTGTTGACATAGCCTACCTATGAGAGAACACATTTTCTGCCTCTGCTTCCAATGCCGATCTAGCAGCATTTCAAAACCAAGTTCCGCTGGTTAGAGAGAAGGGGGTCGCAAAACTTGGCCCACGTCTTTTGGGGTGATTTGGCGTCTTTAGGTGATTCATGGGACAACTTTTTGAGCAATGTTGCAGAGTAACCACATAACCAGTTCCGATTGGATGATTAAAGTTCTCAAGAAACTGACGATTAAAGTTCTTAAGAAACTTGCTGTACACATTAATAAAATAGCAGATCTTTCTAGCCAAAGGCAACCAAGACTATGAGGTGAGGACGGGGACTTCCTCCAACTACAGGTATGATATCTTCCATTATGTTGCCATGCTAAGATGGTAGCTCCTGAAAGATGACATCTCTAACTGAAGAACTGAAGAATGCGCTGTTCAATTCACCACAGCAGGTAACAGGGAGAGAGTAGCAATCTGTCAAGCTGGGCTTTAAACAGGATGGAGACTAGCTGAAAAAAAAGAAGGCACCCTGCTGACCACCCTTTCTCCCACAGCGATGCGTCTGAACACATGTGTCTTCCTCTCGTTTCATCTTGAAAAATAGTGGTCTTTAGATCAAGCAATCCTTGAATTCCCCATAACGAACAGCCATTAAGCAGATATACATGTGTAGGGCTCAATGCAGGATTTGCTTTAAAAGGCTACAATATGGGGGGTTTGTTCTCTTTGTTGACATTGGCAACAAGTGTTTGAAATATGCTGACCCGATGAGTGTGTTTATGGATGTTGCCACACTTAGACATTTTGTTTATCTAATGCTGTTTCCTAACTGATGGCTTTTCTGCTGGCTGAGTGCTGCTTCTTTTCCCTTTTGACAGCGCTGGGCAGCAGCACACAGGAGGTCAAGCAGAAAAAGAACAGAGGCAGAAATCCTCTGCTGGGAGAGAGACGTTTTCGCCCGTGATGTGGAAAACAGCGGAGCACACACACTCTCACTCACACTCATAGACACACACACACACACACACAAACACACACACACATTCACACAGCCAGCAGGCGTGACACACACACACACACTCTCACTCACACTCATAGACACACACACACACACACACACGCACACACACACACATTCACACAGCCAGCAGGCGCAACACACACACACACTCTCACTCACACTCATAGACACACACACACACACACACAAACACACACACACATTCACACAGCCAGCAGGCGTGACACACACACACACTCTCACTCACACTCATAGACACACACACACACACACACGCACACACACACACATTCACACAGCCAGCAGGCGCAACACACACACACACTCTCACTCACACTCATAGACACACACACACACATTCACACAGCCAGCAGGCGCAAGCCACGCGCTGACAGAGGGATCCCACCTGATTAATTCAGAAAGGGGTTGCATAATGCAGAGACGCGGAGGAAAAACAGGGACTCATTGAGAAGATGTGTGTGTGTGTGTGAGAGAGAGAGAGAAGAGAGAAAATGTGTGTGTGTGTGTGTGTGAGAGAGAGAGAGAGAGAGAAGAGAGAAAATGAGTGTGTGTATGTGTGTGTGAGAGAGAGAGAGATAGAAGATAGAAAATGAGTGTGTGTGTGTGTATGTGTGTTTGTACATGTGCTTAAATTTGTTTATGTAAACCTATACACGCCTTTGTCTCTCGTATGCTTGTGTGTGTCTGTGTGTGTGTGTGTGGTATGTGTGTGTGCATGTGCAGTGACTGCACGGCTGCATCTTTGAGACTGAGAGCCCACACATTGCCCAATGATGCAAGCTTAATGTGTGTCACATTTTCAACATGGCTACACACATGTATTCTTGGAAGACAGCGGCAGTAACAGCAGCAGCAGCAGCAGAAACCCACTCAGCTACAACAGCCACTTATCTAATTACCTCATACTGGGCTCTCCTCCAGCAGTTCAAAAGCAGGTTAGACCTAGCAGCATTCATCAACATTGTTAAAGCTGTGCTGTGATGTGATTTAAATGGCTGATGAGATCATACCAAATTAGCAACCCTGCAGTGATAGCATCACACATACCTGCCTGTCCCTGCCTCCACCCTGTCGGTCAATGTCAGGCCACACGGGGGCGCTAGTTAGCCAAATACACCTGTGTGTGTAAATTCCCATTCAGCTCACTAACCCTTTCTTCACATTATCAGTAATGAAAAATACTCAACATGGAGAGTGGAACATATTATCTGACTTTTTAAGAGATAACACAAACATGGGCGGGCATACAGACAAACCAACACACACACACACACACACACACACACACAGAGACACACACACACATACACACACATTTACAAACACACAGACATTGGCAATGGCACACACAAAAAGTAGTTGCATAAATGGAGCTTGCACAAGTTCTAGTCAGGGTTAGGCACTGGGGAGAATAATCAAAGGTTCTTGCTGAGGTTCACATAAGTTCACAGCAACTTGAATGACTGTTTTCTCTGTGGACGGCAGAGAAACGTTAAACTAAAAATGACCAACAACATGGAGACTCAGATTCAGAACTGGCCAGTGATACAAAGCCAGAAACCACAACCCTCTCTCGCCCTCTCTCTCTATCACTCACCTTTCTTTCTCTCTTTTACTCTTTTTTTCTCTCCCTCGTTTTCTCTCTCACTCTCTCCCTCACTCACTCTCATTAGGGAAGCCATAATCCTTAGCAGGTCCAATACATCAGTTGAAAGGTTTGTTCAGTATATTATGGACAAGCATTTTAACCTATACTATATCCACAAAAAACAGATATGACATAGAATCTGTGTTCATTTGAAGTCGGACAACCACCCCACCCCCGGTGGGCTAATCACCCCTAATACCCCGACCTGGCTCCCCTATCTAACTCAAACAAATAAGGCGAGACAGCAAACACAGGGGCAGAACAACAAGGTAGCCGCAGTAGTGTATTGGCCCGGTCAATAACGACACGCTCATACGAAACACACACACACATACACACACACACTTATATGGAGCCTAGGTCTAATGGCAATGAAGACGCCACACTGAGAGGCCCCTGGGTAGACCTTGTCAAAGACTCAAATCCACAGGCGTACATCCTCATCGATCTATTTAATGGTGATGTTTGGTGTGTGTGTTTGTGTGTGTGTGTTTGTGTGTGTGTGTGTGTGTGTGTGTGTGTGTGTGTGTGTGTGTGTGTGTGTGTGTGTGTGTGTGTATGTGTGTGTGTGTTTGTGTGTGCGTGCGTGCATGCATGCGTGTTTGTTGTCTGTATTTGTGTGATGATGGGGAAGAAAGGCATTAAGCATTACCTAATGCTGTAATGGGGTAAATTCCAAAGAAATTGGAGCCCATAGAAATATCTGAACAGCACATTGGAAAGTTCTAAATAAAAAGACACAAGGCATAGATTTTGAGAGACATTTTCTTTCTTGTTAAATGCTCAACTATGTCAGCATTTAACCACAATTATCTCTCTATGGAATACATATGCTACCAACGTACTGGAAAAATGCTTTGCATAATGATTCAAATGAGTAAAGTTAATGAATGAACCAAATCAAACACACATGTGTGTAATAATCGTATTTCAAATTCAACTGGTAGTAACGACAAGAAGCGTGCGTGATGCAAAAGGACATTCAGATCACCATACGCTGTCCTAATCCCCTGACACAGTCCCTCTTCAGCAAGGCCTCACTGGCTCCATGCTCTTGCTGTTCCTGGTCAAAGGCCTGTGGGTGCAGAGGGGGAGGCCGCGGGGAGAGGAGAGATAGGAGCTAGTTAATGTTTAACCGCCGGGGCTTGTAAAGCCGCAGAGCAAGACAGTGAACCTTTGGAGTTTGATATGATGGGATTACCAAGTCACCCCCAGCGACACGTTGCCAAATTCACCAGAATGAAGGTCTGAGGCTTCCGGGTGGTGATCTCTGAAATTGCTTAGGTACACTATTTTAAACTTGTTTTTTTCTCTCTTTCTCTCTCTTTTCCTCAACTCGCAGGTGTGTATGCGAGTGTGTGTCTGTGCCTGTGTACATGTATGTGTGTGTGTGTGTTTGTATAGTTTAATGTGAGGGACATGGCATGAGGGTAAACACCAGCATCTGTTTCTCAGCTGACGCCTGGGTCTGGTAGTGGAGGCGTAGGTGTGGTGGTAGAGATGTAGTCGTTTATTATTACCTGTACGTGGTCACTTTTATTCAAATGCTGAGCTATGCGACTTGTGTTGATGCTTGGTACGTGGTGGAGGTGAGATATGAGAGGGAATGGTGCCAGGCAAAACTGGTTCAATCGGTGGAGAGGAGGTTGAATGCATGCGAGCAGAGAGAAGTGGGAGAGGAGTTGGAAGAGAGGTTAACACAATGAGGTAGCAATCTTTTTTCATCCATTCATTGGAATAACTATTCAGTGTAGGCCTAATGGCCTGTAGCTGAATTAACATTGATGCAACAATTCTGGATAGAGAGGTGAAGTTTGCCACCTTCTTCATTGTGTTTCGGTGTATTACTAGTGGAGCAGTTGACAGGTTGAATAACAAAATGTATCCATGTGAAAGGTGGAGGTATAACCTGGATAAACCACAGTCTTTATTTGCCAAAATTGCATACAACTTCCACTAAACTGTTCAATTGTAGTAACATATGGTGCCCAGTGAAGTCGGAAATTCTGCAGATTATTTTAATTTCTCTGTAGGCCTATGTACAACCAAGCGTTTGCCATTTCAGCTTTAATCCATAACCTTCTCTTAAAGCAGCACACTTTATATTTGTGTTGAATCTGTTGTATTTGCAGATATTAACACACAGCATACAGACTTACCGACTAGGTAGTTCTAGCCAACGTGGTGGCCTTCGATCCTGTGTGTATTTAGCCTTAGTCAACAGAGCTCCAAAAAGCAGGTACTGATGTCAGGCAGATAAGCTGTCGTCCAGTTATCTTGTTTATGCAAACCGTAACCAGGTCGTCCTAGAGAGTCCATAGTTAGCCTGACAGCAACGTTTCATGCGCCTGCCAGTGATGCTTTAAAAAGACAGGCATATTTTTTCAATATCTGTTTTGTTTTCCTTTTCTTGTCATTTTCTCTTGTAAGTTATTTTAAAGAGAACAAAATAGCGCTGTCGTAGCTTAGGCTATACAATAAAGGTTTATGAGAGAAACAGATAGCCATTATGCTATTTGGGTGACTTGTGCCACCGAACTACAGCTTATCGTTTTAACAGATGTAGAAACTCAGGTGATTTTACTTTTAATTTTATTCCTGGCGTGGTGCTTGTTGAGAACGTTGGTTGAAAACCGATACTGCCTCGAGCTCCCGCTGTTATGAGAAGATGCAAGATGAATGGAAAAGTCACCTCACGTCTCCACATTTTCCTCACGGCTCATGGGCTGTCGAAAAAGCCACTGAGCAATTATTAGTTGAGTAATTTCGGTTTCTTGGAAATAATGAAAGATGAGATTTCATGGCCGTCTAGAGTATTAACGAACATGTTTAAAATATATCAAATGAATAGGCGTAAGGACATTACAACAACTCTAAGGACAACTCAAATGGTTTGCCAACTATGACCTAATTTGGTCGCTCGTCAGCTATCTCTTTGATCTATTATGTGAATAAAAGACACAGATGATGATTAGCCTACATTTTAATGGATGCTTAACTAAAAACCATTGTGTTGGTGATTTAATTAACCCCTCAGTCATTATAGGATAGAAACCACTTAAAACCACTTTGAGTGGGCGTTCTGGGGGTGTGGCAGAATTTAATTGTAAAGTAGCTTACATGAAAATGTTCATAGACCAATATTAGCCATAGTTTTTATATTCATTGTTATTAACATGAAACACGGAGCGATTCGGGGATATATAGGGTCGTAGCACAGAGTGGTGGTCTGCCAGCTTGATTCGAGGTAGTTAATAATTATGCTCTGGTCCTTGACCTTAGACAGCACCGCTGCTTTTATGCTGTCAACATGAACATGGCCATTCGGGGATCTGTCGGTTACCTAAACAGACAATAGCTGAAACATAGCCTCTGCATTGATTCAGACATAAAAAAGACGTGTACGTTTGGGTGCAGTTTAGCCAGATGATGGATAATTGCCGGATAAGCTTTATTTTATTATTTAAGTTCTAATGAACTATAATGATACAGTTGAGAGTGTTTGGCTTCTTTCATGTGAGACAGTTACCCAGACTGGCCATAAGAACGCAATTTTCCATTCAGCAATTTTTTCCCTAGAAAGCAAAGACAAAAAATCCAGTGGGAAAAAAACAAATCTCTTGTTTCATAAAGGCAACAGCAGCCAATGTCATTCAAATGAGCGAGGCCCATTTCCCATGTCATTGATCTTGTCCTGAACTTTGGTTTAATTTCAGTGAGCACCCCTAATTCTTCTGATTTATTGCTGATAATCATTCACAATGGAAACCAATCAAAAATCCGGGGATGGACTGGCAGGCACCCAGAAAGAGGCCGCGTTGCGTACCCTCATCCAACGCACAGGATATCACTTGCACCAGGTAGGAATATAGACTACCATCACCACCTACCTTCACTTGCTCTTGTGGTCACCATGTAGTTCAATTGCAACAGAACATCTTCTCTGATACTGTCAAATCAATGTATCCATGATGTATCCATGTCAAATTTACCCATTTGAGTATCCATACATGTATCCATTTCAAATGTATCCATGCAAATGCATCTGAAATAGATTAAAGATAGGACCAATTCACTGGCAATCTATCTTTATGTAAGAATGTTTACTTAATGTTGAGATGTTTTTTTTTTGTTATGATGATGTGCTGCCACCCACAGGAAGCTATAAGAAACAGCCCCAGTATTCATGCCCTGGTTTCTGATATAACTGAACTTTAACAATGATTGTATGTGTACCAAACGTCTTCATTGGTACTGCGCTGCCACTGTTGTTCATTAATCAAATGTTTATCTTCTTGATATCACCCTGATAGCATAAATCAGTTTGGGTGCTGTTAAATGTTCCTGCTGCATTTCCACAACCAACTGCTGATAGACTGATATAACTCACCTTCTTCTTCCTACTCTCTTTCTCTCTCTGTGTGTGTGTGTGTGTGTGTGTGTGTGTGTGTGTGTGTGTGTGTTGCGCTCTGACAGGAAAATGGACAGAGGCGATATGGCGGCCCCCCTCCTGGCTGGGAAGGCCCCCCTCCTGAGAGAGGGAGCGAGATCTTTGTGGGCAAGCTGCCTCGTGACCTCTTTGAAGATGAGCTGGTGCCGCTCTGCGAGAAGGTAACAGCTCCATTTTCTCAGTTCATATCAATAAATATGCTTCAAAAGCTAATTGTAAGGGGTGCGCTGTGGCACAACTGGCTACAGTGCCCATACCATATTTGGGTCCACGCACCCACTTGGGACCAGGGTTTGAGTCTGACCCGGGTCATTTCCCAATCTCACCCCATCTCTCTCTCTTCACTGTCCTGTGAAATTGAAGTTACACAAAGCCCAAAAATATTTTTTAGAAAAAAAGGTAACTGTTATGGTTATGGTTATGGAATTTAGCAGACACCTTTTTATTGTATTGAGCTCTATTCTGTGCCATTTACTTAATACATGTAAGATGTGTATGAACATGTTTTATATGAGCATAGCCTTTCACTCTACACATTTGTGAAAGTCACTCACTGCACAAATGTTTTCAACAGTTGTTACAGTCTGCATAATAAGCTATATAAAACATGGTTTGTTGTGCAAAGTGATCTCCTGGTGAGGCCATTTGAGAAACCAAATTGCTCTACTTCTACACTTCACAGTTTGGAAAGATCTATGAGGTACGGATGATGATGGACTTCAACGGCAACAACCGAGGCTATGCATTTGTGACTTTCGGCACAAAGCAAGAGGCCAAGACCGCCATGAAGCACCTCAATAATTATGAAATCAGGTATGTAGACACTCTCTTTTCATATGGAGGTAGACAACTCAGCGGATGTCTGGTGGAGAAGATGGACACAAGTCAAAGTTTATGAATTCATCATTTCATGAATTTCTCTTATATTTTTGTCTTGGGGGTGAGGTAGCCTATGTGTCGATGAAGGTGTGTCTATAATGACTTGCAAATGTAAGTAAGTTATCAGCAAAGGTCATTGCCAAGTGGGTGAAAGTTGAACATAAGAGGGGAAAAGTTCAATTGCCTTGAGGAAGAGTTGTTATGGGCTAGCTATCTGATGATGATCTGCCCTGTCGCTTATATTAGCTATGGCATAATTTTTGCAACTGCCGGCATCCGTGCCGGCATTTTATCAAAAAAGTCCACGGCTTCTTTTAAAACGCGATTGTGGGCGTCTTTTTCTGCAGCTCAGAGCTGTTTTTAAAGTTGAGAAACGTTCAACTTCTAGCTGTAAAACGCCTTACGTCACATTGTTTTTTGACAAGCGGATAACCGAAAAAGATGCTTCCGGCTGCTTTTTGGAACAAAAAGGTGGCAGATTTTTTTAAAACTGAAAAGGCGGTCTGCACAACTTCTCTTGTCAGAAAAAGAAGCCAAGTCTGAACCTTAGTCTGTCTGATAAAGATGTTGGGTTACACTTTACTTGACAGTGTCGACATAAGAGTGACATGACACTGTCATGAATGGGTCATAAACAAGTCATAAACGTTTATGACATAATGCTTGTTATTAAGTGACATTCGGTTTTTGTCATAACAAGTTAAGGTTAGGATTAGGGTTAGGTTTAGGGTTAGGATTAGGGCTAGGATTAGGGTTAGAGGTTAGGCTTAGGGTCAGGGTTAGGGTTAGGTTTCATGTGTCATGACAGTGTCATTCACGACAGTGTCATGTCACTCTTACAGTATGTCGATACTGTCAAGTAAAGTGCAGATGTTGTTTGTGCCTTACATAGTGATAGTGTTCTTTAAGATACAAACCCAGTGGGCACCTTTACTTTACTAGAGCAATCTTTTCTCTTCTTTCTGGCTGATTAAAGGAGTAGTCCCCAATTTCTACCTAATAGACACATCAAATTCAACATCTTCTCTTGGTGCTCTACCCCTCTGTTAGGTGTGTTTGGTGATGTCTGCCCAAAAAGCACTGGTGTTCGTTCACAGTCCTTGATCTGTAAACAGGAAACAAACAAAGTAAATAAGACCAAACAATACACCATTCCAGGAAGTCAACAATGTTCCTCCAGGTGCTGTATTTAATTGGCTTTATAAAAGGGTTATAACAGCATTTAGCCATGTACTGTATGCAAGACCCTACTGTGGTTATAATCAATCAACTAGATGTACTCCTTATGGACAGTGAGCACAATCATAAGTAGATAAACACATACACACATGATAACACACACTTAGATGTATGCACACATAAACAAACACACACACACAAACACTCAATAGTAATTAGACAGAATCGCTGACTGACCAAGAAGGCACCCTCCTGATTTTGTTTGTGCAACACAGTGCCATCAGCCAAGCCTTGCTTCAGGTAGGCTGAGAAAGATTAGCTCAGACTTCCATACTTGACTCTGATGAAGACGTGGCACACGTCGAAACGTTAGTCCTTATGTTGACACCTTACTAATAAAAAATACTTAAATTCTACATCTTTGTCTAACTTAGCATAATACACAGAAAGTGGGTAGCTAGCAGGAAGCTATAGGCTAACTGGTCGAACCCAATTTCAGGAATGAAGAATTGTAGAAGGTGGTCTCCTTGGTGTCCCAAAGTATAGTGAACAGACCAAGCAATACACAATTTCAGTCAATTAACAACATTGCTTAAGAAGCGCCGAAGGATGTCCTCTCAGTTTCCCAAATTCTAAAGTTCAACCGTTCCCTCAGGAACGGCCGACTGTTGGGAGTCTGTGCCAGCGTGGACAACTGTCGCCTGTTTGTCGGTGGAATCCCCAAAACCAAGAAGAAGGAGGAGATCCTGGCAGAGATGAAGAAAGTGACCGATGGCGTCGTGGACGTCATCGTGTACCCCAGCGCCGCCGACAAGAGCAAGAACCGCGGCTTCGCCTTTGTGGAGTATGAGAGCCACCGTGCCGCAGCCATGGCCCGTCGGAAACTGTTGCCAGGTAACAGACGAGCAGCATGGACACTAAAAAATGTACACTAAAAAATGTAAGGTTCAAGGTTTATTATATATTAAAATGTATAGTAGATGGTTTTATCCAAAGGGATTTACAAAGCTTACAACTTTAGAATCTTTAGCAATAATGAAAAAAAGAAAAATTATTAGGTGCATTTTATATGTAAAGTTAGAAAAATAAAAGAAAATGAACGAATTTGATTTAATACTTGCTGACAATCTGAGGATCTGAAATTGAATGTTGAGGATCTATTGAAATGAAGATCTTTATGATGAATGCCCAGACAGTACCACTTTATAGTGTATTTCTACCCAGTATAATTTACATCACATGAATGAAGGAATGATGGAAACTGCTGCTATACTTTGTACAAACGTTTGCCAGAGGGAGAGTGTCAGACGAGGTCAACCGATTCAAAATATTCTTGGTTATGTGATTCTAAGAAAATTATGTTGTGGCACAGTTAAGGATGGCCATGTCAAATTGCAGAAAATTAAATAAAAATAATACATCAATAAGTGAAACTGAACTCAAGTTCTGGCTGTCAAATCAAAACATGTGAGGTTTCCAATGTGAGCGCCCCTGAAGGGTAGCAATTGAAGTAGCAATTTGAAATACTCTTCCAGCATTTCAGACAGCCAGTTCAAGTATATTAGCTCGTCAGTGGTGAGACTATTCAAAATGTAATTTCTCCTGTGAATGGCTTCCTTCAGGAAACCAGTTCATTGGTATATGATCAATTTCGTTTTCCATTACTGGGTGATGGGACTTAAGTTACGAGAATTGAGTGTCTTGACCCAGAGTGACCTGACCCAAATGTAACCGTGATGACAACATTCGGTCTGCTCTCTCTCCCTCTCCGCTTCTCCAGGGCGGATCCAGCTTTGGGGTCACGCCATTGCGGTGGACTGGGCTGAGCCAGAGGTCGAAGTGGATGAGGATACCATGGCAACGGTGAAAATCCTGTACGTGCGTAACCTGATGCTGGGGACCACAGAAGAGACGATCGAAAAAGAGTTCAACAGCATCAAACCAGGTACGCTTGGGGGAGCCTCACAGACCAGAGTGCAGCTCTAGAGGCCACTGTGTTATACAAATGATGAAAAATACATTTAAATCAGGAAAATTACTTTAAATTACTTTGACATTGTCCTTGTTTAGCTTCAGTTGTTCAGCTTGCTGGATTCATCTATCACTGTCACAAATGAATTACTCCCAAACATTTTGAACATTATTTTTTCTTTGTAAGTAATATTTGTGATGTTTTACCTTGTGTCTAGCAACCTTTCCTTCATTAAAGTGTGTGTGTGTGTGTGTGTGTGTGTGTGTGTGTGTGTGTTTGCTTCATGAACAGGATCTGTGGAACGGGTGAAAAAGATCAGGGACTACGCTTTTGTCCACTTTGGTCAGAGGGAGGATGCTATCAGTGCCATGGATGCTCTGAATGGAAAGGTAGTGTCTTTGTCTATTCATCGATATCATGTCAGTTGTGTTTTTAGATAGTATACGCCATTTTCCGTTTTCTATGTGAAACCTTGATATAACCATCTTTAGATTAGATTAGATTACTGTAGATTAGATCTACGATAAAATTAGATTAGATTAGATGTCAGCTCTCTTTATTATCTTATCTTTAAAAAGTGTTTTTGTCACAACTTCAGCTAGCATTTCATTTGGAAAAGGTGTTTATTCATGAACAAAAACAGTGACTTATATCAGTTGCTGAACTTTGACCCCATCTATTTCAATGGAGATAGCGTTGTGATGTGCAACCAATAGTATCTCTTTCATCTTTTGTTGTCAACGTTAAGAAACGGTGCCGTGCTCATCAAACCTAATTTCTCTCCCAGTACTTCAAAGCAAAATGTAAATGAGTGCATCATTTGTGGTCTTCATGGCCCTGATACGAAGGTGTCGGAATGGTTTTCTTCTCCATTTTCCATATTTGGGAATGTTCCTGAAAAATAATTCTGCTAAAGAACACCCGTGAAGCCTGGGGTTCTCCTCAAAGATTCTTTTCGGGGAATTGTTTACTGCCTCTGTTAGCTCTGTTAGTTTGTGGAGTCTCCCCAGTGACGATATTCAAAGTTAGGAGCTTTTCAAGATGAATTAGAATACAGTAGACTTTAAATAAAGTAATAAAGTAAACATCATATAATTGATTTTAACTGAAATCACTTTACTTTAACTTATAATTGATTTTAACTGAAATTTATTGTAAACAACCAATTTTAGCATTTTATCTTCTTAGAGTAACACTCCTGGGGTAGAGTTTTTGTGGTAACACTTTACTTGACGGGTGAGTTCATAACACATTCATAGCAGCTGTCATAAACTGCACATAAAGCATTCATGACTGTTTCATGAGACATGACTCAACATTCATACCAAACCTTTCATGAATGTGGAAGACAGAACAACGAAAACTTGTCAAAATAAAAGTCCATCAATCGCAAAGCAGCATTGCCGTTTTTGTAAATATTTCATGAATATCTTATGAAGTCTACATTGAATGTCACTTTACTATACAAGTTGTGAAGTATTTGTAATCACTGAGTTAAACACTAGGAGGCAAACTAGCCTACATTCGACTTGTATTTGTGTAACCTGGAATGGTTGGACATTCCCAGTAGCAAAAGATGAGAAATTATCTGCAAAGGTTACATCATAAAACTACGGAGCCCTCCGGGTGACATGGGGAAAAAAAACATGGGTTAGAAA
The DNA here is from genome assembly GCF_046254945.1 of Alosa pseudoharengus. Lineage (NCBI taxonomy): Eukaryota > Metazoa > Chordata > Actinopteri > Clupeiformes > Clupeidae > Alosa > Alosa pseudoharengus. Next base: position 17,831,846 of record NW_027468674.1, on the reverse strand, counting down.
AAAAAAAAAAAAGTAGTGGGGGAAAAAAAACATGAAGAAGAAAAAAAAAAAACGATGCACTTTTGCGGGATCTCATTGCGGGATCTCGCAAAGTTTTGCGAGATCTCGCAAAACTTTTGCGAGATCCCGCAAAAGTTTTGCGAGATCCCGCAAAACTTTTGCGAGATCTCGCAAAACTTTTTTTCTACTTTTGGAACTTGCTGGGCTTCCTACTTGACCCCAATAGGCCCACAAACCACTACCGCCCAATGGCAATCGTATCATGATACTCTGATTGCTCTATCACTGTTGCGTGTTGTGGGTTTTCTGGACACATTACATAGGCCTATGACAAGGGAGGGAGAGGGAGACACCTGCGTGCAGACACGCACACACAGCAGGCTACAATAAATTGCCTAACAGACAGCAGCCTAATTTCGAGGTATCACCAGGGTGCGATTTGTAGGGGGGATGGTGAGGATTTCCCCAACTCTGGTTTTCCTATCCCTACCTCTGCTAAATTATTTTTATCTCCGGTGGGGACAAGGATTAAACCCATTGATAGCGATGAATGCAACTTAACTGCTAGCCTACTTAAACTCTTGAAATCTAGCGATCTTCAGTGTCAATACATCAGAGTAGGCTATTCAGTAGCCTTATGGCAGACGGCGCATATTTCTGAACGTCATCGAACACAAAAACATTGTAACATTTTCAGTCCCTCTCAACATTTTAGTGCGGGAACTTCCGCAGGGAAAACAGCGCTGAACCAAACATGAAACGCGCTCAGAGCAGCATATCGTCTTACTTTAAACACCTAGTAGTTTGCGGAGGACGAACGAGAAAGCACTCGTTTGATAAATCAGCCAGTAGGCTAGGCCTAGTAGACAAATAACTTACAGAAATAATCTGTACAGCAAAAACAAATGTTGGTGGGTATTTAAACTATCTAGCGGGTGTTTTAACAGCTGCAAGAAATAGAAGCTTATGGCCCATATGTTCTGGTTTGTAAATTATTTTCATAAAACTTCAAGTTGCCCTATAACTTCTCTCCAAACTCTTCACTGCACTGTAGCCAATTAACTGACAGTATGATAGTAAGCTATTTATTTTCTGTAGGCTTCAATAAACACATTTATTTTTTCAACTTTTACAATATTACGCACTTGGCTACTGAACGCAAATCTGCAGGAGAGAGAATGCACGCAGCCTACGCAGCGTGTAGCGCAATAGGCTATTTGTATACCAACTAACACACCAATTCACTAACTCAAGACTTCAGTGTCATCATATACAACATTTTACATAACAAATACAGAAAGGATGGAGGCAGCAAAGGCAGAGGAGTCATTTCAGATGGGTCAAGAACAAGGTGAATTTGTATGTTTCTCAAAACGTAGTCCAACCCTGCATTAGAGGAGCTGAGCACACTCGCTGTTTAAAGTCATACACAACGATAAACTAAAACTAAGCTAAAGGTATTCAAGGTAACATATTCAAAATCCCCCCCTCTGTTTTTTACACAAATCGCACCCTGTGTATCACTAATACCTATTAAATAAATGAAAAGGACACAGAACTGTAAGCTCAAATTCAAAAACGTTTGAAGTCTACCCAAACATATGCAAAGGGAATATATATAAATTGTGCTGCATATAGCCAGCTTAATTAATGTCAATTTAAAGATTATGATTAGCAGTTTCTATGCATTTTTCCATTGATAGTTACAGGAAGCCACGTTTTGTTTAAACTATTGTTGCTTCTAGCCCACGTTACCTCCAGTTTCACTTGCTGCAGGGACGCACACATTGCATGATCGATCATAAGCGTTCTATCTCCGATGTAGAACTCAAATGTGTCTTGACGCTGCCGTTTGTAAGATCAGATCAAATAAAACGTTCTAAATGGAATGCGATGTAATTAAGCTGTTCCTTTCCAAGCGTCTTGGAGACGTACTGTATGTGTGATGACTGGGCTATGTCTATATAGTTGATGACACCAAATGAATAAGTATTGTAATTATGTTATTGGTAGTCGGAGGAGGAGTTACACACACACACACACAACTCGGGATTTACTTTTCACAGTTTATTCACAAGAATTAATTAATACACCACTACCTCCCACACACAACCACCCCGCATTCATACAACCCGCTTAAACTAGCCCTCTCTATGGCCGAGTTAAACTAGGGGAAGGGACTGGCCATTAACCCCGGCCGGGGGCTAAACTCAAAGCGCGCACACACACACACGCGCGCACACACACACACACACACACACACACACACACAGTAGGCCACACTAGACTGCAATAACAAGGCAATCAATAGACTGAGCTAGATCACAGGGTCCTATGACCGGCTTTGAGAAAGTACTGGTTTAGTCCGTACAGCAGCTCCAGCCTGGAGCGTTATGAGACTGACCGTAAGTGTCCAGAGATAATTCAGAGTCCGCAAGTAGCCTAATCCACAGAGTTCGCAAGTATCCACAGTGTTCGCAAGTAATCCACAATGTTCGCAAGTAATCCACAACGTTCGCAAGTAGCCATTCACTACAGTATGCTGCAAATGAGCAGATGTGTGAAGCACCGGGCATAACTTAATTTCGCGGCTACGTGGAGCAGTAGTAGGTTCATTGTTGAGGAGGCCCATAGTTTGAGAAAAGCTGCAGATCATAGGCAGAGAAAGCATAATGCTCTGAGAACAGTAGCCAAAGGTTTTCCTGCAGAAACAGGTGCCTTGGTGCACGCACCCCGCTTTCACTTTGACTCCCTGCATTGTGGCAAAAACTGTCAGTCAGACAGTGAATTTTGGTTTACTAAATTAGCATAATGCGGTAACAATTATCATTTCAATTCTATCTGAAATCTGCTCACTGCAGACGTTACAATGCAGACCCAAGCAGCAGCCTTGAAAGACGTACACTTTGAATTTGATCAGAGCGGCTCTGGTTCTTCACCTAACTTGGTGTGATTGCCTGGATGACCGTTCAATCAAATCAACAGACCTATTTGTGTCTCTGTGTGTTCGTTATAGATACGGTTCCAACTCTTTACGGGAGCGTTTATTTCCATATTTTACTTTCAATTTAATCTGACAAAAAGTGTGGGGGATATAATTGTGTTCCAGCAAAACTGTGTACATTATAACACCCACATCCCCCACGCTTGCTACGCGCCAGCGTGTGTGCGTGTCTGCACGCAGGTGTCTCCCTCTCCCTCCCATGTCATAGGCCTATGTAATGTGTCCAGAAAACCCACAACACGCAACAGTGATAGAGCAATCATAGTATCATGATACGATTGCCATCTGGCGGTAGTGGTTTGTGGGCCTATTGGGGTCAAGTAGGAAGCCCAGCAAGTTCCAAAAGTAGAAAAAAAGTTTTGCGAGATCTCGCAAAAGTTTTGCGGGATCTCGCAAAACTTTTGCGGGATCTCGCAAAACTTTTGCGAGATCTCGCAAAACTTTTTGCGAGATCTCGCAAAACTTTGCGAGATCCCGCAATGAGATCCCGCAAAAGTGCATCGTTTTTTTTTTTCTTCCTCATGTTTTTTTTTCCCCACTACTTTTTTTTTTTTTTTCTAACCCATGTTTTTTTTCCCCCATGTCACCCGGGGGGCTCCGTATAAAACAAATACATTTTTATGAAACAAAAATTATTTGCTTGACCATGTTCTGTCTTTTTGGCACTGGACTAGCCCATTGACTCAGATGTGACATGGTCAGGTAAGAGGTTTGGAACAAAAACGGCAATGCTGCTTTGCGATTGATGGACTTTTATTTTGACGAGTTGTCGTCGTTCTGTCTTCCACATTCATGAAAGGTTTGGTATGAATGTTGAGTCATGTCTCATGAAACAGTCATGAATGCTTTATGTGAAGTTTATGACAGCTGCTATGAATGTGTTAAGAACTCACCCGTCAAGTAAAGTGTTACCGTTTTTGTTAAGAGCCTAGGTTAATATTGTGTAATAATATTTGATAAGGACATCCATATCATACATAATACTTCTATGTTGTTTAAGTTACTTAAGAAGATTGTAAAAGAATACTCAACATACACACCAAAGTACTTTGCATTGTATATTTCGTCTGACTTTACTCGCGTAAAACCACAGATTGTGGACGGCTCTCCCATTGAAGTGACCCTAGCCAAGCCCGTGGACAAGGACAGCTACGTGCGTTACACCCGGGGCACAGGTGGGCGTGGGGCAGCGCTCCTGCAGGGAGAGTACGCCTACACCCTGGGCCAGGTGTACGACCCCTCTGCCGCCTACCTGGGCGCGCCGGTCTTCTACGCACCCCAAGCTTACGCCACCATCCCCAACCAGTTCCGTTTCCCCAGTGCCAAGGGGCACGTGGCGACACGAGGTCTGGTCCGAACGCCATCGGTTAGAGGTGGGTGAGATGTCTGTGTCGCCTTCCTGGAGTGGGTACAGTGACCATGAAAAAAGGCCACTTACCATGACCATGGTCATGCTTTCAGTGTGACACATAATGTTATTACGTTTATGGGGGACTGAAATGAGAGAATACCTAATCAACTGCTAAACCTCAACCTAATCAGAAGATAATCTGTGAAGCCTTTCTTAAATTAGTAGGTGTGTATATATATATGGCTATATATCAATCAAGTGAATCATTTTTGTGTTACTGGGATATTTCTGATTACTTCAGTGCCACAGCTTCAGAGCTTTTTTTAAATCACTTATTCCTATTTATGCGCCATCTTTTTGGAATTGTATGAATATATCTGAAACCTTAAATCACACTAATTTCCGGTCTTATGATAGATATATCATACTATATATCAGGAGAATGTGTTTATTTCATTTGGCAAACACTATGATAATGCATATTTTTATTATCAATTTTGCATGCTAGAGATTGTTTGAAACTGAAATGTGAAATGTGAGATTGCATTGCATTGTGTTATAATAATTTCTTCCACACCTGCATATTACAGTCTAATCATATCCAAGTGATAATGAAAAAAAAAAGGAATCTAAACTAAAATTTGGTGAAACATAGCAGAACAACCAGACCTAATCATTCATATGACCAGGAACAAAAATCACACAGGGACACTCAGATCAGACGGAGTGACTGTACTGTGCTGGCCTGGAAAGAAAAGAAAAAAAAAAAAGAGAAAAGGACACAGTCTTGATTTGACTCTGCACACCTGGGTGATTTCTGGTGATTTGATTTGATTTAATGCCTTCTTGCATTCCTAGACATTTACATGAGTATACCTGTAGGGGCGGCTGGGGTGCGAGGGCTCGGGGGCAGGGGCTACCTGGCGTACGCCGGCGGCATGGGTCGTGGCATCTCGGCCTACCCGCTGAAGGCCGACAAGCGGCAGGAGGACAAGCTGTACGACCTGCTGCCCGGCATGGAGCTCACACCTATGAGCGGTGGGGGGCTGAAACCGCAGGCCATCAAGCACGCACCACAGGTAACACACATGCACACACACACTCACATATGTACACACACACATACACACACACACGCACGCACCACAGGTAACACACATGCACACACACACTCACATATGTACACACACACATACACACACACACGCACGCACCACAGGTAACACACATGCACACAAACACTCACATATGTACACACACACATACACACACACACGCACGCACCACAGGTAACACACATGCACACACACACTCACATATGTACACACACACATACACACACGCACCACAGGTAACACACATGCACACACACACTCACATATGTACACACACACATACACACACACACACACGCATGCATACACGCACCACAGGTAACACACATGCACACACACACACACACACACGCATGCATACACGCACACACACTCACATATGTACATACACACACACACACACACACACACACACACAAACACACACACAAACACGTCACATACATACAGACACACACACACACACACACGTCACAGACATACAGACACACACACACACACACACACACACACACAGACACACACACTTAATAATATAATATATAAATACACATAAAAACACACCAAAAGACACACATACAGAGAAATACACACACACAAATACACTCTTAGACACCTGCAAAATGTACACATACACACATTCTTTCGAACAAACATGTATGAATTCAATGCATACGCATAAGGCACACAATCTCAGACACACTGACCTCTTCATCCTTATTTATGTATTTATTTTCCTCTGGAGCTTCCTGGTGTTGTCTAAACGTGACATACAAACAAAATCCATTTCGAGTTGTGTAGAACTAAGTTGTGTGTTGTGCAGATCCTGGAGGACATCTGTCAGAAGAATAACTGGGGCCAGCCGGTGTACCAGCTGCACTCTGCCATCGGCCCTGACCAGAGACAGCTCTTCCTCTACAAAATCACCATCCCCGCTCTGGCCACACAGTACCCTAATGTGTAAGCCATCATAGTCCACATTCTCATAATAATTTTATATGTACAGTATACTATATGTATGTGTGTGTGTATGTGTGTGTGTGTGTGTGTGTGTGTGTGTGTGTGTGTGTGTGTGTATGTGTATGTTTGTGTGTGTGAGGGATAATGGATGCCTAGGTGTCCCGATATACAGAATTAATGGTAGAGGCAGTTGCCTCCACCAAGTCCATTAATTACGGATTAATTACAGATTAATTACAAATTACAGGATAAATATATATATATATAGACATCACTTTATCACTATAAACATCAGTACATATGTAACATCACTATTAGGCGTTATTAGCAGCCTGTCATCTCCCCCTCCCTCCCTCCCTCAGCCATCCTTTCACGCCAGCCAAGCTGTGTGCCGCCGTGGACGAGGCCAAGATCCACGCGGCCGAGCACACACTGCAGACCCTGGGCATGCAGGCAGAGGGCGCCGAAGCCTCCGCTGCTGCTGCTGCTGCTGCCGCTGTCGCTGCCTTCCCAGGTATGTGAAGGTCCGTAACAAAGATGTCTTTCTTTGTTTCTTCATCTTCATCTCTCTCTCTCTCTCTCATCTCATTCTCTTTCTATTTCATCTGTTTCCCACCTCCTTTTTAACACACACTCTCCATCACACTTGTCTCAGTTATTATTATTTTCCATGTCTATTTTTCATAGTTTTTATATCTCTCGTGTCTGTGTTTTTGTCTCCCTGTTTCTGTCAATGTATACTTAAGTCATAAATCATCTTTTTTGACTTTGGGATCCAAATTTGTTGTGTGGTTGTTAAAGTTGTGTCTGTTGGAAAAAATAAATATGTATGGATACTCATCTAATCACAATATTGTGTCATGTATTCTGTTGTGTGTGTGTGTGTATCTTTGTGTGTGTGTGTGTGTGTGTGTGTGTGTGCCTGTGTGTGTGTGGTTATATCTGCAGGTTATACGATAGCCAGCACCTCTGCCACGGTGGCAGCCAACCAGCTCAAGCAAGCCGTCTCTCTGGGACAGGACCTGACGGCCTACACAACCTATGAGGGCTACCCCGCCTTCGCCGTGGCAACCCGAGGGGACGGCTATGGAGTGTTCTAAGGTCCGCACAGCGACTAGCTCCCTCCCTGGATTCCGAAAACATCTCTGTTGTGATTATGTCGTAACTCAACACAACCATTGATTTTACTTTGATTCTGATGGTTATGTTTAATAGCCGTATTCCTGACATTAGCCAATTGTTCATTTAAATGTGACTCAATGACACCAATTAACCTTGTGGTAGTTTAGTGAACGTGTCATCTCATTGGCATCCCCTGTAGGGGTCTGGGCTAGCCTAAAGGCTGTTTACCGAACGATGTCTCTGTACCCCCCCTGTGTGGTTTATATCTCTTTTTTGTTATTTCGTTTTTAATGGCCTTTCGAAGGAGCCTGTTAGGGCCTGTCTCATTTATTCACATAAGCACACTTTGAAACCACTCTTCTTAGAAAATACTTCATGTGTAATGTGTATTGTTTTTACAAGCCTGTTATCTGTGATAGAGTATGTGTTGAAATTCTTTATTTGTTAGAGGGGGGGGGGGTTGTGTGTGTGGGAAGGGTTGGGGGAGGGGGTTTTGGTTATATGTAAAGAACCATACATGAGGTATACAAAGCTAACCATTCTTTCAGGGAAACTGGGATCACAGGGAGCCACAGCTGCCTACTGTGTAACTTTGCATTTTGTGCTGGTGTGACAGAACTTACGGACTATACGAATTAGAATGTGAGGTCCAGATGAATACTTATATTGGGCAGAATTCAATCATGGTCTTTTGTGCCTTATTTGGTTGCTAAAAAGCCCACTGTGTTTTAGGTATGAGTGCTTTAGATCATGTATGTAAAGGGGTGAGTTTCTTCTGCCTATTTCGTTTTTTCACTTTATTCTTTTTTTTTGTCCAGTATTTACGAACATAAACAAAAGAATTATGGACTTTTTAGCTTTCCCTTTGAGCCAACCGTTGTTATTCCGTGCATCTTTATTACTTGTTCACTTTTTTAAAGACATAAATGTGTGTAAAATGTTTTAGGGCTGTTGACAATCCATACGTTAAGCAACTGCATTAAGGGCATTTTGCCTGAGATGACTCTGACTTTAATGGCACACAGTATCCCTCGTTTTATAGGAAGATACCAAAAGCGGAAACAGTATTAAAGTGTGTGTAGCACTTACAGTTTTATTTTTTTATACCAGACGTCCAACACTATTTGTCTACGGAGACAAATGGGTATTTTTGCCTGATTCATATAATCAGTGTCTTGGTAATTGGTATCAGAGACTAGCAAGAAAATCATCAGCATGGTAAAAAGGGATGCAAATTTAAAATCGGGAAGAAAATGTGAAACACCATTGTGCCTCAACAAGAGTGGTTCTGCTTGGGTAATTCAAATGTAATTTACATGTCAATAAATCTAAACCGTTCAATCAAGCTGGGATGTATGTCTTTTATTTGTGCAATTACCGGTATATGTAAAATTTTTAGCATCACAGTACAACACAGAATATATTAATAAACTGTTGGCACAGGGAAAAAAAAAACAGCCACATCAGAAAATGATCGCAGAATTCTCTACTCATGTAGCCCCTATAACACTGTGTGATATTCCATTTAGTCTCATAATAAATATCAACAATATCTCACAGCTAACTCATCTCACAAACATGGAACGAGTCTCGTTTCAGAGACTTTGCCATAAGTCTTTGTATCAAACCAGACATGACTAATCGATCAACACTACTGAACAAAAAGTGTATCAACATTTACACGAGATGTAAAGGCTATCTGTGATCATATTGTACTTCAGCTTTTTTACCTTATCATTCGGTCACCAAATCACTGACTCAGGACCAGTATGCCATGGCTTTTGTGACTTGAAAGGCATCAGAGGTGCCGTTATAAGCTATGATTTTAAAGTTAATCAAGTTAATTCGCCGCTTGTAGTGTCCGAAGTGGCTGATCCTGTAAGTGCCAGTCTGAGCAGAAGGAGGGATATGCCACTCCACCGTCGCATTGCTCTGACCTCCAGCGCCCTTCAGCCAGTGGAATCTGTGTAAGTGAAGGATCGCACACACACAAACACACACACACATACACATATATACACACACAGGGAGAGAAAGAGGCAGTCATGGTGGGTTAGCCTCTTGATGTTTTTTTTTATACATCTAAATATTGACATAAAATTAGAACTGACTATGAGTGACCATTTTAGACCAAGGTAAAAACAACAATCTTCCTTAATGCCCTTCATCAGAAAGTTCCTCACTACCCTGATGTGGCACCGCTGTTGTTCCAATTAAACAAGGTTACCGACGTTTCTGAATTCCAAATAGAGCTTGCAGCAACTAATCTCCTAGTGGTCACCTTTCTGAGCGCCCAGTGTCCTCATTCTGCATCCACACACAAATACAAATTAAAACCCTTTAGGGGGACCTATGATTTTAGGTCCTCACAAAACCGCTGTCCTTGTCCTCACACTGTTATGTATGTTTATGCGCCAGCTTCAGGAAGACTGGAGCAATCAGTTCAGTGTTTCCCACAGAACTGAATTTCATTTGTGGTGGTTGGTTTGCAGAATTAACTTGAATACAACAGTTTTTAACAATTAGCACAGTGTGGTTATGATGCTAACCAGATTTAAGCACAATTTAGTACAACCTGGAAAATCATTGTGTGGTGGTTAATGTTGATATTGTGGTGGGCCGCCACAAATAAGTCAATGTATGGGAAACACTGCAGTTTATTAGTGACCTAGTTTCATCTGTATCACCATGACAGGGCATTTTCTGAATGCTTCTTCATCTTCAACTTCAACATTCATTAACAACAACTTTGGTGGCGGCACTGTGCTCCTGCAAGACCCTATCATGAAATTCCACTGAAACTCCTACTAAAACTAAATCAAAATGATCATACGAGAAAGCGCTATAGGTGAGTGTCCTTTTTACTTAAAACAATACCAACTAGATTCTTGATAAGATTAATAGCACTTGGTTAGATGAGCAGTTTTTGCAATGCATTTTCACAAAGGAAAAGCTCATGACACTGATTTGGAAAAAGACGACAGACAGAGCGGTTCTCATGCTGTGGGGCCTACTGTACGATTGCCCCTCTTTCCTCTACGATCCAAATGCTCCTTTTCATTTCTCCGCACTGATTTACAGTCCTTGCTGTGTGCTAACGTTACTCTGGGTTATTTGCTTGCTGAGATTACGAGCGATACGAACGATGACTCAGCAGCTCCATTACCAATAAACAGTCCTTGAGAGATAACGGCCGATCGGAGAAGTGCACAATAAGCATCAGACACTTGCCAATGAAAATAATCAAACTGACGCAAAGCCTCAAGCCAACATCATTAATCACACAAATAGGCCTTGGACAGGAAGTCATCGGAAACCAGTTTGTAAGTGTTACAGTATACTGGAAATATGTAAACATAAACAGGATTTCTGGTTCTTTTCTAAGAGAAGAAGAAAAGTACCGTGTTTCCCAGGATGCATCTGTGTGAACTGCTGTCCATGTTTGGGAAGCGTTGTGAAACTTCTCGACAGTGATGAAAGTCTTATCAGTCTGAAGTTATCACAAGGACAAATGAAGCAATTAGTCGAAGAAAACAAAACAAAAATTAAACAAACAGACCGCACATCACCAGTTTCATCAAGCCGAGCTGATTACCATATCTCCTGAGTTCCTTGGATTTCCTGCAACAAATGTGACGGAGGCCACTTCTCCCTTTTGAAAGAAAACATTAAGACAACCGTCATACATTTTACAGCTGAATATCTGACTATGAATCTCAAAATCTGTATATTCAATAAATATACAAACCACAGCAAAAGGTAAAAATCACACACAATTAAAAAGGGTCTTTGCGATGCCATACTTACTAAAGACCTCCAGCCAAAATGACAATCCAGCTATTTGAAACACCATTCAACCTGGTTGAGTAACTTGATCACAGTCTGTTGATATGAGACATACACACCACTTTGTAGACGGGGTAGACCTGCTCCAGGATATCTCCGAAGGTGGTGTTGACTGGCGCGTTGTCCACTGGCACTGCGGGCAGCAGGGAGAAGAGTTGGCTCTCGTTGAAGAACGGAGGTTCGGGGCCCTTGGGCAGCTCAGCTACTTTACCCTGCCAAAGGAGAGAATAAGCTCTGCACTTAGAATCAAATTAATGTCAACATTTCTTAAGGATTCTGGAGGTGGTTTTTGCTGTCAACAGGTTGTGAACTCAAAAGTGTGCTATCTAATTTGTTGGTGCTGTTTTGTAGTCCTCTTATGGCACAAAGGGAAATTGTACATGGTACAATGTAACAAGGATGCTAACTTGTAAGCCTATATTATTAGTCTCAGCTATTGCATCAATGCATCTACATCCAGACATACTGTAAATGGATTGTTGTTCTCAACATACCAAGACATGCACATGTTTTGCACTTGGCATACAGCAGTGAGTCTAAACACAGAGCTGTAGTTCACAAGAAAAAGTGATTGGAGGGCCACTGTAGCCTATAGAGTTTTCTCTCCCTTTGGACTGGTAGACAGTGGGTGACCTTGGGCCTCACCTCTGCGATTGCCTTGGGCAGGCACAGACACACACACATACAAACACACACACACACACACCCCTGCGATTGCCTTGGCCAGGCACAGACACACACACATACAAACACACACACACACACACCCCTGCGATTGCCTTGGCCAGGCACAGACACACACACATACACACCCCTGCGATGGCCTTGGCCAGGCACAGACACACAGACATACTGTTACGACCCTGCCAGTCTCAGCCTATCTGCCTGTCTGTCTTTCTCTGGTTTGCAGGGCGGAGTCAAGACACAGGTGCTGCTGATCACTTCATTGGGGCAACTGCACTATAAAAGAGGCTACCTGGCTGAAGTTGGGGGTTTCCTCTCTCCATTGCTACATGCGTCGCCTTTGTCTTTTGTTTGGGTTTAGCACATTACTCTGATTTACACCACACCTTTGTTTTCTTACCATCTCATTAATACTGACTTCACTTCACATTTTGCATATATGATTACTTTAATAAATACATATTTTTTGTTAACTCTTTACCCACGTGTGGTCTCCCTATGTTAAATCACCCAGAACGAGCCGGGTGGTTGTAACAATACAAACACCCACACCCCTGCGATGGCCTTGGCCAGGCACAGACACCTCTGCGATGGCCTTGGCCAGGCACACACACACACACACACACACACACACACACACACACACACACACACACACACACACACACACACACACACACACACACACACACACACACACACACACACACACACACACACACACACACACCTCTGCGATGGCCTTGGCCAGGCTCCTGAAGTGCTGCAGGTAAGCCCCAAGAGTATGAGGCCCATAGATGGTGGAGGCCGCCTCATATCGCTGAACCTGCAGGAGAGCAGAGGAGAGAGAAGCTGTCATGGGTAATGGCTACATGGGTAAAGAAAGCAACATCTAGTGGATCTTGCTCATTGACATGTCCAAGATGTCTGTAACATGTACATATAATATGTAACATCAATACAGTTATCTATTCGCAAATAACGAGGTCTTCTGGTTGAAGTAATGTTATTAAAACCTCAACAAAAATACCTGATACTCCTCATAGGTTGTGATGTAATGGGTATAGATGTTGCATAAACCAGCGATGATGACTTCAGTATTGGAGAATCCCCCTTGGGCCTCTAGCTCCTGGTGCATGACAAATAAAACAAACACAAAGTGAGTGCTTTCTGTAAGGCTACGGTTCAAGGCAGCTAGCCCGTCTTTAGAATTAGGAGCAGCTGAAATGGAATGGTTGTTGTTTTGTAACATACGCTAACAATTTCCATGGCTTTACACGCCCCTAATAACGTTATCTAAGAAAGTTCCCCTCTTGTGACCAGTAAGATTATGCACATGTGCAAGTGGTTAAAATCCGCCTTCTTTCCAACTTGCCAATTACTGTAATAACATGCGTAGGTTCATCAATTACGGTGCTTTGCTCTGATAACTTTTGTGTGTGTGTGTGTGTGTGTGTGTGAGAGAGAGAGAGAGAGAGTCTGACTGTATGTGAATGTCAGTGTGTGTGTGTGTGTGTGTGTGTGTGTGTTAATGTCAGTGTGTGTGTGTGTGTCTGTTAATGTCAGTGTGTGTGTGTGTGTGTGTGTGTGTGTGTGTGTGTGTGTGTGTGTGTGTGTGTGTGTGTGTGTGTGTGTGTGCGTGTGTTGGTATGTGTGTGTGTGTGTGTGTGTGTGCGTGTGTTGGTATGTGTGTGTGTGTGTGTGTGTGTGTGTGTGTGTGTGTGTGTGTGTGTGTGTGTGTGTGTCTGGTGTGTGTGTGTGTGTCTGGTGTCTGTGTGTTTGTATGTATGTGTGTCTGTGAATGTCAGTGTGTGTGTGTGTGTGTGTGTGGTTGTATGTGTGTGTGTCTGTGAATGTCAGTGTGTGTGTCTGTGTGGGTGTGTGTGTATATATATACAGTAGATGGACAAGGCAAAAGGAGCAGCCCTTATCCCACCTGTTTGATGGCGTCCCTCATCCTCCTCCCAGCCATGGTGCTGTAACACATGAATAAGGTCATGAGTCAGCACCCACACACACGCCCATGGCTCGCCGGACACACACACACACACACACACATACACACACACACCCACAGACTGGCCGAGGACAGCACAGCTCTGTCCTACTCTGAGCCTCTGCTGTGGTAATGAGTAATGTTAGCTAAACATCAATGCGTCGCTATGTTATGGTTATGGCATTTGGAAGACACTTTTGTCCAAAGCGACTTATAATATATGAACGCTACATGTTCATATACATATGAGAGAGTGGGGGGGGGAGAGAGAGTGAAAGAGAGAGAGGGGGGAATGAGTAAGCAAATGAAAGAGAGAAGTGTGAGAGAAAGAAGGAGGAGTGAAAAAAGACGGAGCAGGAGAGCAACAAATGAAAAAAACTCACGTTGGCTCTCCAGGGGTGGCTACAATGGCCACTGAGCCAATGGTGATGATCTGAACATCCACTATCTGTGGGTGCCATGGTAGGGGCCAGTTCATCTGTGCATACAGGAGACATAGATTCCCTTATCATTGTGGATATGACACCAAAAAATAAAGGTCAGATGGAGAGATCAGATGGAGAGTAAACGCCTCTGCATGTTTACCATGGTTACTTTACTGCAGGCTACAGTAACCATGGTTACAACTTTTAGAGGAAATTTCATAACGGAAATATGAGAAATTTAAATTTGCAAACTCAAACACTAACAAAAGCTGACATTCAGTCTTGAGCTCCCAAGTGACAGATGTATTACAACTTCTAACAAACTTATGCAACCAACTTGTGCCATTTGCCATAGAGCGATCCAAGTATAGAGGCCTTTTAAATTTGGCCGCATGCCTTTACATGCTATTAACTCTATGCAGGCATGCTTGGTTCTGTGACACAAAGGGACAGCTATGTAGCACAAGAGCCACCCTGATGGTAATCACTTTAAACCTCTTGTGATGGTAGATTACATTTCTCAAAGGGAAACGCATGGCCTGTAACACTGAACTCTTCCTGTTTTTTTTGGTGAGCTGTCTGAGTTTCCAACAGACCAAAAGTAAAGAATGTCTGTACTCCAAAGAGTTTATGATGTAGCAATGCAGACTTTTTTGTCTGCTCCTGCTGCTGAAAATATAAGAAAGAAAGAAAGAAAGAAAGAAAACAAAAGAAAGAAAAACATAACAAAATCTTTGGAGTGCAGACTTTACTTTCAGTAGATGGGACTTGTGTGGCTACGGAGGTCTCACCTCTCCAGTGTTGAACAGAATGGGTTTGGGCTCGTGGCAGTCCTGCGTCTCGTTGGATGGCTCACCCAAGAGAGCGTCCCGGATCCCATCCCAAAAGGGATCCCCCTCCACAGCACCTGAGTGAGAGAAAAATAAACATGTCCTTCTCTTCCTTCTCTTCCGTGGATTACACTGTCAACTGTCACTGTCACACTTCTAGACCAAAATTATGTTTTTAGCAGTAAGTAAATTAACACTTCATTTGAAATTAAATTATAGTCGAGCTTGGATATTGCACGACACCAGAAAAGATAAAGCCCAGTACAAACATGAAGCATTAGACATGATAAATTAGACATAAGCACATACCCTGGGTGAAGTTGAGGTCACCTCCACCATCTGTCGTTCCTGCAGCGAAGCTGTGGCCGAGAGCTGGTTTACATGTTTTAGCCTGACCGAAACAAAGAACAAAGAAGTATTTTAGATCATCTGCCATGGATTACTGAATCCTGTGTTTATGGCTTGAGTAGTCACCCCCAGCATGCATAATGCAGCATTACAATGAATATGTTGTGCTAAACACAAACCATGGTCTTTTATCTGATCATGCATGGATCTAAAACATGGCATGGACCAAAACTAAGACCAATTGAGGAAAGGCTTGCCTAAGGCCATTAAAAATCATGGACAAGCATCGTTTGTAAACATAGTGTTGGATGGTCAGCCATTGTTGGTATTACGGTGAATGAATACCCCAAATCCAATTTAATTTAAGTGTTAGTGTGCTTGCCCATCAGGCTTATTTTCTTTTGCTGGTGCTTACTGCCACCTCACCGTGTGTGTGGAGTTGATCTGCACAGTGACATCAGTCATGTTGACCCACTGGTGGGCAAAGTGCACTGACCCCCGCAGTTCCTGCTTTGCATTCCCATAAAGTTCCTAAAGGCAATCATTCAAAGCACAGGGGCAGCTGTCAATCAAAAACTAGTGAAAGGGAAGACAATATGATATAAGACACATGGGACCCGGATTTTTAATTATGAGCAAAGTGCAAAGTCTAAGGTATGAGCTACACCAGGCGCGTAACTGAAGCGCTCCGTTCGCGACGCGTAAAATCCATTTTAGATGAATGGTCTATTTTTTCCGAATGTACGCCCCACTGTCACGTCTGGTGTAGCTACTTCCATTGATTATAATGGAAGCTAATTGTTGCAGCAGACGCAACGCGAACGGAACGCTTCAGTTACGCGCCTGGTGTAGCTCAGCCCTAAAGTCTAACGAAAGCTAATTTAATATCTAGGCAAAATCAATTTGCTAATTTAACACCACAGTGTAAAACCTCAAAGGTGCTCTAAACAATGTTACGCGGTTTCTAAGCTAAAACATTTTTTGCCATATACAGCAAACATCACCTCACCATCTGCTAACTGCCTGTGCCCTGAATACACTGTAAAGAAACGCGGTCTCTGTGGATAGCCCAGGCTCCAAAAACAGCAAAAACAACTTGACAACAACCATAAAAAGATAACAAACTGTTCCAACCAATCCCCAATGAGATCCCCGTTTAGGGAGGGGGAGGGAGTAGCGAGCTAGCTCTCTGTTTTGTTTGCCGGGGCTACAATGGGTTAGCAGCTCATTGTGGCAGTAGCCCAGGCTTCACTAAGCTATGGGCTGCACCCTACTAAGCTACAGTACGACATAATGAAAAAATACCCCTAGAGTCAGCGAGAGCAGGGGCGGAAGATGACTCACTTGTGATAGACATGGTTACTGACCCTGGAACGAATTTGATTACGAGTAAGGAAAACATGTTTGTGGAAGCCACTAGTTCAGAGAAAACTGAGAAAAAGCTGCAGATGTGTGTGTGTGGTTGGCAGAAGGTTACAAGTCTAAAGGGCCTGAAAATTCATCAAGGGAAAAAGAAGTGCTTGGTAGAGGGAACACAGGGTCCCCGCATTGATAGCTATTTCTTAAGAAGTGCATCAAGTCAGTCGGTTGAAGTCCAGCGACAGGAAGAAACCCACAGTTCGCAGGACATCAGTACCCCTGTTGTTGAGGTAAGTTCTAGCACTGAGGCAGAGAGAGAGGCCAGTCAGCCAAGGAGGGAGAAGATTAATGGTCATAGGCCTGGGGTTAGATGGCCAGGCGCAGCAGAATGTAGAATGTGGGAAGATGTTAATAGTGATTTGGTCAGTATCCTGGGTCAGCTCAAGGGGACGGCTGAAAGCAAATTAGAGAAAATGGGAGACATTATTTATAGCTATGGTAAGGAAAGATTTGGGACTATTGAGAGAAGGACAAAACGGCTACATGAGGTAGTTAAATCTAGGCGCCAGCAGGAGATAGATAAACTTATCAAGGAGAGGAGGCAGCTTAAGAAGCAGTGGAGAAAAGCTACAGATGATGAGAAGGAAGGTATTGACTGTCTACAGGCAGATGTGAGGGAGCGGTTAGTAGTGCTAAGAAGAGCTGAAAATATTAGGAAAAATAGGAAGAAGAAATCACGAGCCCGACTAGCATTCTATAAAGACCCATTTAAGTTTGTTAAGTCTTTATTCGTAATGCAGAAGAGTGGTAGTCTTTTGGAACCTAAGCAGAAGCTTGAGGAGTATTTAGAGGGAGTGCACAAAGATAGGGAGAGGTTCAGGGAGATGGTACTTCCTGCTGATATCCCACCTATTGGTGAATTAAGTAGCCAATGCGACGATAGTCCACCAAGGTGGAAAGAGGTGCAAGAAGTAATAAAACGTGCAAGGGCCTCTTCAGCCCCGGGACCTAATGGAGTGCCCTACCGGTTGTATAAGAGTGCACCAGATGTTTTAAGATTTTTATGGCAATTAATGAAGATAGTTTGGAAAAAGCAGAGTATTCCCAAGGCTTGGCGGAGGGCTGGGGGAATATTTATTCCCAAAGAAAAGGACGCAGTGGAGATTAATCAATTTAGGCCAATTAGTCTACTGAATGTTGAAGGGAAGGTTTTCTTTAGTGTGGTGGCACGGAGACTGACAAATTACCTTGAAAGGAATAAACTAATTGATACCACGGTGCAAAAAGCTGGAATTCCTGGCTTCTCCGGGTGCTTAGAGCATACCAGCATGATTTGCCACCAAATTCAATTAGCAAAGCGTGAGAAGAGAGACCTGCACGTTGTGTTCTTGGATTTGGCTAATGCTTTTGGGTCTGTGCCGCATAGTCTGTTGTGGGAGGCCTTTGATTATTTCAGAATCCCAGGTAGCATTAAAAGCCTAGTAAAAGCATACTTTCTGGATATTCAATTATGTTTTACTACAGCTGATTACACCACAGGTTGGCAACAACTTGAGATAGGAATCATGGCCGGATGTACCATCTCCCCACTTGCTTTTACAATGGCAATGGAGGTCATTATTAGGGCCTCAAAATGGGTAGTGGGCGGGGAGAAGTTGCAGGGAGGGCCACGCCTCCCCCCGATTCGGGCTTTCATGGACGACATGACAACCTTGACGACAACCGTTCCATGCACCAACAGGTTGCTGGGTAAGTTAAATAGTAATCTGCAATGGGCCAGAATGAAGGTGAAACCAAGTAAGTCTAGGAGTCTCTCAATTATTAAAGGGAAGGTAACAGATAAGAAGTTTGCTATAAATAAGGAGGTGATTCCCACAGTTCTGGAGAAACCAGTGAAGAGCCTGGGAAGGTGGTATGATGCAAGCCTTAGTGATAAATCACAGGTTGAAACCTTGAGACAGGTCACTAGGCAAGGTATTGCAAAAATTGACAAGTCGGGGCTGCCAGGTAAGCTCAAGCTGTGGTGTTTGCAGTTTGGTTTGTTGCCTCGGCTAATGTGGCCATTGACAGTTTATGAAGTTCCTCTGTCAAAGGTAGAGAGGTTGGAAAAAATGATCAACTCCTTTGTCAGAAAATGGCTCGGAGTCCCACGCTGCTTAAGCAGTGTAGCCTTGTATGGGAAGGGTATTGTAGAGTTGCCAATATCTAGTCTGACAGAGGAATTTAAGTGTGCTAAGGCTAGATTGGAATTGACTCTTACTCAGTCCAAGGACCCAGTGGTGAGGAAAGTTGCACCCTCAGTTAATGCAGGGAGGAAGTGGAACCCAGAGCAGGCAGTTAAGCAAGCTCAATCAGCATTGAAGCATAGAGATATAATGGGCCATGTGCAGCACGGGCGGGGGGGTCTAGGGGTGGGTGCAAGTAAACCCTTGTGGAGTAAGGCTTCTGCAGGAGAAAAGAGGAAAATGGTAGTGGAGGAAATGCATAGACAGGAGGAGGCTGTAAGATGTACTAAGGCAGTGTCGCAGGCAAAACAAGGGCAGTGGGTGAACTGGGAAGGGGTGGAAAAAAGACAGATTAAATGGAAAGATCTATGGGGCATGGAAGCTAGTAAGATCAGATTTATGTTAGGTGCTACATATGATGTGCTCCCATCTCCCAAGAATTTAAGTCAATGGTTTGGTGAGGATGATAAATGCATACTTTGCTCGTGTGTGGGCAGTCTCCACCATATCCTATCAGGATGCAAGGTAAGTCTCACCCAGGGGCGGTATACGTGGCGTCATAACCAGGTATTGAAATGTGTGGCAGCGGCAATAGAGGATAAAAGAAGAGAAGTCAATTCATTAGCAGCTAGTAAAGGGGTAAGGCAAATTAACTTTGTACGTCAGGGGGATAAACCTTGTTCCGCGAAGGCCAGGTGCAAAACCGGCCAGTTGAAAAATGGGGCGGGCTGGGAAATGAAGGTTGATCTTGGCCAGCAGATGGCGGTACCTCCACATATAGTGAGTACTAAGCTACGTCCTGACGTAATTCTATGGTCGGATTCAGAGAAGATAGTTTACTTCATTGAACTCACTGTTCCTTGGGAAGACAGAGTGGAAGTGGCCAATGAGCTGAAGAGAGCTAAATATACTGAAATAGCAGAGGAGGCAGCTAAGCGAGGTTGGAGTGCACGATTAAGGCCTATTGAAATCGGTGCACGTGGGTTTGTGGCCAGATCTGCTATTGGCTTGCTGTCTGAATTGGGCATTTGTGGTCGAAGTCTAAGGCAGGTGGTTAGTAACATGTCCTTAGCAGCAGAACGGGCAAGCGAATGGTTGTGGGTAAGGAGAAGTTACCCTTCCTGGGGCGCAAGCTAAGGTAAGCTAACTGGCTCATTTGTTTTGGTCGTGGGTAAGGAGAAGTTACCCTTCCTGGGGCGCAAGCTAAGGTAAGCTAACTGGCTCATTTGTTTTGTGTTTGTGATGGACTGTGCCTAGGTTGATGGTACTTGGCTAAGGTTCTTTATGGTTTATGGTTCAGTCCACATCAACGGGACGGACCGACCTAGCCAACTTAAACCATGCCTAGGTTGGTTAAGGGTATTTGGATGCTTGTTGTGGTAATATGGGGCAGCATGGGGCGTAAGCTAACTGCTAACTGCTGGCTAATTTGTTTTGTGTTTGGGATGGGGCCTAAGATAATGGGCTAAGCTAACTGGCTAATTTGTTTTGTGTTTGTGATGGGCTGTGCCTAGGGTGATGGTACTTGGCTAAGGTTCTTTATGGTTTATGGTTCAGTCCACATCAACGGGACGGACCGACCTAGCCAACTTAGACCATGCCTGGGCTGGTTAAGAGTATTTTGAGTATTGGATATTTCAATGTGGTAATATGGTGGTAGCATGGAGGGGAGTGTCTCCAGGACGCTGGTTTCACTGTTAAGCCTTCATGAGGTGTCGTGGGCCTAACTTAACGAAACATCGGTGAATGAGGGTGCCCACTTGATAACCCCAATGACATGCCGCATACTATATAGGCTACTGCTGTTGGATAGGCCATTTGCATTGTGCTTGTGACCATTTGTTGGCGGATTTGTGGGTAGTGTGCTTTTTAAAGTTAAACTTGAGCAGGGGCTTCTGAATGTGTTTTTACCTTGGATTTTGGCACAAGGGATTTTAACATCTAATCCTGTGTATTAATGTAATGAGTGTCAACAGAAGTGACGTTACATAACATTGCCTAGAGCACCTTTAAACATGAACATTGATGAGCCTGCTCAATACTCCCAAATGCAACACAATCTATACTTGGCTTGTGGATAGACTTTGCTCTTTGCCTGCCTTTTAAATTAGGACCTATAGACTGTTGCTTCAAAGCTCACAAAATCCATCAGCATAAAGCAAAGAAATTATACAGAAATGAATTGGCTATTGGTGAATTCACAAAATACTATGGCAACTTGCTCCAATCATAGTATAACATTCATAGCTACAGATACCTTCTTGGATCTCTAGGCTACATATAGACAAACCAGAGGCATGGCCTTTGCATTGTGCTACATTTCTAAAGTGCTGGAATGATTGTCTTACTTTGCTTTTTTTGTAAATGTTCTCCCCAATGATCCTGGTGCTCTCAAACATGTCCTTCCCTGGTCCGAAGCCAACACACATTTTTGTCTACACAGCAGTCAAGACAAATCATTTAAATTATTCTGTCATTTCAGTACATAGATACAAATGTAATGAAGAAAAAATATATAAGTAAAATAGTTTCATTGGTGCTGATCTGAAATGGGCATCTACAGCAACAGGTTAGAAAAATATATGAAGCAAAGTGTTGTGTGATGGTGGTGTAGTAAAATGTTGGGAAAAAATGATACAGGAAATGTTATAAAAATGTGAATTTTGAGGTTTTGACTCTATTGGTGCAGCCAGAGTTATAGTGCTGTTTGAGTAGGCTGAGCTTAAGCTGAATAAATAGGTTTGATCAAGTGGTTGATCTGTGAGGTAAAATATAAAATGGCAACCCACCCCACCAATGGGACAGGAGCTGTTGAGATAGTCACACTTCTCCCACGTGTTCACACAGTAAGGGCCCATGGTGTTCGGGGACACGTCGCCAAGGTTACTGGAGGCAAACGCCGCTACGAATGAGCCCTAGAGGACAACAGGACACACATTATAACATATGTGTTCTCCTTCAAAGCACTTCAAAGTCACCTTTGGGAATCCCGCTCTTGGTGTGTGTTTTTGTTGAGGTCTTGTGGTCTCTGTCAGAGATCTGAGGTTACATATGTAACCTCAACTCGTATGGATCTCATCATGGCAGGCTATTGTACTGGTTTGACTGGTTAATAAGACGCATCTACTATCCAATGCGTAGGACATGTAGCAATAAACAGCTCAAATGATGCTTGATGTCTGACCTCATCGGAACACAAGATGTGATTTAAGTATGATGTAATTACATTATTTATAAACTTAATGATGTTACTGCGTTGCAAGTCTCCACATTGCAGCTCTTTTGTTATTTGTGAAAACAAATTAAATGCCACTGATGTTTAATTTCTGTCACTACAAGGTGACAGGGGACTCAAATGAGAGGTTATGTCAAGTCATTGATGAAACTAGTTTCTGAAGATAACACCACATAACCCAGAGTGTCTTGCTGTCATTCTTTCAGTCTGGGGAAGAAGTGCTGCTATGTACATCAAAAACTCTGGGGAAGGAGGAGCTTGTTTTCACAAGATTTGGGATATTTTCCTTCTGTCTGCCAACTACGTCTTTCACAATACACTCTCTTTCTCTCTCTCTCTCTCTCTCTCTCTCTCTCTCTCTCTCTCTCTGACACATGTTTTACTTCATCTAAATCATTGTCCATTTTCTCTCTGTGCACCAATTAAAATCCTCATATCTTCAGCAGTGCAACCATTAGTGAGAGGACATTAAGACCACATTCAGTCTTGAGCTCTCAAGTGACGGATGTATTACAACTTCTAACAAACTTATGCAACCAACTTGTGCCATTTGCCATAGAGTGATCCAATTATAGAGGCCTTTTAAATTTATGAAAAATTCAAGGGTTGAACTGGGAAACTATTAGAATCAGTTCAATCGATTACCCCAGCAGTTTTAAACTGTTCCATTACACAGGATTACATTTGTTAATTTATTGCTGCCCTGAAACTTATCTTTTATAGTATGAGTGAAACACCAACAATACCAACATCATGATTAAAAACATATTGATATTAATTATAAAGCAGTTCACTCACTCTGCAGCATAATGCTTTTGGTTCATGTATCCCTCCAAATGACTACTGTCCTCAAATAAATATGAATGGAAATGTTGCAGTAAATATTATGATACTGTTAGTTTAGGAGGACTAGGCTTAATTCATGGGAAGCTGGCTCTGGAGGATACCAATTATGATGCACTTTCAAAGACATTTTTGGAACCGAAGAGGGCAACAGGAGACCTCACCTCACCAGGAAGTGCGTTGATGTTCTTTTCCTGCTCAAACAGATAGGAGGCGTAGCCCAGGTTGTCTCCACTAACCATCTGATTGGTGTAGTTCATACTGACAGGGTGGACAGCGAACCAGCTGCAAGCAAAGAGAAATGGGGCAACAAGACACGTCACATTTCCCACAGTCAAGAATTCTTGACCTACTGTATGACCTCTGGAAAAAGCGGTGACCTATGACCTTTGGTGGCAGACATGGAGGCAACCTCTCACCTGAGCATACCCAAGCCGTCCCCATCCAGGTCAGTGAACTTTAGCATCACCACCTGTTTGTCAGTGTTGGATGTGTACCTGCAACAAGAAGCAATGTTCTTAGTTTTTCACCATAAAAGCCAGCTTCCGAAGAACAAGACCACTCAAATGGGTTTTCAGGATGTTTTGATGGCATTTGGCATTGTTCATTTTCCATTTTCTTGTTTACTCTGGAATTTACTTTTGAGTCTGATTTGACTGGGGATAGAGTGTGTTTGTGTGTGTGTGTGTGTGTGTGTGTATGAAAGAGGATGTGGGGTAGGGTAGGGTGGGGGTTGCATGAGTACAAGCACAATAAAATGCCACAATAAAACACAAATGCAAAGCCATTATAAAACGCTATTGGCCATAAAGCTTCTCCCATAGAGTGCCTCTAATGGCCCCAGCCGGGCCGTATTGTGCCGTGTTGTGTTGTGTTGTGCCATGCCGTGCTGTGCTGTGCTGTATTGTGCCGTGTTGTGTTGTGTTGTGCCATGCCGTGCTGTGCTGTATTGTGCCGTGTTGTGTTTTGTTGTGCCGTGCTGTGTGGTGCTGTGCTGTATTGTGTTGTGCCGTGCTGTGTTGTGCTGTGTGGTGCTGTGCTGTATTGTGTTGTGCCGTGCTGTGTTGTGCTGTGTGGTGCTGTGCTGTATTGTGGTGCTGTGTTATGTTGTGTTGTGCCGTGCTGTGTTGTGCTGTGTGGTGCTGCGCTGTTTTGTGCTATGCTGTGCCGTGTTGTGGTATGTTGTGCCATATTGTGCTGTGTTGTGCTATAATGTGTTGTGTTGTGCTGTGCGGTGCCATATTGTGCTGTGTTGTGCTATAATGTGTTGTGTTGTGCTGTGCGGTGCCATATTGTGCTGTGTTGTGCTATAATGTGTTGTGTTGTGCTGTGCGGTGCCATATTGTGCTGTGTTGTGCTATAATGTGTTGTGTTGTGCTGTGCGGTGCCATATTGTGCTGTGCTGTGCTGTGAGGTGCGCTACGGTGCTGCTGACCTCCTGCGTTCCTCCTCTGGGTTGTTCA
Organism: Alosa pseudoharengus; assembly: GCF_046254945.1. Taxonomy (NCBI): domain Eukaryota; kingdom Metazoa; phylum Chordata; class Actinopteri; order Clupeiformes; family Clupeidae; genus Alosa; species Alosa pseudoharengus. Next base: position 17,807,040 of record NW_027468674.1, on the reverse strand, counting down.
GATAGGACTGGGGGCTTCGGTTCAGGTTGCTCTCCTCCAGCTCACCCCGGCCGACGAAGATGCGGCCTGGTCTCAGACTCTTGTGGGCATTGTCAATGCTCTGTGTCAACAGGAAATCTGCTGTTATATTACAAAGTACTCATTCATCTCCATTGTTTCATCCAACTCTTCATTTTTATTTTGGGTGTTTCCCTTTCATGACTGTTGGTTTTGTTGTCCAGCGAACAAAGCGATCAAAGATTTTGATGCTGACATTTTCAGCACATTTCAGCAAGGTTTTGATGTAGACATTTTCTTTCACTCGTTTTGAAATTGATGCAACTTGTTTTTTTTATTATTATTTTATCTACTATGGAATGATTAAAGGTTCCATGTTGGATATGTTCCATGATAAGGGCCTTTGGACCACCTCTTCTTGTTTTAGCTTTTTCCATCTTAGATGTGGCACAACTACATTGAACTTACAACTGTTAGCTATAACTATAACTGTAATAAATAACTTTATAGATAACCCAGCAAAGCAACCATCATGCTTAATGCATGCCTTCTTTTTATCTTCCATCAGTGATTGCATTGTCTAAGTCAACTGATATGAAGGAGAAAAGTTGAGACAGGAACCTTGACAATGCCATTGACAATGGGCTCAATGGAGGACTTGATGTAGCCTTTGCTGGTGATCATAAAGAGAGTGTACTGGAAGTATCCTGCAAGGCCCGAGTGTGTGTGTGTGCCACTCAGGATCACGTTGTCTTGTCTGTACAGGTCTCCATATTTCTCCTGGAGAGCTCTCAGGACCTGCAACATACATACCAACCCTATGAAAAATGCATTCTTTCCCCTTCCCCAGTGTACTCACATGTAGTATAAGAGGAAAGGAAACTACAGCCAAGGACATGTAACGCATACTGAAGATGTTTGAGATAAACATGTTGAGTTTAATAGACATAATAGACATACATAAAGTCTCTGTGCATACAAAAATGTGCTATGTAAATAAATGTGACTTGACTACAGTCGAGATTTCATGTATCCTAATAGATTTGGCAGACTGCTAAATTCAAACAAGCTGATTAGGAGTATTGTCTCGGTGCCACTGTTATCAAAACAACTACCAATACTGATTCCGTCATATCAATATTTTGAGCACTTTATGTTGGTCAGGAAGGGAATTTAATGTAAAAATAATCATGGCATGACAAACATGGCCCAGTTCCTCTAAAGTCTTTTAAGCCAAATTGCCAGACTCCTCCAGTCCCCCCCCCCCCCCCCCCCTTCCCTTTAGACCAAGCTTTAACCCACCTCAAGTCTCAGCCTTTGGGAGACCATACCAATATCGGCAGTGACAAACACCACTCTCTTGCTCCCATCATCCACTATGAAGGCCCTGCTGTAGAGACGGAAGTGGATCCCCCCTGCTGTTTGGTCCAAGTTGGCGTAGCCCATCTGTAAACAGTTGAACAGTTGATAAAAGCAGTTGAACAGCTGAAGGAGATAAAAGCATGATGGGCTGTTGCATCACACAGAATGTTTCTTTCCCACTCTTTCCTCTCCATATCTGAGGACATCAGTAATAAACGTTATCACTCGATCATATCAAAGATGTTATTGTGATTGAACTCTTCATAGCCTCAACATCAGATAAATTAGGCCCATGTGAGTACAGTGTCTGTGTCTAAGCATGAGTGTCTGCGTGGGTGTGTGTGTATGTGTCAGTTAATGAACCCTTACAAATGACTCCATTCTTGAAACTTAAATTTTAAGGAAGGCTCTCTTTCTGTTTTTAATACCACCGGTACTTGAATTACAGTGCTAAATGTTCCCCTTTACAAAATAAGTCTATACCAGAACATGCTGTCAGACATACAAATCCACATATGAAATTACTGACATGTAGGATTGTATGCCTTCAAAATTTCATGACTGAGTCTGAGAATTTTAACTGCTTATAGAGGTCAATATTTTTGTATTTGTCCTTCGGTAACGGTAGCTATTAGAATGTAAATATACTCTAGCAGTATAACTATTCATGGGCATTTAAAGACGTTTAAGTGTACACATACACACACATACACATACACACACACATACACACACACACACACACACACACACACACACAGACACACACACAGACTACAGCACAGCTTACCAGGGGCACATCCCCAACAGGTCCTGTGCAGTCTGCTCGGCCTACCCCTACAAGGAAGTGGTTCTCTGGGGGACCCTGTGTGGGCCCACTGGTGGGTTTAGGTGCCTCTGTGTAGATAAACATCACAAACACACGGAACCATTTCTCCCTTGGCATTCAGTGCTTCAAATTGGTCCTAGTTATAAACAAATGCTTTCAATTTAAAGATGATGCAATGATGTAATATTGTAAAGTGTATTTAAAATGAATATATTAAAAAATGAAAATAAAGTTGAATGTATGACACATTTGAGAGTCACGGGGTACCGAGTCATGTGGTTTGCATTTGGCATGAGCTCAAATAGAGGCAATTGGTCAATAGTATACATTTACATTTATTAATTTAGCTCAAATTTATTTATTTATAAAAGTGACTTACAAAAAAAGAACAACCAATGTAGAAGTAGGAATAGGAGCAGGGAGGAATCAGGCATTACCTGGCGATGTAGCGTTCCACCCGACTGCCATGACTGCAATCAGACCTACGGACACCCCGGTCATGCTCAAGAACAGCACGGCGAGCAAAACCTCCAGGGAACTCAGGCCGCAGCATTCTCCCTTCCGTGCCATCCCTCCGCGCTGGACTGTACTGGACTGAGTGGGAATAGACGGTCAAACACAACAACGCATATACTAGGTCTCACGCTGCAGAGTTTGGTTGTGGGAAAACCTAAACAGAGGCTTGTCTTGATTGAGGAGCTGGTTTAGCAACTAAAGTTCTTACTGCTGCAAATATTCAGAACTTTAGATGTCTTAACTGCAACGGCAAGAAAATGTTTTCAGTTGTCCGACCACTGTGGCTGACAAGAAACTAGAAGAGAATTTCCACTGATGTACCAAAAGGTATCTCACATAAGAGATAAGAGAGTTAACAGCTCCTTTGCCGTAATAATCTCCTCGTAAACCATTAACCTTGAAATACTTCATTAATGCGTCAAATAAATTCTGTAATATTTAAAAGTTCATTCACAAACCTAATACTTACGAGTAAAATCCACCGCAGTCACCTCGACACCTGTCCTGTCTGAAGAATAATCGCTGGCACAAGAGTGAAGATTATACTGTTCAGTACTGGACAAAGGTGGCAGGGCTGGACTTTTATGACCGCTATCTAAAACACTCCGGAACATAATAGATTTATTTTTATGCCTTGTAAAACTTGACTGCATAACTAAAAAAGTTATTACGCATTGCTTACGGTCTTAATTTTCATTCTCCCAAAACATTTAATAGCAGACTCTTCACCAAGAACTGTTTCTTAACACAAATACATTTCAGAAGTATGTGCATTATGAAATAAAATAAAGCACAGAGCGATTTTGTCCATTTAACTAGATCATAATAAATATTAATATGGTCCTGTGGATTCTGTGATTCTAAGGTAGTTCTATTCCCAGAAAGCAAACCATGCAGTCCATAAACAATTTGGAAAAGAAAAACGCAAGAGACCAAAAGCATGCTGACAGTTCTTTTATTTTGCTGCTGGATGCAGACCATTTACTGTTCCATCACGTCTAGCAGCTTCACGTTAGGCAAAACCTCAGAGAGAGTTTGGACAGTGAAGACCAAAAATTCTGTCATCTTCCCCGCCCCCATCATCACTTCTCCATTAACGTAACAGGGCAATTCCTCGCAAAACGGTCACGTCCATAACGCCAACTAAATACCATGGCATTGTGTTGTTGGCGTTATGGATGTGACAGTTTTGCGTGGAATTGCCCAACAACATCGACAACAAAATGTAACTGCTAACTCTCCCAAAAAACTTGTTCCCTCCCTGAGGTCAAGTAAAATCGGTGCATCAACATTCAGGGCTGTAACAGCTTGTAACAAGTACTAGCGAGATCCCAAACAAACAATCTCTGTGTAGCAAAAATTAAGATGAGGGTATTTGAGGCCTTCACTGACCATCCTCTCTCTGGAAGTCTGAACTTGGTGCTTTTCCACGCTCACTGTGCTTTAAAGGACCCGAGGGAGAGGGGAGAGAAGAGAGATGGGGTGTGGGGGTGGCGGTGGAGTTGTCGCATGTGACCGCTGACAAAAAAGCCCAGGGGACAATCTCAGCAGCTTGGAGCACCCAAGTCACCTCAAACTCAGTTGACCTTTTCATTTAGGGCCCAGGCAACACAGCTTATTTGGCTTGGACAATAACAAAGTAAAAAGGACTCGGAACAACTTGCAGTCCCGTTTATGGGGTCCGCAAATACATACATATTAACAACAACAAAATAAACAGACAAACACACACAGGAAAAATAAATAAAAACAGTATAACATGAATGAAATGGTTCACCACAATTGAATTAGCTTTGACACAATCATATTAGCTAAACATCTTGGCTAGACGTCTTGGCTAGACGAGAGGAGCAAAACATTCAGAGGACGAGAGAGCTTTGTGTGACCGACGCCCACCAATCTTAAAGGGGAGTAAGAGGTCAGGGGGCGACGAGCTTGGCAAAACAGGCAACCTGCTGGACCTCAGGTTCTCAGGTTAAAAAAAAAGCAAACAAACAAACAAAAAGAAACAGAAAGACGACAACACTGATGCCTTACGGCATTACATCGTCGTTATACATTGCAAAGGAAATATGAAACACAATGTCATGGACTTACAAGCTGATAGTACAGTCACGTCTAAAAAGGCACTGAGGAATGTATACATACCACTCGATATCTGTTTGCCATATACAAAGCATTAGTTGGAAAAATAAATGAAGTTTTAGATTTCTTAGAAAAACATTTTTTTCTCTCTTTTTGCACCTTGGCAATATTTCTTAAGGAAAGCTACTACTACAAAAGAAAAAAAAGAAATCTTCCACCAGATTTTCCCTAGTTGTGTTTTGGTGGATTCGTGGTTTTATCCCACTGCAGTTTTACTTGTTTTTCTTTTAACAGAAAAGCACACTTCAGGATCACTTGTTCATTCATCCTTCACCCCAACATTCAGGGAAAAGTGGCATAACAACCTTGTGACACATTTTCCAGGTCTGTCCTCGCAGTCATTCCAAGTCCTGGCCACCATGGCGTGGGGTGGGTCATTGACTTGAATCATGCACGGACAATTTAACCGGTTGCCTGGACAACCATTAGCACATACCCAAAACAAACTTAGAGGGACAAATTCTGCACAGCTTTGCCCTGTGGCAAGAAGCACGTAGGCATAAAAAGAAGCACTCTTAGCTTTGCGACCTTAAATGAAATGTTTTTAACGATAAGTCACAGTGTTGACCAGTCCGATATGGGGGGGGGGGGGGGATTCTGGGAGCTTGTAAGGAAGAGGTGGTTATGGTGGCGGTACTCCACATGGGTACCTTCTTGTGACGGGAATCTGGCACTTGAGGTCTCCCTTTGAGTCTCTACTCACTTGTTACCCCTTTTATTGTTAAATTGGGGCCCAAAAAATGCAGTGGCAGCTTGAGAGACGAAAAGGTCACTGGGAAGGTCAGCCAGTTCTGTCGCTCAAGTCATCCGCTCACTCGGAGTCTATTCTCGTGTACTTCACGTGGCCCCATTGCCACGGTCGCCACAGGTAAGGCACCTGGTAGTTCCGCGGGATTATGCCTTGGATGTTCTCCTCCAGGTAGTAGAAGAACCGGTACCACCACGCTCGTGAGATGAAGTTGCTCGGTGATGGCTCCTTCAGGACCTGAGAAACAATGCAGAACATTCCGGGTTAAAAGTGAGATTGAGAAGTGAACACAAACCAGGCCTGGGAAGTGGAAATGGGGTCTAATTAGAGTGACTAACCTGCTGGTTGGCCATGGTGTGGTACCACCAGAAGAGTCGCGTGGTGATGAAGTAGGCCACCACAACGTCTATGGTGTAGTGGTCGTGGGCCAGGAGGATGCAGAAGATTCCCACCACGCTCATTAGCCAGCAGGCCCAGTGGTACCACCAGAACCTCTTTGGAGAGTCTTTGGAACACAAGCAATTCATCTCAATTAAAATCATCAAACTAACACTCACTTCTACAGTCTACAGCAGCAGAGTATCATTTATGTTTTCTTTCGGATGGATACGGGATAGCAGTTGATTGGTTGATTGGTTTATTGACAACGCATCAGTTTTTTCCTTTACAGGAACACTGTTCTTCCTGTGGTCAACAGCAGTCTTATGTGTTGCTCCCCTGAAGAATAACAAACAACCTGAGCATCTCAACACTTAGACCTTACAATTCAGTAATTGTGTAAGACATTAAAATGGCATAGATCCTCTCTTATCTGTGTAATGAGCACATTCAGTGATGAGTTTGTATGTATTTGGAGGTCACCAAATTTCACCAGCAGGTGTCACTATTGTGTCCAAACCACCGTGCTACAGGATCCATATAGACAAGGCCCTCTTCTCACAATGAAAACACACATTTCGGAAGTTTGATGACATTTTGCAAGTTTGATGACATTTTTCACATACATCTGTTTCCCAAGGTCACTGAGTACTGTTGGTCTGAAAAAATATTTGTAAAAATGCCCCCAGAGTGTAGCACTGTAGCTGCCTGTCTGCTCTAGCTGTTGACTGCAACAACTCGAGCTAGGTAGCACCGATTGTTTTTGTTTTTTTTTCCGTACCAACAGTTCTCTGTGACTTCGAGGAAACAGAGGTTGTGAAAAATTGCTGCGTTGTTCCTTTAAGCTTCAGTCAGTTTTGAAAAGTGAACCATGCAGAGGCGTGCAACCCCAGCTTCAGAAAGCAGAAAGTCCTCCTGTCATGTATCGGTCCCACCTGTGCAATGAATGAACACACTATCTGGTTTGGTGAAGGGCTTTGGATCAGATACGTGTGGTTGGACTTTTACTTTGAGGTCAGGTTATTCACGTCTGACTGGTCCGCACTGCCAAGCGCCACTTACACTCTTTGATGAAGAGATAGGTGAGCGTGAGCATGACTGTGTGGCCACTGTACAGGTAGTCGCCGCACATGGAGTGGGAGCCGGTGATGGTGAGGCCCCCGCCGGCTATCATCTTCATCACCCTCCTCATCTGCGCCTCCCAGTCCCCGAGCAGCTGCAAAACACACACACACACACACACACACACACACACATTATAATGGCTCTGCATTTGTGTTTATTATTGTGGCATTTTATTGTGCTTGTGGATGACATTTACTTGTGCAACCCCCACCCCACCCAAAACACTTTCTCTCTCTCTCCCTCTCTAGACGAATTTAGATCAGATATCAAGAGTCAGTTCTACTCAGCTGCCTAAACCATTACAAAGTAACAGCAACAACAAGATTATAAATCAGCAGTTGGCCACACAGAAAGATGGCAAATGGTAAAACCACAGGAACGCACGGCTCACCACATGGGTGAAGTAAAACCATTATCTCCAGAGAACACAGCCAGCGCTCACAAATGAACCAACACACTTGGGGGTTCGTTGAGCAACAGAGACACACTGGCGGCCATTTGTAAAACACACACACTTAACACTCTCACGCACCAACAAATGACAAGTTTCAAAGAACACAACGTCTATTCACACAAAACTCACGGTTGGCTCATCTACAAATTATACCAGGGCGGTGAACAACAAAACCCAAACAGGCATTTTACCACCAACAAAACAGGCAAACATCTCGTCATTAATCTACTCTGTGTCTCTGTCTATTGACATGTTTTGCTAGAGTCCAGCCAAGACATTAATTTCTCCCTTGTTTTTCTTCCATCAGCTTTCCACTCTCCGGCTCGAAATGATATTATGCCCCAATTAGTGTCATGGCCGTTTCTTCTAGAACAAACCCTGATGTATTCTGGGATTGGGTGTGGAGTGGCAGTCAGCGTGCGGAAACACCCCGCCGAGTGGTACGTGTCATTCGGAAGAGAGGAGAGAAGGACACAGGGTGAAAAGCGGGTGTGTGTGTAGTGTGTATGTAGTGTGTTTGTGTGTGGGGATGCCCCGTGGTCTGTCAGGCTCACCAAATGAACGACTTCCCACATTTCCTGCTGCTAGTATGTCCAGGCCTCAACGTGCACACACATGCAGACACACCACACACCCATCCTGACACCCTCCCTCACCCCTGTGTGAGTCACTTGCGCCCAGTGGATGATGAACAACAGTATTTCAGCTCCCCCCATAACAGCTCCTTAGCAACGGTAATGTGCCTGTGACACAAATAAAAAAATAAACACCGAGCCTCTGTGTGACTGCTCAGAGGTTTGACTCACTCGAGTAACGGGTGAGCACGGGTGCTTCCCCTTATGGGATTCGAAACCCCTGAGAGTGATGCAAGGAGAGAAAACTTCCCGATGCCATATCGGTCTCAAAATAGCCAGGGAGGAGGATCTTTCAGACACATCTGTTGAGCATGTGTCTCTGACAGTTCCAACCTACCCCGCCCCCAGACCCCCCCCCCCTCCCCAACCTCTCAAACCCCCACCCCCTTCAACAACTCTGCAACTCCCCACTGACAGACACAGTTGAAGGACAGACAGAGCAGGCATGCAAAATGAGGATCAGGGGAGGTTAGTCGGCCTAAAATAGAGCTTTCCCAAATTTTTTCCACGCAATGGCCGGGGCACCTCCTTTTTCCAATTGGAAGAACTCCCATGGACTTCAGGCAAAGCTATTTATGAAAAGCATGATCCCAGACGTGGAATAACACAACATAATTCTATAGTACAGTAATCTCAATTATATTAATCTTCTTTCCAGTCACTGGCCACCATGCTCTAGAGCAATATGACCCCTGACATTAAATTAAATTAAATTAAATTGAACATTGAAATTGAAGTTATCTACAGTATATGACAGTAGCCATTACTTGCCTGAGCCCTGTAACTTATAAGTGTCACAGTGTGACATCAACCATGAAATTTCAACTGTCAACTCCATAACAAAAAACTACCATGGCAAATTTTCACATTTAATCCATGAAGTGCTGCTTTGGACAACAACTTGATAATGTGTCTTACCTTTGGGGAACACCTGAAGTGCATTCCTGGCACGGGAAGGGTCGTAATGTACATGGTGATACACCTGTACAGGTAGAGCGTGCCCACGATGAAGAAGAAACGCCGGCCAACAATGGATCTACAGAGCAAGGAAACAGTTATCAGGGATACCCTGAGCGCAAGAGAACAAAGCAATGGCAAACACCAGGAGTGGAAACATGGTGGTGTTGACACAGCAAGCCAAGCCAACAGAGCCACAGAGGGTAAACGCTAAACAAACGGTCTTGAGAACACAAAGGTGTGTTTCATTGGACTTCATATCTCTTTGCCTCTCTTAAAGCCGCTATGTGACATGATTGGCAGGCAGGAATGTCCGTCTCTGTGGAAGATTCCGGATTGGATAATCTAAGATGTGCCAAGGTGCCTAGTTTAGAGGCTGAGTACAGAGAAAGAAAGAGTCCCAAAGACCGGCCACTATATAAACAACTACCATGTTTTGAGTGTGAAGCCATTAACCTAAAGTGTTTGCACTGCCAACAGCAATTATAAACAGAGATAGAGACAGTGATACAGAGATAGAGAGAGAGAGATAGAGAGAGAGAGAGAGAGAGAGAGAGAGAGAGAGAGAGAGAGAGAGAGAGAGATGACGGATAACCCACTTGTATTTCAACAGGGTCCACTGTAACAGCCACAGGCACACTAGGATGATGCCGTTGATCTCACATATGGAAAAGGCCCACTCCACGCGGTCAAAAAGGTCAAAGAACTTGTCGGGCAGTGGAGGGTCCACCTCCTTGGGCGGCACACGCTCGTGGACGACGGAGATCATGACCGTGGTGGACACGAAGCAGCAGATTGCGTAGAAGAAAGCAACTGCTGTCTTGCCCCACTCTGTCGGGAACTGTGAGCGCGTGGGCTCGGGCATAGGGATTTTGACCAGATCTTTGTGGTAGCCGTTGACCATCCCGTTGCGTTTCCCGGGCTTGCTCCCTCCGGCGGGGGTGATCCCGTTCCCTGTGTCCGTGATGAGGTCGTCGGCAAGGTCCCGCATGGCGTCGCCGTTGGCGTGTCCGTTCTTGTGCGCCTCGATATGGTGCTCAATGCGGAGCGTCTCCACGCGCTCCAGAAGCTGCTGCCCACCGTCCGAGCTCACCAGCGACAGGGGCGGCCTCTGGAAGTCCGTCTGTGAGAGCTGCAGGAGTGAGTGGCCGTCAACGTTCCGGAAGGGCTCAGAATACTCCTGCATGCCTTCGTCCATCAGCCAGCGAGAGACCTCCTCCACTGACCACTGGGCTACTTTCTTCATGTCAGACCTCTCTGCCTCAGAAAACTGTGGGAGAACAGGGGTGCAGGTGCATTGAGTTTTGAGCGGCTGGGTCTAAGAGACACAAAGACCTCCTCAAATGGTGCTCATTACGCATTTAGCACATGGGGGACACACTCCACGGTACTGCTCAGCAGATCCCAACAAACTTCCAAATGGATAATCCAGTATTGGCAGCAATTCAGCTCATCTTACTGCTGAAATCTGCACAGGGAGGGGTAGACGATTTCTCTCCTGTAGAGAGAAATGAGATTTTAAAAATAAAAAAATAAAAAAATAAATAAATAAAATTACTTTTATGAAATTTCAATACATCAATGCTGAATTGGTGAAAATAATTATAATTCCAGGACAGTTTTGGGTAAACTGTAGTTGAGCGCAATACACATTCTGCTGTTGGCATGCATACAAATGAAGACTTTAATAACTTTGTACCAGTTTAAAAGCTGACTGAGGACTAACAGTCCAAACAAAAAAAAACTGAAGCAGAGAACTCCATGACACGCCTCAGTGACGCCTTTCCAGTAACATAGGTTTAAGACAAAGTTAAAAATTAGTTTTCAGGTTGCTTTGTAACAAGACGGAAAACACAGCCTATAGGCTACCACTGAAGTTTTTCCTATGTTGTAAGCAAGATAGGCTACAAAAAAAGATCTACTAAAGTTTTCATGTTAATTTGTACAAATCTAAGACAAATATATCGAATCATCGAAGACTGACATGTGCTTTCACTTAGCTCCACTGAGTCATAACAGACCGTCTTACCGCTTCTGAAGCAACATTTTCATAAACTCCCGTTTCCTTGCTAGAGAGGAATGATCATGCCGTAGCGTAGAGTAGCCTAAAGACCCAGTGTGGATATGCTCCCCTTGGCACAGGAATTTCAAGAACCCTTGAGCGTGTTAGCAAGGGCGTGGCAAGTGTGTTTACAAATCTTTACTCGGGCCACGGAGAAGGGGGGTCGTTTCGGCCCCGGCACCATATGGTTTGCGTTACTATGAGGAGTGTCGCGTTGTACGCAACAAGTAAAATATGCGCGAATGCTTGATCATTGAAGACCCTTTCAAGAGAGTTCCATTATGAGCATCATAGTTGGCCCAACAAGGCTTCCGTTTTAACATTCCATATGTTATCTTAATGCAGAGGAAGTAGATTGGGAAACAAATAGAACGTTCAAGCATTGTTTTTGTTTTTATTGTTGAAAGGGTCTATAGTGGCGGGATACGCAGCCCAAGTTCTTTTCAAATAACTAACTCACTAACTCACACAGCGGGTCCATGTGCTAGGACAGTCACTAATGAGAACCAGACAGGGCATGTGACAGTTATCCCAAACAGACTCCAGGGTATCTGCTGCTACTGAAATTCTGAATATTAATGAATAGCCTAATTAATAATAATAGTGATAATAATAACAATAATCAGACCTGTCCAAATCCAGTGACATCCTAGTGCATTGGTTACAAAGCATCTAATCAGAAATTTCTTATGGTAGAACAACAGCCTAACCTACATTACGCATAGGTGGTAAAAAAAGAGGGGGAAAAACATTTCCCTCTGGAGTAGGCCTAGGCTAAGGAAAGGCCCATAGGGAGAGAGTGTGGGAAACATTTCCAAAAATAAGTCATGCCGGTTTTGGTGGCCAGCACCACTTGAAACAACTACGACGCTCTTCCTCACTCCACTTTCATGGTATCGAAAGCCAACTGTGGCCAAAACAGACTACCGAACCACAAGGGACCACAGAGCTATGGGATTTGTTGACTGATGGGTAACATGATGGTACCTGTCTGTGTGAACTGTGCGAGTCATACTAGTGACGCCATGTGATGTGCTGTGGCTGTGATGCATCTCATTAGAATCCGGGTAATTCAGGAGGTGAGCCATCTGATTAGTTGGGACATTATCATGTAAAAAAATATCACCGACATTATAGAGCCCAGTGTGTGTTGAAAGTTAGACTATGGCTACTTTTAACACAACTTCCTCATGCGCCTTTCTTCATAGCGAAGTAGCCTACCTATTTTTTCCACTTCGTTAGGCTACTTTTCAAGGTAGACAAGTCGGATTAGACTACTTCATAGATAGGCTATAACGATACAGGATAGTTATTATTTCCAAGAATTGTGTAAGATGCTTCGAGAATGCATCAAAATACACCAATATAACTGATACAATAGTTTTAACAGATTAACGCATCAGTGATGGAAGCGAGAAACAAATCGAGCCTAAGCTGCGATGAAATCACAACAGCATCACATAACGTTAAAGTCACACTTTCACTGAGGGAAAACTAGCGTATTATAGCCTAGCCTACATGGCGGCAATGGGTAAAACAGCACTCGCAGATATAGCTAGCAGTTTCAAGTAAAGGTTATCTTACCGTATTTTAAATGAAGAGACGTTTGTTTCCACTGCCTACCACGAACCGTCTGACAGCCTACCGTTTGTTACAGTCATGAACAACACCAATCCCGCCCATCCGCTGACTAACTCTGGTCATCCGTGTGTAGCCTAGGCTAGAACTACATCACATCATTCACCACCGAATCCACAAGTCCGCGGAGGGCTGACCACTCAGTTTCCCCGCTAAAGTTGAACAGTAGGAAGAAGTTAACTTCCACTTTACCAGAATATAAACCAAACCCAACACGCGCTAAGTGAGAATCACGTTACTGGTCTGTTTCAAGTTCAACTCAATGCGAGGTTTCGATTTCGACATCGACATTTGAAAAGGTTTATTCTTCATGAGTTGAGAGATGCTGAAAACAGCAAAATCAGATTGTAAAAATAAGCCCGTAGCCTATGTGATGTGCACCACAAGGGACTAAACCCCTAAAACCAACACCTAAGTGTAACACACGGCTTGTCCAAGGCTATTTTTCAGTAGTTCACAAGACCTAAATTATCCCATGGCAATTCTTTTGTTGTTCATGTTGACAAGACGTCTTCGGTTACGGAAGATCTCTGTTCTAGGACAGCAAACAAAGGTGTGCAGATGGAAGGACAAAATGGAAGGTAGTCTATTTCTCACTAGTCTCGAGTTTCATGTAGCCTATCCAAAAGCCTACTAAGCCTGAAAATTGACAAAGAAATAACCCCATCCTTTAAGTAGGCTAGCCTAGTTATAGTTTTAAATATTTACAATTCTAAAAAAGAAAATGTGGTTTTAATAGTTACAGAAAAGTAATTTCCCATCACAGTGTTATAGAGTCTAGGCTAAAGCCAAAGCACTGATAAAGACCCATAACTGAGAAGAAATATAGTAGGGTAAAGGCATAGTAGCCTACATCATGGATGCCTTTTTAACCATCTTATCTTTGTGACAGAGACATATGTATAAGCTCCAGCATAACTTGATATCTGCAGAAAACCTGTGTTATGTGTGGTGCCGTATAGGCAAACACACAACTTTGTTTAACTAAACCATTACATAATATGTATGTATAACCCAAACAAACTGCCTTTACAGAGTAATGCTACTGCAACACAGTTCCTGATAGGAAAGGTGACCCATTACATTGCATTGTGATGGACATCTATTTCACTCAATGCACTGTCATCCTGACCCAAGCATATACAAATATTTGGGTTAAAGAGGAAATAGTATGTGAGCATGATAGCGAACACACTAAACCAGGTCACTGTGTGCTCTTGAGCATGTGGATAGTGTTAGCATTTTAAGGATGTCAGAGCTCAGAACAATCTCATTGCCCAATCATTACAATCATCACCTCTGCAGGTCCTCAAAGCTCAGTGGTACGTGTGTGTGTGTGTGACACCGCCACACAACCGGTGTTAACAATGACTTATCTCCTCTATCAACCAACACCTTGATGAAACCTCACAGAGGTCAAAGGGAGGGGAACAAAAATTGGTTGAGACACATCACATGATTCACTGACCTCATTCTCTTTCCTTCTTTGACGGAATAATGGCTTTATCTTTCTGAACATAGCAGCGTGTAAACCTACACTGTGGTGATGATTGGGGTCGCAGGTCTGATTGCAACCCGGAACTCCCTTTTACAGGTCAGTGGTGCATTACCAAGGAAATGGCCTGGCGCCTCTGTCATAACTTCAAATATGAGAACTTGCGAGGATGAATTCCTTCCCGCAAGGGAAATAGTTTGGGTTTGATATCCTTTTACCTTCTGCAGAAGCAGCAGACAGCGTGGCCGGACATTAGTGGAAATGTTTCAAACGAAACGTGTGCCAATGAAAGCTTTTCAACAGGAACCATCTCTGACAAGATAATTTGCCCTTGCTCAAAACCAGCTTTTCCACAAGGGAAGTTAAAAGGATGTGATGAGGTGTCATTCACAGAATAGCTGTCTCAGTACACTTCAGCGAATGACACCAACACTCTGTTGTTCCTTCCTGATTAATAACTAGTGTTCTCTAAAGGGAGTTTACCAAGAATTGCCAGCATCTCAAAGATAAAGGACAAGCTGGCAGGAGGAAGCAACTGTATGCAAATGCTTTGAATATAGGGGCATCAACATCGCACATTCAGGCTGTAGTGTGTGTTTGTGCATGGGCAAAATCCCTTGTGAGTGGGTTAGATTCTTGACATATTCAACAGATAACAGCTTGGCTGTGTGTCCGTAGTCCAACCATAAGGGCATGAACCTTGACACTAAAGCCTCTACTGTGCTCCTGGAATTCCATGAATAGCCCAGCTTGCATGTGGGCCATCCTCAGCATAACACACAGACCCACACACACAGACCCACAGACACACACACTCTCCCTCTCGCACACAAGAAGCAAGCTCTTCAAATTCCTCACCACCACTTGGAAGAACTCCACACGCGTAATAACAAACGCAAAACACAGGCCTTCAGTTAATCTTATCTGGCCTATTTGGTCAGGGAGACAATGTATTGAGACAAGCTTGAACATAACCCAAGCGCAGATGTTGTCCTCGGCCTGGGAACGGCACTGTGGTAAACAAGCCGCTATTCCCTTGCCCTCACTCTGCGGGTGACATGCCTTCTCCCCCTGGACCCTATATGGGGAGAGGCTGTGTCCGGATCTTTCTCACACACACACATACATACACGAGGTGAGGACGCGCGGAAGAGAATAAAGTTTGCAATTCAACATGTCCAATGATAAACAGCACAGCTGAGCTATCAACACAGCAGACTAAACACTAGGAGCTATGCACATTTTAAGTCAAGGATAGGCAAACATACTTGCCAAACATGCAATCTTCTGTCTTCCAGGCCTTGAGGCAGCTGTATACTCCCACCACTCTCCCCCCAAACCCCCTCCCAGTAACTGCACAGCGAGGGTTGCCGAGGGCCTACACATGGAAAGATTCTTTACCTCACATACAGTTACCACACACAGAGAAGCAAAACAGCATCACAATGTAAACAGACTAAGGACGGATTGTTGTAGTTGCCAGCATTAGCTTCAGTTTTATGACTAATGGAATGTCCAATAAATAAAGAACTTTGCAAGATATCCACTGCTATCAATAGGGAAAAGCAAAAAACATGGATTGGAGACATTACAAATTGATTGCGATGTGAGATTCTTGTGCTGAAAGTGTAAGACTTAACATCCCACCATAGGGATTTATCAAGCTCAAGGGGAGCTTACGTGCTTTGACCCTGTCCGGTAAACAACCATGAAAGAGAATGTAATATCTGGTTAGATTCTGTTCAACAACGACCACAAACAAGCGCACTGATCAGCTAATGCGAACACCCAGATGGCTCATTTCTCCAATGCTTTGCTCTGATGATCTTTTAGTGGACAGTCTGTGTACGTCCAACCATGATAGGTCACATAGCAGTCTAAACTTGCTTACTGTACGTACACACCGCCGCCGACTTGAGCTTCCAAACAAGCTCGGGTCACCCTGTCAAGGACACTTGTCAAAAAAGTACAGGCTTTGGACGCTTTGGCCACTCTGACGTGGCAGCATTCTACGTTCGATCACCTTCTATCTTAGGCCAACTAAGTTACTTTATTTAAAGGCCGTCTATTCCGATTGGTTGACGCTCAAGACGGCCAAAATGCGATGCTGACGGATTTGCCGCTTCTTGCAGCTGAGAGAAGCCGGCCTCCATTGAAAATGAATGACTTCCTGAATCTTTGGAAGTCGGCGGCGGTGTGTACGTACAGTTAGTGTTTCCTGTAGTGGTGCATCTGCAAAGATCAGATTTGTTTGTCCTAAATGACCTGTTTCTTGCCCTCCCAACCACCAACAAAAACCCATTCGATTCAACAGTCATTCCCTCTGCCTAGATGCAGAGATGTCCTGATGGTCATCTTATAGTTTACTGTGTTCAGCCCAGACATCTGGACTCCTTCTTACAACAATCTATTGTACATTGTCTCACCATTGGGCTCACTGGATGCATTTCTGGTGAATCTCTTCCATTCAATCTCACAAAGCATTGTTGTCCATTTGGAGCAATATGGTAACAGCCCGTAAACATCACTCTGTTGCCACCGGGCCGAATGTAAATGTAAATGTATTAGCTCATGAATAATTTCTTACATTTTTAGTTGCAAATGTTGCAAATTAACATTTGAAGCCCAGGTCAACAGATTTGTTTTTGTTTTTTCCCCCTAACTAATTAAACGACATGGTCAGACAGTCAACAGGTTTCACCCTGACCATTTTCCTGAATATTGAATAATTCCCTCACACTTATTGAGTTGTTATAACATCCTTGACCTTTACCGTCACAATTATTGTTTGGCATATATTCAATGTAATACGTTTTCTTTTTGCAACATTATTATTATTTTTTTAGAAACTGCTGGCCATCAAGGCCCTGCCTGTTGGCCAGCAATGGTTAATCTTTTACCCTCTGGATGCACTGAGTAGGCTTCCACACACTTCATTTAATTTCAATTTAACCTGTTAAAGTGAATTATTATCCAGCAGTCTTAGCAAAGGAGTTAGCAAAGGCTGTCACTGATATTGTTTTCCTCCTTTTGACACCAAAAAATAAACATAAATGTTTTCTTGTGCCATGTTTGACGTTATGCATTTGTCTCTGAAGTTTTATTAATTGTTTAATTGTATAAAATTCTATTCTTTCGTTCTGCTGATATGGCAATAGTGATAATCCTTGTACAAAACTAAGATGAATGGTTCAAAATGAAATAGAAGAGACCTATTTATGGGGCTTTACAACAGCAGTTTTTGGGCCACGGTATTGCAACACAATGCAAGTCAGCATCAAACATTAAAGTTTGAATGCACCATCCACAAAGTAGTTTCTATACCTCTCCAAAGAGATCAAGCCTGCGGGACAAATTATTAGTGCTGATGGCAGAAATTGGCTGGGTTCGCCCTGGACAGCCTTTCTCTCCTGAAAGATGCCTGACCATGTGTGGCAGCCACCCTCCTGACTGCCTCAATTAATCTAAAGCTGGACAGAGACTATATTGCACTGATAAGCCATGAGGAAGAAACTGCTGGCTTTAATTAAATCTGAAGCACAATTAAGAGGCAATATGAGAACTTAATAGTCCAGTTTCAGTTTCTTAAATGACTTGGGGGGTGGTGATGGTTGTTTGGGTGGGTGGCTGACTTCTGGTATAGAAACATGATGTAGATAGTATTCAAATCTAAATAGACATGCCTGGGATTAATTGATACTCTCTATGAAACAAGAGAAGTGATTAACCAATAGGCTTATATTCCTGTTAATCGTATTGCTTCAGGAAGTCTAAGGCCCTACTCATGAAACTGAACCGGAGTTGCCACAGCAACCAAGCAGATTGACATTAGCATACCCAAACATTTTCAGATCCTTAATTATTACAGGGTTTATGATTGTTAATGTCCACATTTCTGCTTGTAGTTAGGTAAAGTTAGGCTTTTTTTCACCAATCTGCAAAACTTTTTTTTACCAATAGATTTTTTACTATGTGTTCCTCTAGGTGTCTAGTAACACCTCCCAATTTATCCATGGCCAAATCCTCGGCCACCTGTGAAGCTCTGTTGAACTCTATGCCCAAGAGGGTTAAGGCACTGCTGAAAAATACTGTAATGGTGGCCACACAAAATATTGACACTTTGGGCACAATTTGGACATTTTCACTTAGGGGTGTACTCACTTTTGTTGCCAGTGGTTTAGACATTAATGGCTGTGTGTTGAGTTATTTTGAGGGGACAACAAATGTACACTGTTAAACAAGCTGTACACTCACTACTTTACATTGTAGTAAAGTGCAATTTCTTCAGTGTTGTCCCAAGATAATAGAATATTTACAAAAATATTATCTCCACCCTCCGCATTGGACTCGCTCTCTTTTCACACACACACACACACACACACACACAAAGAAAGGCAGAAAAGAACAGATCTCAGATTGTCAAGTTTTGTCTCAACATTGTGTGTGTGAGAAAGGACATTTTGCATGTGTGTGTGTGTGTATGTGTGTGTGTATGTGTGTGTGTGTGTGTGTGAGAGAGAGAGTATCAGTGAAGGTATGAACTTTATTTGCAAGTTAAGTGTGTGCATATGTGTTTGTGTGGGTGGCTGGGTGGTTGTGAATGTGTTTGTGAGAGAGTCAATGTGTGTGTGTGCATATGTGTTTGTGTGGGTGGCTGGGTGGTTGTAAAATGTGTTTGTGAGAGAGTCAGTGTGTGTGTGTGTGTGTGTGTGTGTGTGTGTGTGTGTGTGTGCACAAGAGAGAGAAAAGAGTGTCCAACATGGAGGGTGGACAGTGAGCAACAAAATGTAAAACTCATGAGGACAACATAACTAGTATCAAGCCTGAGAAACTGCCTCCGACTACAGGAGCTGCAGCACAGCACTCTCTGCGGGCATATCTCCAGACCAAAGTCCATCACCTTGAGTGTGGATTAAAAACAAGGAGAACATGGTTATGCACCGGACTACCTTCTGAAGTTTGTCAGCAGCAACTGTGCAGGCGACTGTGACACTTTCAGGTGCTGCTGTAAAAAGCAAGGAGTGTATTTCTGCTTGTTGGAACTGTCATGGTAACTCTTGCCAGAACATCAACCAACCAGATGATAACAGGAGTGCAGGGTAGTTGAGGGATGAGGTTTGTTAAATCTTAAACTGATTAAGGAAGTTTTGTTTTGTAATTGTTCAATAAAACCACTTGTTATGGATTTTTTATGGACTTGGAGTCATTTTTACTCAAAACTAATGGCTGGGATAGATTCAGCACCACTAAAAAACCCTAGTTAGACATCTCTAAAAATTTGTTTTGCAGATTGGCGAAAAAATGCATAACTTTCCCTATGTGATGATTGCTGCATTGCTTAGTGAAGTTCATGATACATGTAATGTTTTAAAACTGCTTTTAAAACATTGATTAAAAGATGACAGCCTAATATTTACAACCAGACACGATATCCAACGACTACAGTAATTCAAAGTAATAAGGAGGACAGCTCTCCTTTGACTAATTATATAATATGATATGACCATCTGACTTTTTCAACATGTTCTATAATAGGAACACACTGTACGTTGCCTCTTGGGGCAGGCACAAATCTTACTATTTCAACAGGCTGTCCAGTGAACAGGCTCGGAATGATATAAACAGCTGGAGTGGGGATGCAAGAGACCACACAGTAAGGCAGGCAGTGGGAGGAGAGGGTTGATTGCAGTTCACTTGGTAAAATATTATTAGGCCTACAGTGCACAGAATGAATGCATTACCGATGGCTCATTTATCTAATCACACCCTTGAATCACCTTTATATCTATACTAGTAGCCTATGTCAAGACATAATTCAATTTATAACCGAAACTAAAGATGCATTGCTTAATGCAAAATAGTTATATTTCTCTCTCTCTCGGTGGTGTGAGTGTGCATGTAATGGGGTAAAATTAGCATGCATTAGGCTTTGTCTGTATAAAGTGTACTGTGGCCACATCTCAGAAGGAGTTCTCCTGAGACTCCTATGCACATCTGCTGCCCTGAGACCTGTGCACAACGACTAGAGGAACTAATGAGGAGAGAAGCTGGAGTAAACAAGCACGGGAGGGGTTTCAAATGGGCCACATCGCGCCACAGGCTCAGACTCCAAAGCAACACCTGTATCCATATCTGACTATCGCAGCTGTTATGCCAACCCCAGTTCTCATACACATTTGGCATTAGACAAGCAAGGATGCTAACTATTACAGGGGTGCTGTTTTCGGTACCCTGTTCGTTTTAGGCTATTTGTATAGAACAGAGAAAGGCAATCTGGACAGTTATTCAATAGCCTAAGCTTAGTCACAAAAGAGTAGGTCTCTTGAGAGAAAACTGGAATACTGTCTGCCATATCGAAGAAGCACTCCCTTCTCTCAATTGAGAGGGGGCATTGCCTTAAAAACGGAGGTCTACTGGAAAGATCATAGATGCATCTATGAGAAAAAAGAGAGTAGGCTAATGTTCTACATTCTGCTATTATTAATCATCATGAAGCCACTTTAAGTCTACAATCAATGTGATAACGCGGGCATAATTGAACACGACTGACTGCAATATAGCGAACAGAATCAACTAATTGCCCGCACCTGATATTTTGGACAGCCCACGACATAAGTCGCATCGCTAGCTGTTAGCCTGCCCACCGCACAAAAGCGGAGGCATGGAAGTTTCAACAAGCAACAGATAGAGCCTCGCTAGCTGAACAAGCATGGACAGTTAATTGTTACAATGTGCACAATGGAGTGAGCCGGTACTCCATAAAAAAAGCCATTTCCTGCCATTAAGATGCCCACCCAGCTGGTCAACTAGCTACAATAGCTACCAGTGAGCTACATTAAGCTACGTAGCCATAAGCGGGGGAATGCCGAGCTATTGAACAGAGCAAGCCAACATACCATGAACGCTGTCTCTGAATCGTTCCTGAATGGAATCCACACGCAGGTCCAAACCCGTTTGTTATCTAATCGATTGGGATGCCATCAGACACATCTGTCCTCAGTTTGAAACAGACACTGTTGGCTCAATGCATGTGTTAACTTCTGCACTGCGTGGAGGTGGGCGGTTTCATTGTTGCAAATTTAGAACAGTTGACTATTCCTACCATTCGCCGTGAATCTTAGAAAAGCGGGGCGCACGTCACATCAACTACACATTTTTGCTATCAGAGAATGATGGCCTCCCTGACAGTGCCACCCTCGCAAAATGTTGCATTTGAATTGACTTCAGAATAATGCCTTGCATTACATTAAAGCCTACTTAATCTAGTTTACTGACTTAACCAAAGCTAAAAAGATGTTTAGCCAAATTAATATGGATAATTTGACTGGTCCGGGGCAGCATTTGCCTCATACTAGTCAAACTATTGCACTATCAAACTATCCATTAATTTCTAGCGCATGAACGCAAGAGACTTTGGTAAAGAGTGTGTATAATATGTTCTTAATTTTCACATCAATCATGATGTCATCATTATTAGCCATCTTACTTTAAGGAGTATTTAAACCATCCCTCCCTGTGGCTGATAACGGAGCTAAAGTTGGGTAGGCACGGCTCTGGGGTAGGTGGCACAATGGCTCCACCAGGTGGTTATTTGAAACAGAAGATGGGTAAAGCGGACACAAGCCAAAATTAGTCGGAAAATAAACTAGACAAAAATGATAAAATAGTAATTTCAATTAACCCCAGTGGCATTATAATATCGAAAACTATAATATGGGACATTATTTTAAAAATTGTAACTTCAAATGCGCAAATAATTTGCTGTATGAAGATGTTTGAACGCAGGGTTAAATTTGGTCGGTCAGATCAGGGTAAATTCGAAAGGTCAAAGTGCGACAGGAAACACATGCGTTCCCCCTCCCAGTTTTTCCTGTAAACAACAACAGTTTGTATGGTAGGGACGAGTGGAGAATATCATTTTGTTCCGAAATTATAGGCGACCTAAACCAAAGACAGTTGAATTGGTCGCGTGAAAGAATTTTTTTGCGACATGAGGCCAGCAGTACTGAGGAGAAATGCTGTTCTCTCCGCCTTTAGTGTTATCTTTTTACGATTTTCAAGCGCTACTTTTTCGCAATCAACAATACCAGCGATTGCGAAATACTTTGGAACAAAGGGTAGATACGAGGAGGTTAATCCCTATCTAATTGATGATATTTTATCTGTTAACAAGTCACTGTCAAAGCCTCCATCTTCAGATTGTCGTGCTATTCACCTTACTGCTGTCATTCGGCATGGTACACGATTTCCTACCTCTAAAAATATCAGAAAAATAAAAAATCTCCATAGTCTCGTCATTAATGAAGCCAAGGATACACACACGTGGTTAAGAGACATCAAGACCAACTGGGAAATGTGGTACACCGAGGACATGGACGGAAAACTTGTGGAGAAGGGCAGAAATGATCACAGGCATTTGGCTGTAAGGTTGGCCACATCTTTTCCAACCTTGATCTCTAAGGACAACTTTCAAAACAATCGTATGAAGTTCATAACTAGCTCAAAACACAGATGTGTCGACAGTGTGGAGGCTTTCCAAGAGGGCTTGCACAGACTCTGGAATATCAAAGGTAATTTAACTCTTGACCCAGGAAATGGATCATACTAGAACTCTGTTGGTATAGAAAACCAACGTTCATATCTTTGCAATGGTGGCGTTGGACCAATATGATTCCATGCATTGTTTGCTGACCATGACTGTCACCCAAAGACACATGAATAATAATAATAAAAAGAAACATGATATTATTGACGATTGGGTCAGAGTCACTAGTTGCACGATTAATTGCAGCCTTTGCCATTCGTTAATTGCATTAGTGCATATGGCAGTTAAATTTAATTTTTTCAGCCTTATATCATTCACTCACTCTCTCTGTCCTGTGTTCCCGTGCCTTTTGTATTGTATTTTCTCCAGACACAAGCTACAGCCATGAAAACAATGACAATCTCATGAGATTCTTTGATCAGTGCAAAAAATTCATTGAAAATGTGGAGAACAACAAAACGGCTCTTCAGGAGGTCGACCTCTTTAAGTCTTCTGATGAGATGAAAAAGCTACAGAAGAGGATTGCCGATCGCTTGGAGATCCCCCACAACCACATGACCACAGGTAATGACAGACCTGGGGGGTATTCCAAGTACGTGGTTTAGTGACAAACCTGGCTAAGTTAACTTGGAGTAAGTGGTAAACCTCCTACAACAAGAGCCCTATGGTATTGTTTTGTTAGGAGAATGAAGCCATACAGTTCTTCTATTAGGAGGTTTACCACCTACTCTGAGTCAACTAACCCAGGTTTGTCATTAAACCACGTACTTGGAATACCCCCCTGCACTGTACCAGAGAGGCTTTGTTATTATTATGCAAACATAAAATGTATTTGATTGTTCTACAGTTCAGTATTTTTACCACTAGATGGAGTCACAAGGAGATTTTTAGCTGAATATTGCACAAGAAGTCACGTTTGTTTATGTTTATGTATATATTCAAAATTATTAGCAGATGCTATGTCCAAAACCAATACATAATATTTTAACTAAGGACAAAATGAACACCAGAGGTGGCCACCCACCTCAGTATTCCAAGAAAAACTCCACACATGGTTTTGTTTTTGTTTGGGGGACTAGGCTGCCCCCCCACTTGGTTTGTTTCCAGTTTTCGGAGCCTGGGCAGCCTACAGAGATTTTTTACAGTGTACTCACATGGACAGCTACCGAAGTGTGAGGAGATAATTGCTGAATGGGACAAAAAATGTTATGGGTGAAAGTAAATAACTGTGCGTGTAGAACTGTTTTGTCGTTGACTATGAGACCAAGGTGAAGTTAGTTTCATTTTGAGGCTATGAGTTCAAATAATTGGCGAGTGTAGCTGCATGTAAGCTGTACTCTGCTAGTCACAAACAGATTTTTAGTAAAGCAAAGTGGAATCCCTGTGTTCCATAGGCCTACAAAGTCTCGCGTGCAAGCAGATTCCTTCAAATGCGCCGTTGACTGTCAAAATACTGATGCGCTGTTTGAAGTTGTGCTGCTTGCTGTTAAACGGAATGACAGATGTCACTCTCATTGATTTAAAGGATGTTACGCCCAAAACACACCCGTGACTGATTAAAAAACAGAAGAACAACCCTTTTGAAAAATGTGCCCGACGTCTGATCACAAAATCGCCCTAAATGTTTTTAAGCTTTGCGCCTCGGTCCAAGTGTTTCAGATCGCCAAGTGCCCCTTGTGTCTTTATTGGTTCCTGTGGATGACTTTGCTGATTGCTGACAAACATGTTATATCTTTCTTCCTTATCAGATATGGTGGAGGCTGCATTCTTCCTGTGTTCCTACGAGTTCTCTATTAAGTCTTTGAATTCCCCATGGTGCAACCTGTTTGATGAGGCTGATGCACAAGTATGTTCCTTTTTTTTTCAAATGAATTAAAAATGCACAGGCCTATCCGAGGCACTGTATTTGACTTTGATAAAGTGTGATCAGCCATGTATATTTTTAATTTCAGAGTTTTGCTATTGACAGTTTTTGACAGATGCCACTTTCCAATCCCACTTCACTTAAAGGTCACATATTGTGCGAAGTACTCCTTTTCAGTGCTTTTACGCATGTATTTGGTTATTTGGAATGGCTACCAGTGCAAAAACACAGAAAAAAAAAAATAATTTTCATTTTTTTATGGGCTGCCTTGGTCTGGAATCATTTGGTTCAGTGAGATGAGAATGAGCCATTCAGAAAATCCTGCTGTGAAGAAGGGAAGCTTGTTGAATTAAACCCCTTCAATTTTACCTACAGTTGTATTCAAATAAATAGTAAGTATATATAAGCAAGCGTTGCTCACTTACTTGTGTGTTTAGGTCGTTGTCTTATTGAAAACCCCATTTCAGGGGCATTTCCTCTTTTGCATATTATGGCAACTTGATCTCTTCAAGTATTCTGGTGTATTCAGACTGATCAATGAACCCTGGTATACGATAAACAGATCCAACACCGTAGTATGAAAAACATCCCCATACCATGATTTTTGCACCACCATACACACTGCTATTTATTCGAACACAACTGTATTTGGACCAAGTCTCTGCACACAAATTAAAAATGAATGTGCGAAAGTTTGCTTTTATCCAACAGGCTTGGAACCTGCTACCAAAATATTGACGCGAAGCCATTGTGCAATATGCTTGTTTTCGTAAAGGAACAGACACACAAACTGAGCTCTCTGAAAAACGCTCTTCAAAGTTGAAAATGGTGTTGTGGCGCTTCTTCCTTTTGGTATTCTGACAAAAGTATGACACAGATGTCTTCTTAAGACTTCAGGAAACCATTTAAAATTGCAGGATGAAATATGTGACCTTTAAAAAAAAAGACATCTGGAGACCCCCATTATGCATATCAGTTTGCGTCCTCTCTATTTTATGTGGCAACGAAATGCTGGCAATCACAGTTTAATATAAAAAAAATATGCAATGCTTATATTGTCTATTTTACATAATGTTGGTTAAATATATGAAGTCCAACTATGTCTAACTGCTCATGTGGTAACTGTAAACATAAGGTTCTGGAGTATAAAAATGACCTGAAGCAGTACTGGAAGAGGGGATATGGTCATGACATCAACCGCAAATCCAGTTGCACTCTCTTTCATGACCTTTTCCGACGACTTGATCAGGCTGCTTATGATTTCAAGTAAGGAAACCTCCATATGTTTTGTAAACAAGTAAACAAGCTGTTGCACCTGCAGTGTAATGTATGTGTGCATTGATTTCATTGGTTGATTGTTACTAGCAAAGCGGTGTTCAGATGATGAAAGTGTACACATCTTCTTGTAACAGCTGTTGTGATGTTGAGCGTGTGTCTGCCCTCTCGTCTGTTGTCCAGGTTCGGCCACGTGACCGAGGCCGTGACGGTGCAGGTGGGCCACGCCGAGACCCTTCTCCCGCTCCTCTCCCTCATGGGCTTCTTCCGTGACGAGACACAGCTGACCGCCAGCAACTTCCACCAGCAGCAGGGACGCACCTTCCGCACCAGCCAGATCGTGCCATACGCCGCCAACCTGGTCTTTGTTCTCTACGAGTGCGGCGAAGGCCTCAGGCTCCAGTTCCTGCTGAACGAGAAGCCGATGACCTTCCCCAGTATCGACCAGTCAGCTCCGCTGTATCGTAATGTCAGGAATCACTACAGAGACCTGCTCAATGGCTGTAATTTTGAGAAGGAGTGTGAGCTGAGCAAGATGAACAGAAAGAACACAGAGTTGTGATCACAAAAATGCAAATTAAGATGACAAAAATGCTAATTAGATTTGACTATTACTAGTGGTTTACAACTGTACAAAAATTAAGCACTAGGTTGTGGATGGGGTAGTCACACACCTACTATTTTTTTCTCTTTCAATGTGTTCTGGCCAAAAATATGTTCCTTTGCACTTTTTCAGAGCTTTCATGATGTTATGATGTTGCAGGATTATATTTTATCTTGTTGGTTCTTTGTTTTTGATTGCAGCACATTTTGAACGTGTTATTGTGCTTTTGTGATTTTTCCTTTCCAAATACTTTCTTGCCTTTATTTATCTTACATTTATTGTGTGATTTGAATCTATGAATATAAAAAAAAAAATCATAGTGGGCCTCATGCAAGAACAAGTTTATATTCTTCTCAACTTTTTCCATACGTTTTTTTAATTTTTATTTGTATGACTGCTTTTACAAAAGTATCAGGTTTAAGGCTGTGATACAGTATGCTCCTGCATCTCTGTCCTGTGCGTGTCCTTGCCTCATCAACACAGCATGCGGGGGTGTCGCAATCTTCCCAACAATGATGCCTGACTTTGACGCACACAAATCTGCACAGAGGAGTATACCCCCTGCGTTAGGCACCATTAAGCTTAAACATTAAGTGGCTAGAAGACAGGCAGCCGTGGCTTACTGGTTAGCGCTTCGGACTCGGACCCAACCAGTGGGAATGGCTGAAGTGCCCTTGAGCAAGGCACCTAACCCCTCACTGCTCCCCGAGCGCCGCTGTTGTAGCAGGCAGCTCACTGCGCCAGGATTAGTGTGGGCTTCACCTCACTGTGTGTTCACTGTGTGCTGAGTGTGTTTCACTAATTTACAGATTGTGATAAATGCAGAGACGAAATTTCCCTCACGGGATCTAAAGATTATACTTATACTTACTTATTTTCCTTTCAAGACACAAGATCCATTGCTTATTTTTCATGAAACTATTAAGGATCCTCACTTTTATGCCCAATATGTTCTCTTTATGTGTTCATCAAAAAAGCTTTCCTTTCTATTAGACAAATAACTTCAGAGACAGATCAATCAGGTCCGAATTCCATTCATGCCTCTGAAAGGGGTAAATATGTATATTCAGGTTGTTTTTGCATTGGGCCCGTTGTGTTAATATGATAATGACTTGAACACTCCAAAGTTATTTTGTACTTTTCAGTTTTACTCTTCTGACAAGAGAGGATGTTTCCACTGATAATGGGGCCTTTTGATTTCTTTATTATTTGTATGTCTGTCAAACACGGTCACAACTTTGAATTTCAAGTTTTACAAACTCAGGCTTGAATTTTACAAGGAGTTGGAACCACTTGGGTTGTAACTGACATTGACAGGTTCTTCCTTTGGTTTGGATTGCAAGAACGAAGTAGTGAGCAATATGTCTGTTCAGTACTGTAAAGTGCAGTGTGATGCAACAGAAATAGCTAGATCTTTTGGAGTTTCTCATACACACGGCAGAAGAGGTGGCATGGTTTGATTATTAGAAAAGTGAGGATCCGCACACCGGAGAGCTCCCATCAAACTGAGGAAGGGCTTGAAACATCATTGTAAAAAAAAACTTTAATGGGAGCTCTTGGTGTTCGGATCCTCACTTTTTGTGAGTATCTTTGATCTGTAACATTTTTGATCCTGCACCCGATTTACATGGATGTGCGTGATTAAACTTTGCTCATTCCACATAGTTTGACTCTTAGAAATATCTCAAGAGTATATGCCCTTTATGCATATATTTTGCATCAGCTTCAAATGTTGGTAATGTGTGTCCTTTGTATGATGTTAAATGAAAAGTCTGCCAAAATCTATTTTTAAATAGTTTTTCATTATGTCAATGGGTGACATTTCTGAGTTTGATTTTTGTATGCTGGTGATTTGAAAATGGTATTTGTTATGGTTGAAGTTGAAGTTATTAAAAATGAAAATGTTATTTCTGACACATTGTACTTATGTTATGAGTCAGGAGTCTGTATGTCTGCTTGACAAGACCTGCACATATTGATTTAATTTAAGAGTGTAGCCTAGGCTAAAACTGATAAAGAGAATCCATGATGACCTTGACCTATTCAGGTCCAGGCCTATCCTATTTGGGTCCCTATCCCCTATTTAGGTTTGTCAGTCAGAAGTCCTTGGAACATAGTCAAAACAGATTTGCATGAGTTAAAAGATAGGTTACCACCAAAAAA
The DNA here is from genome assembly GCF_046254945.1 of Alosa pseudoharengus. Classification (NCBI taxonomy): domain Eukaryota; kingdom Metazoa; phylum Chordata; class Actinopteri; order Clupeiformes; family Clupeidae; genus Alosa; species Alosa pseudoharengus. The sequence continues at coordinate 17,778,248 of NW_027468674.1, read as the reverse complement.
GTTAAAATACAAATCACCTCGGCCCGTCTGATTAGTCCATGTGAATTCTTTATTTTCCAACGTTTTTCAAGCCATACTCCATGGTTTATTCTAGCATTTATATATTATTTTAAAGGCTTTCTTTCTCTCATGATGGGCTAGCATACGAGAAGATACCACCACCAAGATGTTACGTCGTGATTCTGACGCGTAGGATGTTGGAATCTGGCCTATGAGCGTCTTGGAGGAGGAGGAAGAGGTTTTGGATGTGCTACGTGTCCAAAAAGACCTCGGCGATCGGCTCCGACTATAAAGCCTGGTCGTCTCCGCCGGACTGCCTACCGGGTTGGTTTACATCCTCCGAAAACATACTGTATCGAGAAAACTCATCACATAAACTTGGAGAACATGTCTGGGACCAAAAAACAGCGAACAGTAAGTGGTTATGCACAACAAAGTCTTCATAACTATAGGTACTTATCAGGTTGTTTTATTGACGTGAACTCGAGGATTAAACAGCCAGACCTAGAGCTAGCCTAAAGCTTTGCCGTATTCGACATGCTAAAGATTGATAACGCTATGTTATCTCTGCAACATAGTTTTGCAGAATGCTTTTGGTCTGATTTGTGTAGGTTTGTTGTAACCATAAATATAGTGTGCCATAGTCACGAATTCTTGGCTAGTATGCTCTTACGTCGCCAAGTACAAACTAGTCTATTTGTCAGTCATGAAGTACAGTATCGCTAACATTATTTTGACCCACTATGTAAGCCAGAACCAGTGATGCCGCAAAATCTACCTTGTCTATGTTTTCATAGATTCGTAACCGGCCGGCTAGCCAGCTAGCTATGCTAGCCTACATTCTCGAAATGATCATCAAAGCTTGAGCTAGCTAGTCTACTGGTTAGCGTAAGGGTAAAGTACCCACCAGTTAAACTGGAATACAGTGCGAACCTATGTTATTACAACCTTGTGAATCACGTTATTTTTAAAGTCTTTGAACATAGAGTTAATCTGGTTGTATCTTAGATTGCTGATAGTAACGTTATTTGTAATGCATATTGCAGTCTAACATGTCTGTGGTTGTGGCCGATTCGAAATTGTTATTGAATGGATGTCCTTTCAGTATCCAGGCTACAGATCAGATGCAGTGCGCATTTCGATGTATTTTAGTTACATAGTAAGTTAAACGTTGTAGTAGTAGGATGCAATTTAGAGACGAAGCTAAGAGACACTGGCACTTATGCTTTGCACACTGGGACTAGTGTACAACACCACTGTGGTAAAGCTCTGAAAGTCAGCCAGGTCTGGAACAAGGACCCTACTTGTGTCTGGCCATGACAGTGCCACGCTGTGCACCTTTGCTCCGCCAGTGCACATGAATGAATGGGTATCACGTGATGACGTTGAGATTAAGGGGGGATGGAGGGGAATATGAAATGAACCAGACTGTAAAATATGCAAGGAAAGACAGAGGGGGTTCTGTGGTAAGTGAGTGGGGGGCCGTGTTGGGGAAGTAAGTCAGAGAAATTAGTGGGGGCCAACCAGGAACAGGTGGGATCATGTTAGAACAGACTGCCTTGGTGAGTGAGAAAGAAAGGTGTGAAGGGGGTAATTACAGAGGAAGATGGAGTGAGACATGTAAGGTGAACTCACACCACCTCCTGCAGCAGGGATAATTGGCCATGCTTTCCTGCTATTATGAATAAGGACACAATTCCGTGTGTGTGTGTGCGCGCGCGTGTGCATGTGCATGTGTGTGCATAGGCACCCCAAGCTATGTATCCCATGCACACCATTCTACATCTTGACCAGTATTAGGCCTAGCCTCATTTAACTTATCCAAACACATCTCAACATTGTGTGGAGTTGTTGTTGTTGTCTAGAATGATCTGTATTGCAACAGCCATTCCAGAAGAAATGTCTCCAGTGTCGAGATTGGGGGTCGGTCTGGGGTCGGATCAGCATATTTTTGCACAAAGCAGAATTAGGCACTCCTCTGCACAATCCATACAGTAAGCCTAATCGGCCAAGCCCAGAGATCATGTGAGGCAAAGCAATGATTGCAAGGCGCCACCAAGTTGATCAGAGTGACATTTCAGGAGAGGAGGAATGTGGTACAGAACTACGGTCATCAGAGATTAAAATTATCAAAACATTATAGGAAGCCACTTTACAGCTTCTCCAAGAGACCATAATGGAAGCAGCTTGTTATGAGAAACCAGTTCTTGTTCTTTTTTTTAGACACAGAGGGTGTGTGTGTGTAGGTGTGTAGATGTGTGTGTAGGTGGGTGTGTGTGTGTGTCTGCGTGCACGCAGACGTCAGCAGTATAGGGCATTATTCATTTTATGCATACCAGCCGAAGCTTGAAAGTGCAGGAAAGGCCTGGTGGAAGAGATGAAGCAGACAAGATGAAACTGTGTATTTGACATGATTGAACCAAAAGGCTGAGTATTTACAGACAACAATATATGGTTATGTAATCTACACATACTGTATGTTCTGTGTATGATGACTGGTCGAAGCACCCAGACAGTCAAAATACATGTATTATGTATACATAAAGTCACTTTGTAAGTCTGTTTGGAAGGTTACTGATTTGTGGTTGAATTTTGACTTGAATAAAAAAAATAAGAGGGAACCATATAGATATTCGTTTTATTTATTCAGCAGACCTATTTTCATAATAGAAACCAGATCTCAAGAAGAGCTCAACTTGAGTATGTTGTCAAGTGTATACCTCCGTGTTGGCCTAATTACATGTAGTTCCATGTCGAGGTCTATAGGTGAGAAAACAAAATTGCCACAAAACACTACAATAAACCAGTCATCACCTTACAAAACTCACCACTGCACTGATTTTCTTTTAATGGGGTCTGAAGAAAACATGTTTAATAGAATGCATGCTAAACGAATACAGTTTGTGGAGCCTTCTGTCAAGTGCGTCACGACAACCCCATTTTGCTGGCTCTTGCAGGACCTCCAGAGAGCCACCAACGTGGTGTACCAGGCCCACCATGTCAGCAGGAGCAAAAGAGGCCAGGTGGTGGGCACCAGAGGAGGCTTTCGAGGATGCACAGTGTGGCTAACAGGTTAGCACTCCAGCTATGTACATGTTAGCATAGCAGTCCAATTTCCAATGTTCCCTATACACCCTATTCGGACAGACATCGGAAGCCATTTATTGAGGGCAAAGCTCATGTTTATTTAGGTTTTCTGTCTAGATGCTACCTACACGTTAAGGTAGAAGTGTTTATTAATCCTCCTGTTACCTTGACACAGTAAGGTCTCTGTGTATATAATATGTCCCTTCCACACATTTAATCTTTCCTTAAACTCATTTAGCTCAAATATACACGATAGCGCAGTGTAAGGGCTCAACCTTGTGTTGTCAGTGCAGTCTGTTGTTGGACTCTGTCCAGAGAGCCGGGGCTGGGGAGTCAGACAGGCGAGGCACAGTGACCAGAATTCCCCTGGCCAGGAGAAGCCTGTCCCACCCATTCACGCCCCAGTTCAACATAACCTCAAACATCTGTGTGTGTGTCTGTGTGTGTCTGTGTGTGTCTGTGTGTGTGTGTCTGTCTGTGCGTCTGTGCGTGTCGTGTAGGGTTGTCGGGAGCTGGCAAAACTACCATCGGCTTTGCTCTTGAGGAGTACCTGGTGTCCCACGCCATCCCCTGCTACTCTCTGGATGGGGATAACATCCGACAAGGGCTGAACAAGAACCTTGGCTTCACCTCTGAGGATCGGGAAGAGAACATCCGGCGTATCGCTGAAGTGGCCAAACTGTTTGCCGACGCAGGCTTGGTCTGCATCACTAGTTTCATCTCTCCCTTCACTAAGGTGAGGTCTAAATCATTCATTCAGGACAACTGTTACAGTGTTGTAAGTCCTACAGGCTAGAATATGTCTTTCACTATTAGCCATAGACTACGAGTATCTTGAAGTATCCAAATTGTTTTAGAGGAGAAGAGATTGGAAGTCTAGTGCACTGATTATAAAGCATAATCAGTGTTTACTTTATTCCATTGCTAATGCACCCTCTCACAGCTAGTCCAACATATTTTCAGTCCAGCTTTATTGTATCAATGTGGTTCACTAATGACAGTTATTTGACCCCGTTTTACACTGCTCTTAGTTGACCAGGTTCAAGCTTGCTAATACCCACTGTGTGTGTGAACAGTTTATTACTTTTGTGTACCACAGGACCGGGACGAGGCCAGGAAAATCCATGCGGCCGCCGGGCTGCCCTTCTACGAGGTGTTTGTAAACGCTCCGCTGGAGTTGTGTGAGAGCCGGGACGTCAAGGGGCTCTACAAGAAGGCCAGAGCTGGAGAGATCAAAGGTATCACGTGACCAGCATCTCTAAAACGATTGGCTGGTTGACCGACTCTTAATAGTTGATCTCAGAGCCCCTATAGAGAGAGAGAGAGTTGCAACAACTCCGTTCACAGCAGTATATTACAGTTACAGCTAGGGCTGGGGCGGTAACTGCATTACCGCAATACCGTGGTAAAAAAATCCGTACCATCCCAGCCCTAGTTACAGCAGTATGGCCTGCCAACAAGGCATGGAAATTGACATTAAGCTCAGTCTACTAGCTATAAATAGGCTGCGATATAAAGTGTGGAATTGTAGCCTATTAAAGATTTATGGTTGTAATGGTAGGCTAACCACATACTTTACACAATAATTACACTGTGCTATACATATTATATATCAGTGCATTTTACTTTCAATTACCCAAAGTCATGGATCTGTCTCTCAATATTGAACAGAATTCAATGCATTCTAATCAACTGTTAATCACTTCCGGGAACTTTTTGAAGTTGAATTTTGAACCCCGATTGTTGCAAGTCTCTCTCTATAGGGCTCTGGTTGATCTCTAACAGCGATTGGTGGGATGAAACGGCTGGTATGTCTGAGTCATTGTAATGTTGCCTCGGCGAGCCTGAACAGAGGGGTGATTGTGATGTCATTTGCGTGGTTTTGCTGAATGAGCAATGCGTCTGTGACTGCCCGTAGGTGTTTCCCTGACTCATTATGGATGAATTTGGAGGAAACTGGTTAGCACCTTAAACACAGGCACGTGGCCATGTCTCAAAGAAGAATTCTTAGACTCAGAACTTCTTAGAGTCAGAACTTCCTGTGTTAACTGATTGATGCCTGTTACGACATGCTTTGGGCTTATACTAGGATGAGATGGACCACAAACCAACATGATTTGCATTGAGCATGTATCATTAATCATGTATTACTTGTAGTGAACACAGTAGTACACACACACTCACACACACATACACACACACACACACACACACACTCATTCAGGATTTTTCCAAGTTGACAAAGAGTTTAACAGTTGCCTAGGGTGTTGGAAAGAGGAAGTGTTGTAATAGTAACAGAATCTGGCTGCACTGCTTTTTGCTAGAGCAAGACATTTTGAAGCTTCACTTTGTGGTCGCATTACCACCTCGATCGTGCGTTATTTTTCTGATACCTATTACCACCTCAAACGTGCGTTACTTTTCTGATACCTGAATCCTGTGTGGTCCATTATCCCTTACATCATTTACAATTGGGTAGTTATAACCCTGATAAGCAGAGTTTGCATAGCAAACAACAAAGAACACTATGAAATGCGCATGAAGCACATTTTATGTGTCCGAAAGGTTTATTGTCACAAGGTCAACATGATTCAAAGTATTAGCCAAAGCTTCAGTGGGATAGTTTTAAGGTGTGTCTGACATTCTGCTTTTGTTTCTCCTTGATGTGTGTGATCTTTCCATCACAAACCCCATTTTTGAAAATGATGGTCTTCAAAGGGTAGCACACCGTGCTTTATAATAATAATAATAATAATAATAATAATAAATTTTATTAGTTACATAGCGCCTTTCAAAGCACCCAAGGTCGCTTTACACACTAGACATTTACGCATAAGACAAAAGATGCCGGACGGAACGGCGTAGGTCGCCAGCGTTCCCGTGACATCAAGACAAACAAACAAATTTACAAAATAACAATTGACACACAAGACAAAAGATGCCTGATGGAGCGGCGTATTCGCCAGCGTACCCGAGACACCTAACGGTAGACATACAAGACAGACAACAAACAAAAATGAACAAGTAATAAAATAAATAAATAAGAAATTAGAATAAAGAAAAGTCCGTGTTAACTTAGTCCAACACAGTCCAATGGCAATGATATGACGTAGTGTTACATCCTGCCTACTAGGCTATGTAACCAGAGGGAAGACCACGCAGATTTTGCCGTATAAAAATATGTATTTATTTAAGTTAAAGAATTAACAACGTAGGTTGTTAGAATGCCTCTGTTAAAGCCTCTGTTAAAGCCTTCAAAAACCCCACACTCAAAAATGACAATTTTTTTTTTATTTTTAAATAATTTCCATAATTTCCAATAATTCTAAAAGTGAGCACTTAAACTTTGGTCTAGGGGTGTTGACAGCCCATATACATGAGCTGGATGGAAAAACTCTTGTCCACAGGCCCCAGTCCCTCTACCCTCTAGCAGCTCCAGCCGCCCTCCTTCACACCAAAGGCTCCAGCAAATCCCGGTACCTGGAAAGCTATGTTTAAGGAGACCAGACAGAAGAAGAGAGTGGACAAACAGGAGTAGAGAAAGACAGGACCGGACAAACACACTCACTCCAACCTACCCGGGGCGCGGGACAAAGCGTCAGCCATGACATTGTCCACACCCCGAATGTGTTGTATCTGTAAATTGTATGGCTGTAAAAATAAAGCCTTTATTTCTGATGCCCGATCTGGAAAATGCCCAAGCAAAGTATCCAACGCCATCCGTTTCTCAGAGTTCCTCAAACGAGGCTGCAGCACACAGTCATCAGGACCTACCACATCCTCACCACTACTTGCTGCCACCTTGTAGGGAGAGGCACTAGGAGTCTCAACAGCTGCGGCTAAAGATACTGCCCCAGAGACTGAAGACCTGCTGTAATAGGGCTTCAAAAGATTTATGGGACATAGCTGGGTGGCACGCCTACGATTTGGTGTAGAAAGTTAATAATTCAGGTCTGACACCTGCCGAATCACCGTATGGGGTCGTGTATATTTGGCAAGGAAATGGGAATTGGCTATCAGCAGTAATGCCAGAACCTGATCACCCGAACTGAACACCCTTGGCTCAGCCTGACGGTCACACCAGCTCTTCATTTTCTGTTGAGCTCTAGTCAGGTTGTCGGACAACATCTCACAGGCTAGAAACCACCTACGTCGAAAACCATTAACATAGTCCAAAAAGTTAACCGGAGACTCAGGGCGCTTCAGCTTCCCCTGCGAAAGTGCTAGAGCCCCACCAACTCTATATCCAAAGACCAAATCATTAGGCGAGATTCCCGTGCTCTCTTGGGTTACTTCTCGTGCAGCCAACATTAGCCACAGGAGCCCTTCCTCCCAGTCTCTATCAAGCTCAACACAATAAACCCTGAGAAGCGACTTCAATCTTTCATGAAAACGCTCCAGAGCACCTTGGCTCTGGGCGTGATGAGCTCTACTACGCTAATGTTTCACATTAAGCACTACCACTTGAAACACTGGGTCCTCAACCCCCTCGTCAGTGTGAAAAGACCACTTTCGGATCAACAACCCCTCCTGAACAAAATACCCCCTTGCTGACTGCGCTACTCCTGAGGTGGCAAAACCCCAACGAACAGATCTTTTAATGTCACATCTTCCTTTTGAGCTGAAACAAAATCATTATGAGACAGAGAGAGAGGTAGATTAGGCAAAACAACAGACTTTAACTCACCAGTCTGAGAAACATCATTAGAGACACAGCTCATAGCCTGTGTCACTGCACAAGCTGTAAAGACATCAGACAGATTCTGATGGCTAACATCACTGTCAGCTGGAACAGTGTTGTGCCAGTTCACCGCTTTTCTGAACTAGTTCAAGTTCAGTTCATATATGCTCAAAGTGAACAGTTCACGTTCAAAGTTCACAATTTTAATTCTGAACTAGTTCAAAGTTCAGTTAATTTTACTTTTTTTCGTGAGATATTCAAATAAATACTTTTTTTCACACTACGAGCTAGAAATCACTATACGTTCTTTGAAGCTGCTCATTGTAGACATTTGCTCATGACACTGCAATTGTGGGTTTCTTACCAGGTGATGAAACTTGCAGCAGTACAGACAAGGTAGACCAGTCTCCGTGCCATCACTTCCACTAGCCATTTTTGTAAAAAATTACAGCGCGTTCTCTCACTCTCGTCATTGGTCTGTCTCTCTCTCTCGCTCCTCCAGCCCTCCGCGCTCTCGTCGTTGCCTGCTACGCGGCGTTGCTATGCCTACCCCTCTCTGCTGCAATTCATCACGGGTAACGTTGTGCGGAAGCCAGTATGCTATTCAACTATTCTCAGCCGGACACTACGTTGCCCGCAATTCATTGCGCACACAATGTCAAAACCATTTCTGTCTGGTGATACATGATTTAAGCGGCACCAGCGAGAATACAGGAGGGAGGAACTTTCTCTCGTTGCGTTTCAAAAGAGAAAACTGATGTCACTCAGTTTTCAATGGAAAACAAATTCCAACGTTCATTTACAGTGATGTCTGCCGTTCATGACACATAATGTGAACTAATTCACGTTCAAGTTCTTTATTAAAAGATGTGTTGCGTTCAGTTCAACGTTCACGAAAAAATGAGCGTGTTCAATGAACGAGTTCTTTTGAACTCGTTCACGCACAACACTGAGCTGAAATAGAAGGAGGATTATTAACAACTACAGGGGGCGGTATGTCACGCCAGACACGCTCTCTGGCTAGGTTGTTGCCCGACAGGAGATGGACACCCTCTATAGGCAAAGAAGGGCAGACTGCTATGGTTGCTTCCCCCTGCACCAAATCAGACTGCAGATTGATCCTGTGCAATGGAACAGAGACAACCTGCAATCCAATCCCCCGCACTAAGACATTGTTCCCTGTGCTCGAGTTAGTAGCAAAAGGAAAGACAGACTCCAAAATAAAGGACTCAGATGCCCCTGTGTCCCTAAGTATTTTAACTGGCACCTGGACAGAACTACCCACCAGTAAAACTAAACCATCTGTGATAAAAGGAGAGTAGCCATTACCACACGCTTCAAAAGAAGCTCTGGTCGGCCTGTCAAGGACGCTTATCAAAAAAGTACAGGGAAGCTTTGGACGCTTTGGCCGCTCTGACGTGACCGCATTCTACGTTCCATCATGTTCTATTTTAATACTTTATTCTATTCGATTGGTTGCTGGTCGTTGGTCGCTGAACCGCATCATAGCTCATTACTATAAAGTTGACTGACTTTCAGCTTTCTGCTTGACGCTCAAGTCGCCCAAAACGAGACGCCAACGGATTTGCCGCTTCTGACAGCTGAGAGAAGCCGGCTTCCATTAAAAAAAACGAATGACTTCCTGATTCTTTGGAAGCTCAAGTCGGCGGCGGTGTGTACGTACAGTTACCTTGACTTGGAGATGTAGAAGCAGAATATCCAGAATCTCGCCGAAACCCCCCAGTGCCCTTGTGTGACTGATTAGCGTGTGAATCTATTCTACTCTGAGAAGGTGACTCAAACGAACCTAACAAAGAAAACCCCAACTCTCTATTGAAACGTCCAACCACTCTCCGCCGCTTCTTCGCTCTCAGAGGCCCTGCTAAACAGCTCCATTCTGATTGCGGCACCAACTTTATTGGAGCGTGCAAGGGTCTTGGAATGGACAAAACAGTGCCTCAGTGATGGATACATTTGGGAATTCATCCCACCTCATGCCTCTTATATGGGAGGCTCTTGGGAATGCATGATTGGCATCGCCAAAAGAATCCTAGATTCAATGTTTCTTAAGCAGAACACTAGGCTTTGTACTCTGATGGAGGAGGTCACAGCCATCATAAATGCACGACCACTTCTACCAGATCACTGGAAGCATAACCAAAGATCCGTTATAAGAATTAAACCAAAGATTTATGTTACGTAGTGGCTAACTATCCGCCATGTCACCTCCAGGTTTCACAGGTATCGATTCGGACTACGAGAGACCCGAAGCCCCAGAGCTGGTGCTGAAGACTGGGGAGCTGACCGTCAACGAGTGCATTGAGCAGGTGGTGGAGCTGCTCAAGATTCATGTGAGTTGCCATCATGTTGCCAGACTAATTATTCTTGCATTTTATTACTTCTGTTTGAGTCTTTAGTCTTTGTGTTTCTGGTCACAGAAGCATCCTTTAGAAATCTCCCTTCTTGCAGTGCAGTTTCATGATGGACAGGTTCTTTATGTGGAGAAGTTTCTAGGTTGAAACATTAGCCGAGTCCTATAGCTTAACTCATTGAGTGCCAAAAACGTAATATTACGTTTTTCCTTCCCATGCGTTGAGTGCCAAAAACGTAATATTATGTTTTTAGCTTTTTTTTTTAAATCACTAAACTAGACACTCTAACACACCTTATATGTGATTTTGGGAACTCTGTGATGAATGGTAATGAAATATATGACGATCGAAAACTCATGAAAACGCACAATCTGGACATTTTATCTGGACATTTAATCTTAAAACTCTGCTTTTGATGGTTGCCGCTTTGGGTTGAATCAGTGACACATGCACGTCATGTCAAAACCAGGCCATTTTCGTGGGTGTATCACTAGGTGGCAGTCTCGCCAGGTCTCGCTAGGTCACTTCCCGGAATCTTTACAGGCAACACTTCATATTTCATCAAAGACGCTACATCTCCATTTCTAGAAATAAAACAGCGATTTTGCTGAAAACTAGCCACTGTTTAGCTTGGGATTTCTTAGGAACAGAGGCATGTAGAAATAAACGGTTTGTACCCACTGAGAGCTTAAAGTCTCACGTTTCAAACAAGCCATAGTATGTGTCCATAGTTATAACAATATGCTGTGGCTCTACAAAAATCGTCAACAATGATCAAGATTGCTGGCACTCTGGGCCAAAGCTTCCGAAAACAGCGCGGCATTCAATGAGTTAAGACATTAAATAAATTTCATTGAAAAAAAGTTATTTTAAGATAACCAATGCTTTTCTCCCAACAGCCCCCTTGTGGTGGTAATCAAATAGCCGGATTGCAAGATAACTGCTGCTTTTATTAGTGCAACCGGTTCATCTTTCTTTGCATTTTTTTGTTCTTGCTTTTCTGCAAGTGGTACATGTTTAGACCATTGGTAAATCTGGGCCAAAGATGAGTATCAGTGACCCAGAGCCTGAGATGAGAATAGAGCCTGGAGCTACCATAGACAAAAAAATGGGCTTCTTCAGATCAGATTGCCAGAGTGTCAGTTTGCTCTTTTTAAAATGACTAGTGTAAAAAGACTCTGTCATTGTTTTCTGTGCACAGGACATTGTGCCCTCGGGTGTAACGGAAGATGTGAATGAGCTCTTCGTGGAGGAAAACAAGTTGGACCTGGCTCTAAGTGATGCCAATATATTGCCCGTTGTAAACATCACCAAGGTAACCAAGGCACCAACAGTACCGTCATAAATATGACACTCAAAATTCACACTAAAAATCTATACTGTGTAAATGGAAGACAGGATATTAGGAGACAGGACATTAACTGACACATTTAATTAACTTCCAATTAGCTTTAATTTGATAAAGCGAGTCTCATTTTCCAAGGGAGTCTGGGAACGACAAATATACAACAATGGTAACACCCGTGCAATGACCCCCCTACTCAGTAGTTTTGCTCTGCTGTGTGTCCCTGCAGCTTGACCTCCAGTGGGTGCAGGTTCTGGCCGAAGGCTGGGCCACCCCTCTCAAGGGCTTCATGAGGGAGAGGGAGTTCCTGCAGGTCCTCCACTTCAGCACTCTACTGGACGGTGGGTGTGCTAACATTTGACATGTGTTTACATACATTTAACATATGTTTACATATATTGAACATCATGCTTAAATACATTTAGCATATTCAACATGTGGTTATGGTTATGATATTTTGCAGATTTTGTCCAAAGAGACTAACAGAATATGAACATAATGTTGTCATTAAGAGTTTATTACCCTTTTTGGAAATGTAGACTAAATGACTCTGGGTTGGCAGTGCTTTGCTGACAAAACCTATACAAAGCTTATTATGCATACTACAGCTACTAAATAGCACTAATAAAACTAATACACTTTCTGTTCAAACAACAGTACTATATGCATTCTGTGACTTATTCTGTGAATATCAGCATTGTGTGAAATCATAAAAGTGGTTTGGTACGGTAATCATTAATAGTTGTGAGAACTCAGAGAATCTTGTAGTCGCATGACTAATACTTTTAGGAGAGCTGGCCTGGTACTAGCTGGTTTGCAAGCTAACTTCAGTGGACAATATGGAACACTACCTGGACAATACGGAACACTACGTCAAAACTGTTGTTTCTTCACTCCTTGTGATTCTTCGCCATTTCTACAGTTACATTTTCTACAAGATGTCTTAAACTGAAAGAACTCCACATAGCTCCTTTAACAACATTGTCACGTAACTTGTAGGCGGGACGATCAACCTGTCCGTGCCCATAGTCCTGCCTGTGTCCACTGAGGACAAGGAGAGGCTGGACGGCTGCGCCGCCTTCGCCCTGCAGTTCAGAGGTCGCCGAGTCGCCATCCTCCGCAACCCCGAATTCTACGTGCATCGGAAGGAGGAGCGCTGTGCCAGACAGTGGGGCACCACTTGCCCCCAGCACCCCTACATCAAGGTGAGGCGTCTCGCCCCGCGGTTGCCCCCAGCACCCCTACATCAAGGTGAGGCGTCTCGCCCCGCGGTTGCCTTCAGAACCCCGCACTTCCATGGGACGTTAGAATATAGAGCATAAATAACGCTCAGGGTCTTTTGCAATTTGATATCAATACACTATGATTTTTCTAGCTTTCATGTTGATGAGATGTCTGGCCAGCAAACATGGTGCAAGCAAGAGGTGAAGAGACATAGCAGAAATTGAAATTGGTGGTTGGCACTTCAAATGGTGAATTTATCTGACTCTAGTTATCAGAGAAACTCGGGCAGAAATTTGCAGGCGCCACAAAGTAAGAATGTCCATGGCCAGACTGATAAGTCCAGAACAGTACTCTATGGAATGTCACTGTCCAACAATATCTAGGCAACTGTGACCATTCCATTCAGGAACGCTTGATTCAAGGCATGACCCAGTAAACTTGTTATTCAATTCAAAACAAATCAAACTTTGTTTATAGAGTGCTTTTAAGGCAAATAATATGCAATGCAAGATGATTCACAGTAGTATTCTAAAGGACGTAGAGAAGCAAGTAAAGCATGTAGTAGAAACAGTTATGAACAGAAAATGACCTGGCAGAAAACAAGCCAGGTCATTGCAAAGATGAGCCATACAGACACAACAGGATGAGAAACAGGAGGAAGGGTGTTAACAGCAATCAAGGCTGCTAGTAATAAAAGTAATAAAGTAATAAAGTAATAAAACATTTTTTTTCTGTTTGCCTGGATTAAGTTCAGTTTAATTCAGCCTCAAGGAAACAGTTTTTTTGCAATGGGCTTGGCATTTGATGCCAGAGATTTTAGATTTGTGTTCAGAATTTCCCTCTGGGCCTTTGTGCTTTGCAATTATTTTGACTTCTGTACTAATTGGATGAGAGTTGTTGTGGTCCGCAGTTTTAAACCACAGCTTCTGTATTTTTCTCAAAGATGGTGATGGAGAGCGGTGATTGGCTTGCTGGCGGTGATCTGGAGGTGCTGGAGCGAATCAAATGGGACGATGGGCTGGACCAGTACCGCCTTACTCCAAGAGAACTGAGACAAAGGTTCAAGGATATGAAAGCAGGTAAGGCTGAAGTCCTCAAGAGCTGTAGAGTACTTGGATTTCATGCAATTTCAAGCTCTTTCTGAGATGATAAGGGACTTAAAAGACCGCATCGTTGGAAAAGATTTAGTATCTCTTGTTTTCTTGTATGAGTCAACAAGGAAGGCCAGAGTGACCGTGGACAGCTTTAGATATCAGTCAAGGTCACAGTTGAGTGGATTTCAGATGTATTTATGCATTTACATTTAAAGTCAGATTTCCTGTCTATCCCAAGGGGATTAAACTGTGGTTTCCTAATGTCAGCTAAAAAAAAACATGAAAGATCCCTCAAAAATTCCACAAAGATTTTGGCTTCAGGGGGTTTTCATGACTAGTTCTACACAACTATTTCTAAACTTACTTGTAAATGGGCCGTGGTTATCCAAGGCCTCTGAATAGACTCCTTTAGGTTCCTCTATTAAGATGAGACATAGAGGCCCTCATGGATCAAAATGTGACATCTTAGTTTTTTACCTTTTAGTTTGAACTTCTTGATAAATGCACCATCATCAACTTCTGTTATCCACTTTGTGCTTTTAGCATGACTGCAACAGAATGCACAATAGCATGCAGATGCTTTTAATTATCACAGCTCTGCTGCTTGGAGAAGTTTAAGGAGAATGGAGTCTTTTTTATACAGAAGACTAAAATAAGTATATTCTAAAATTATCAATTTAAAATGGGCTATCCAACACTATGCAAAGCAGGTAGATCCAAGGCACTTTTCTTATATTAAAAAAGCATTATTGAACTGATAAAATCATGCCAACATGTGATGGTAATTTTGATACCATAGATTTAATAGAGACCCAGTCAGACCAACAATGATGCACATCAAGGGAGAGACAGCATGACTTCACCTAAAGATCCATCAGCTGCTCTAACTAGACAAGGAAATAGTTAGGGTTTAAGTATCCTTCCAGGCTGACAGGAGATGGCGTTGGTCATCCCATATCACGTGGACTACACTGAATCAGACTCTGATTAGTGGCAACCTGGCAATCTGGAGCAGATAGCTACTGACGCAGCCATGTAGAAAAGTGAAACACTGCAAAGACATAATATTCCCGCTTATCTCTAAATACAGTCACACACAGATATACACAGGGACAGTACAGATATCATACAGTCATTACCTAGAATCATACTTTTAGTATCAAAGTGACCCACTAATGAGAAATGCAGAACGTTAAACCAAATATTGGAATATTGGACATAATGCAGAACATTAAACCATATATTGGAATATTGGACAAAATGTTCTATTCCACTTTCTCTCAGTCCCCCTTTTTCAGCCTTTATGGCTGGAACATTTCATCAAAAACTGCCACTGGGAAATGCACAAAATGTAAATGATTATACAGTTGTTTCATCAAAGTTAGTCAGATCCAAATAAGCAGGTACATGACTAGATACATGATTTAACTGATTTCTTCATAAGTTATGAAAAATAGCTACACATGATTGGTGTACAATAACAACCACAGTAAATCAAAAACAAACCATCATGACAATCAGAACAAGAGCTTGTACACCAAAAAGAATATATTTGGTCAATCCCCCTAATTCAGAAACTTGTCTATATCATTTTTATATCAGGTTGGGTTAATCCCATTGGTGTACCACCTTTTCAGATTATCCCGATTTAGAGGCATCAGGACATAAATCACATGTATATAAAAATAATAAGTTCTGAATCCAATACTCTCAAGTCCCCCTTTAAAAGACTTGAAGCCTTTGACACCAAACAATAGCACACATTCTGATTGAATCAGGATAAGCCTACTAATTAACTGAGAGTAATGCAGTAATTGTGTCTCTTTACCATGTGTATAATACTTAGGCAAAGCTGAATATAAAACCAAAACACATAAGAAATGTTTCTCAACAATTCTCAAATAGAACCCAATAAAGGAAATGAATCAAATGAAACAACATAGTTGCATGTATAAAAGTGGCCCTGACTGTCTTGATTTCTCACAGGTGTGAAGAAAAGTTTACATACCACAGAGTACAATAACAAAACAGCTCAAGGGGAATTAAAAAAAAAACAATAGACAAAAGAAAAAGGAAAAAAATAGAGTCTGTAAGGCTCCCCCTTTTTGACCACTGATTGCACCTGAAACAAAACACAGAGATATACATAGCTGGGCCCACGGCCCCAGTAGTGCTTCTTAAGTTTCAGCTAACATTATTAAAAAGATTTCAATTGCAATACTGCTATGGTCTGTCACCAAACTAGTAATTAGCAATGAAATATAAATTCACATGATCATGATCTTCATGGATACTCTTTTTTCTTGTGTGCCTCATATCAAGAATTGTTTATCATACAGCAAAGCTAAATTATCTTAACCTTTTTCCACATTGTTTAAAGCAGGCCTAAAGGAATGTTTTAAAGAACTTGGTTAGCACTTTATTCTGAACATATTCTGAACGTCTGAAACAAATGAAAAGTTGTGTTTTATTTTATTGCATTGCTGTATCCAAAACTAGATGTACCGCAGAGCGGTACAAAATATGACCGCCGCCCAGTCCAGCACATTCACCTTTGCGGCTATCACCTTTTCTTTTCCTTTTTTTTAAGGCAACTACAAATATTAGGTCCGATGAATTAATGTGTGTGATGGTAAATGTTTAAAGACCTAATAGTGTTCTTGAGAACTTTCTGTGTCTCAATCAGTGACGGCTCAAGAAGATAGCCTAGCCTACCTCAGCCATGAGTTCCGCTTTATTTATGTTGTAGCTACACGCTTGTCTCATTGGCCTGGGGCGTTTGCTTAAAAAAAAGAACACATATGGAGGACTAATAACGGTCTAAAAGTTGGATTATAGTGACACAATCGAGACCGCTGATGAGGTTGGCAAATCCGTTTAACTTTTTTGGATATGATATTGTGAGCTCTATGTGTGAATTCGGAGAAGAAGCGTAGGCTGTGTTCTTTCCGTGCATCAATGTAGACAATTTCTTACTATCGCGAACTCTTGTCAGGGGAGGTCATTCATTTTGGGTGTCACCTATGACTTGAACAGATAGCCTGCTATGCCACCCCATGTAGGCTACTATTATTGTTAGTTTTTAATCAATGCAACTAACATTATGTGTAAAGCGACGCAATATAAACCGTATGCAATGTATTATCCCGTCTGTGACGTGTACAACAATGTTTTTCACAATTTGCAACGGAAGGTTTTGACTGAGCGTGTTAACATAAAATAATAATAATATTGTCATCATCGCGAACTGTTTAGTAAGGGGGTCAGTCGTGTTTGTGACGCACAGACAGCCTTGTAGCCTATTTTGCTTTAGGCCTCACTTTTAACGACAGTAGGTTGTGAGTGTATGTTGACAAAAAATAACCATGCAATCAAAATAGTCAACTTAAAACTTTGCTATAAAATATTATTAATTTATAGCACAAAACCATATGCCTACCAGAACCTCGCATATTAGCGTCATTTGTGTGCGTCTATTTGGCAAGGCCACTAGCTGTCATGGATGCGTTGTTGCTAAAGGAAGGCAGGTGTCAAAAGTTAAAAAATAAATGGAGATGGGCGGCTGTTGGAAATGGGGGAGAACTAACAAGCCATGGTGTAAAGAAATTAAAGTGCCAGGGGCAGTGTTTGGCAAGTTACTTCAAAATCGTAATGTATTACTTACTACTGTCATTTCAAAGTAATTTGTTACATTATAATATTACTGTCTCTGAATTGTAAGGCATTACACTACTATTGTATTACTTTTAAGTTACTTTTACCAAAATATCTAGAAATATGGATTTGGAATTCTAAATGCAGTTTATTA
Organism: Alosa pseudoharengus; assembly: GCF_046254945.1. Lineage (NCBI taxonomy): Eukaryota > Metazoa > Chordata > Actinopteri > Clupeiformes > Clupeidae > Alosa > Alosa pseudoharengus. The sequence goes on along the minus strand of NW_027468674.1, from coordinate 17,760,637 downwards.
TGCTCAATGCAGCTCATTCCTTCTAATGGAGGGCGATGGGGTATAACATAATGACTGAGCTAGGCTTAAGGCTAACAACAGTAGAATGCAATAGGCGCAGTGATGGCTCATGATGCAATACAAGGAACAATCATAGCCAGAATTTTGTTAAAAGCAGACAAAAGGTCGAAGTGTGGTCAATTGTGATAGAAATGCTGTAACTTTAGGCTTAGGCCTACTCATTAAAATCAGCAGAGAGCCCACTACCTGTATATTGTAACCCAAAACTTGTCAAGATAGGCTACACAGTGCCGCTGCTGGCCATTTTGGTGCCCTAACTGGTGAAATACAGTATTAACCCAAGTATGTCATCATATGGTCAACTATAAAGATGTAGGCTAATCTGCCTGTTCCCAGGGATGGGTAGTATTTCTGAAACATGTAATATGTATTTCAAATACAAAATAGTATTTTGTCATTTGTATTTTATTGGGTTGAAGGAAATGGCTCTGTATTTTGTATCAAAATACTTTATTGGTATGTATTTTTGTATTTTAGAAATACTGCAAAATACTATATGTGAAACACACTAAAAAAAGTAGATACTACACACAGGTGTAATGAATAATTGGTAATTAGGCAACAATGGTTTATTTTTATCGCAATCAGCTAATGTGAGAACAGCTGTGTTCAAAGACACTAACAGCTTTTCAGTGACGGCTATTGTTGAAGCATCAGCTCTGGTCTGAAGCACTGGTGTGAAGTCGTACGCAAGTAAAGATGAGCAAGTTTACCTGTGCAAGTTCACATAAGGACACCTACAAAGGCAACCATGTCCTATTATCTCCATGCCAATCTTTAACAGAAAAAATTTCAGATATCTCAATGAACCACAATGACATCAATAGATGGTAAGGTGTTGAGTGTGTTTGAATTCCCTTCCTTGTAGCATCCATTTCTGCATTCTACAGTGGGGACAAGTTCATCTTGTTTAATTAAATAACAATTATATTTCCTTATTAGCTGCATACTTGAGGTTGGAGATATTAAGGCATATCAAGTTTCTCACATACTGGAACTTCAAGATACATAGCCTTATGCTTTTCTTATTCAGTTCTGCACTATTTAATTAAACAAGGTGAACTTGTCCCCACTGTAGAATGCAGAAATGGATGCTACAAGGAAGGGAATTCAAACACACTCAACACCTTACCATCTATTGATGTCATTGTGGTTCATTGAGATATCTTTTCTGTTAATGATTGGCATGGAGACAAATGGCGTTTTACAAACGGAAGTTCGGGAGGAGTGTGACGGAATTTGCCATGCCTCCTTCAATCAGTCAGGTTATTTATTTGCATTCTACCTGCCGAAGTTACAGCATCGGTGTTACTCCGCTCGCAACCCACCACCTCCCCTTACGCCTCCCGTCTTCCATGTTTAAAGGATAAGGGGGTGTATGGCGGAATCCTGCCCGACTCCTGCCTGCGCAGTCGACTCCGGCACGATTCCGTGAAGCCCTTCAGGACCATGGCCAGAGACCTCGCCAAACATGCTTTTCTATCATGCTTTTATGTATTATGCTTTTGTCTTTATGCAAATTCAGGAATGTGAACTAGTGAATAGGACATGGTTGCCTTTGTCGGTGTCCTTATGTGAACTTGCACAGGTAAACTTGCTCATCTTTACTTGCGTACGACTTCACACCAGTGCTTCAGACCAGAGCTGATGCTTCAACAATAGCCGTCACTGAAAAGCTGTTAGTGTCTTTGAACACAGCTGTTCTCACATTAGCTGATTGCGATAAAAATCAACCATTGTTGCCTAATTACCAATTATTCATTACACCTGTGTGTAGTATCTACTTTTTTTAGTGTGTTTCACATATAGTATTTTGCAGTATTTCTAAAATACAAAAATACACACCAATAAAGTATTTTGATACAAAATACAGAGCCATTTCCTTCAACCCAATAAAATACAAATTACAAAATACTATTTTGTATTTGAAATACAAATACATATTACATGTTTCAGAAATACTACCCATCCCTGGGAACAGGCAGATTAGCCTACATCTTTATAGTTGACCATATGATGACATACTTTGCTGCTACTGGAAAAAACTGGAATCCATGCATTCCCACTGAATTATTTTTGGAATTTGATCCCTTATCATACCTGTTCATTCTTACTCGTCGCTCGACTTATCGTGACTAAATTCAAGATGGCTGCAAACGCTAAACTTCGTGAAGATACTGTCTGTATAAATCGTCTTGTAAGTAAACTACCAGTGCTTTTTCAAAGTTCTCAATGTCTCGTTTTAAATGTCAGGGCCCTCGGAAGTCTACTAATGAAGTGTGGAGATACATTGAGCCTAATTAAATGGGTGTAAAACAGTGATTTATTTGCATGGCTAGCCCGATGCCGAAGCACCACTATTGAAAAAGCTGTTGGTAGCATCGGCTAACTAGCGCCAGATTTTGGAGTGCAGGGGACAAGCCGAGATGGGCTATGAGACATACGTTCACACTCGGTATCATGTTTCAATACACTTTAGGTCAATATCACACCGGAATTCTCCTTTAACTTCATAATTCAAGTGTAATAAACATATTTTCTCTTCTCCACTCTCTCTCTCTCTCTTTACACTGGCTCCCTGACCTTCAAGTGCAGAGATAACAACCACTCACACACACAGCTAAGTCAGAGAAGATCTGTACCTTATGGTTAAGTGTGTTAGTGTTTACCGTACCAGCAAGAGTGCCCTCAATGGTGACCACAGAATATCCTTTACCTTTGTGGAAAGGAACAACTCAACAGGAGAGAAGGAATTGGACTTCAAACACTTAACAAAATCTTGGCTTTAGTTTAGTTGAGAATAGTTCAGTAAATCAAACAAGTTTGAATCCCAGGCAAAAACTCAAAAATAATTCTCTTATTGAGAGGAAGAAAAAAAAAAAAAAAAAAAAAAACAATTCAATAGTTAACAGTCAGTTTTCTTATGTGTATTCTCAGTTACAGTGTGTAACAGATATGTGACCTTCATGCATATCAGCTGGCCAACACACACACACACTCTCACTCAAGCCTCATGTCGACTGACAGGAGGGAAGACAAAGACAAAACGGACTTACAGTACTTTTTAGTTGCAATACATACAACACAACATGTAGCCTATAGTTTTAGACACATTCTTTCTTCTAATTATTTTGTGGTATATTTGATTGGTTGACACACAATGTTAGCAGCACTGGGATGTTTTGAATAGGCGTCCCCACCTTTATCTTAGTTTGGCCCAACTAATGCTGCTGACCATGTGTGGCGGCCACAGACAGACAAAGCTGCCAAGTAAGTTAACTTTCCCTTCACAAAGCATATGAGGCGGATGTTTTCTTAGATTCAAATAGCTTTGCAGCTCTGAACAAACTATGCCAAATAGTAGTTCAAGCAGAGACAGGTTGACACTCAGACATGTTAGTATCAGAGAGGACCTTTAGCAGACATTTGCAAAGCACACATACACATAACCCACAGGTCAGAAACATAGATAGACATACATGTTGAGACATAAACTGACTCATTTTCCTGATTGGTTACCGTAAAGTGACTGGTCTCAAAATTTGACAGATTGTCCAATTTAGCAAACCCAGTGAATGTGATCTCTCGCCCAGACCCGTACTCAAATCATCTGTAACTCTGGAGATTCGTTGACGTAAGCCCAACCTGTGTGTGCACACAATTTGTTCCTTCTTTTTGCGGGTCGATAGCTGCTACAACAGACTACCACCCAAACTGTCTATTTTTAAGACAGGAGCTCTACTCAACGCAATCCCCCTTTGCCCAATGGCAGTCATAATAGCACTTTAAAGGAACAAAATGTACTACTCACCGAGAGCGCGTCTTTCCAGCGGGCTGAGGGATAACACACAGTTGGTTTGGTAAAAAGAATAATTCTTAATTCAATAGATCAATATAATCCTTATCAATCTCGGTAGAACCTCCATAAACTGATTGTAATTTTGATACCATAGATTTAATAGAGACCCAGTCAGACCAATAGTATGAAAAATCAGGAACAGAGTTTATTTACAATGATGCACATCAAGGGAGAGACAGCATGACTTCACCTAAAGATCCATCAGCTGCTCTAACTAGACAAGGAAATAGTTAGGGTTTAAGTATCCTTCCAGGCTGACAGGAGATGGCGTTGGTCATCCCATATCACGTGGACTACACTGAATCAGACTCTGATTAGTGGCAACCTGGCAATCTGGAGCAGATAGCTACTGACGCAGCCATGTAGAACAGTGAAACACTGCAAAGACATAATATTCCCGCTTATCTCTAAATACAGTCACACACAGATATACACAGGGACAGTACAGATATCATACAGTCATTACCTAGAATCATACTTTTAGTATCAAAGTGACCCACTAATGAGAAATGCAGAACATTAAACCACATATTGGAATATTGGACATAATGCAGAACATTAAACCATATATTGGAATATTGGACATAATGTTCTATTCCACTTTCTCTCACATGTTTCAGCCAACATGGCCTTCATTAGGGCCGAGCAGAGCTCAGGGCTGTCCAGCACTCTTTGAGTAATATTTCCGTTACCGTGGCTACAGCTGCTGTTATTGGCAGCGCAGTAACATTGACCTTCTGTGTCCTTTCTTGCCAGATGCCATCTTTGCCTTCCAGCTGCGCAACCCGGTCCACAACGGGCACGCCTTGCTGATGCAGGACACCAAGCGGCGTCTCCTGGCGCGCGGCTACAAGACCCCGGTCCTGCTCCTTCACCCGCTGGGCGGCTGGACCAAGGAGGACGACGTGCCGCTGGACTGGCGCATGAAGCAGCATGCCGCTGTGCTCGAGGAGGGCGTGCTGGACCCAGCCAACACCATCGTGGCCATTTTCCCATCACCCATGATGTATGCTGGACCAACAGAGGTGTGTTATTCATGTGTCATGTGCTGCGACAACACTGTCCATACAGTGTATACAGTGTATTGTGTATAAACACAGATCGTAGATTTTGAATGGTCTTTGCACACCGCACTAAGCCAGCTCTTAGTTGTCAATAAATGTTGATTAATTTTAATAAAATTGGAGCCTTTAAGATAAAATATAATATAATGTTGCAAATACCGGTATATTAAACATGCCCCTAAAACATAATATGTAGTAAATAGCATAAACAAACAAATACAATTTCCTGTTTAGTAGACACTCCACCATGTAGATGTAATTCAAATTATGTCCTATGTGGACATTCAGAAGGAAACATTGGTCACTGACAGCATTCTTCTGCTCCCCCTGGCAGGTGCAATGGCATTGCAGGGCCCGCATGATCGCCGGCGCCAACTTCTACATCGTCGGGCGCGACCCCGCTGGCATGCCTCACCCCGAGACCAAGCAGGACATGTACGAGCCCACTCACGGGGGCAAGGTGCTCACCATGGCACCAGGCCTGACCTCTGTCGAGATCATTCCCTTCCGCGTGGCCTCTTATAACAAGGTCAAGAAGGCCATGGACTTCTATGACAAAGAACGGTAAGGCCATGGATGTGCTCTTTTTGCTGTGGTTTACACAGATATGTAAATGTGTTTTAATAGGTGTTTGTTTTTTGTCATCATAACAATTGTACATTGAAAGCAGTATTTATGTTGTTTCCTGATTTCAGTCAGTAAATTAGCCTAGCCTACACTCCTGACTGTAGTCATTTTTCAGTCAATTAAATGTTTTCTATTCTGGCTCCGTTGTTCTAGAAATGATGAGTTTGAGTTCATTTCGGGGACCAAGATGAGGAGGCTGGCCAGGAGCGGAGAGAACCCACCCGACGGTTTCATGGCTCCCAAAGCCTGGAAGGTTCTCACCGAGTACTACGGTTCTCTGCAGAAAGACCAGTGAGCTGGGGCATGTTCTATTCCAAAGGCTGCATTCAGACAGGGCTCTCCCATGTGCACAACTCTGAGATGTGACATATTGGCTGCTAGTTTTTCTTTTCTGTTTTTCTTTGTTTTTCTCTGTTTGTTTCTCCCCCCTTCCCCCCCCCCCCGTATTTTACCATGCCCCCTCAGTGTTTTTGTACAGAAAGGAAAACTCTGCAAAGGATAGTACTGTATTTCTCATACAATTCCGAAAATTACAGTTACTCCTTCACAGTGAAACATGTCAGTGTTCTCACCTTGTGGTCTTCTCTGCACCTGAGAAAATAAATGAGTCATGCTTGTTCATCACACCTGTTTAAAGTCTGAATGCAGAATGTACATAGTGTAGGTGGCTAGAGAGAGAGAAAATCATATTTTATATTTTATTTGGATTTTAATACAATCGATTAGTGTGTAGAGGAATAGTTTATGCTACATGCCTTAAAGTGGGGGTGTTCAGTCTTATTCATAAAGGCATGGTTGTAGCCAGTTTGTTTTACAAAGGATCTGGCAATTTTGTGCGTCAGCTGACGAGTATCGCGTGTTCCCATGCGACCTTTTTTGGATAAGATTGGACAACCCTGCCTTAATGAGATACAGAAAATGTGATATTTTAACTACAAGTTTTAAACGTTCCTTAGTTTTATAAATTATCTGTAGTTTTTTACATAACAGTGTCAAAACTGGCTTCTTACAACAAATGTACTTAAAAAAAATGTTGTGCCTTCTTCAAAACAAAGCATGTGCATTCAAGGTGCCAACTTGAACATATGTGAAAGTGGATTTTAAGAGGAAATTACATGTTACTGTTTTTTTTTTTTTCACCCATGGTTTTTGGTGGATATTCACTCCCTTTTTCTCCACTTCATGGGTAGGTGGGTCTTCGTGTGCGAAAGGACACAATAGCAGTAATGTCAGATCCTCTAAATCTATCAAACAAACAGAAATGTACAAGCCGATGTCTACAATTGTCCATTAGCTGTGATATCATCTATTACTGTCTCTTTTTAGGGTGCTCCTAAGATGAATCAAATTGATATTTTTCATCTTTGTCACCAAGAATGTAATACTGCACAAGTATTTACTTCTAATATGAATTAATATGCAAAAGTATGTGTGTGTTGGATTGGAGGAGCATCAACTGTGAAAAAAATACTATTGAATGGATGTTGGGTGTTTTATTTAAAAAAATATATATATGCACAATTTCATTGAAACAAAGATTATTGGATTTTCCTATTGGCTTCTGGTCACAGCCTGAAAAAATGCAACAGCATATTTATTGATTTCCTAAATGGTTACTGAACTGTCCTGCATTACTGAAGTGTTGTCCTATCTTTAATGTGAACGTTATGAGGTATCTTAACAAAAGTTCATGTGAGAGTGTCACTCCTTTTTACTACATTCCACAGTCATCCAGGTGAAGGTAATGTGTTCAAGGTGTGGATGATCAGAATCAAATGTCAATTAAAAGGTTTAACCAATACTATATGTGAAGTCTTACATGTATGAATGACAAGAGCGAATGACAAACTGCAACTTTTCATCACTTATTTATTACCATTAACTTAAGATACCATGATTTCTAAATTTAAAATTGTGTCTCACATAAAGTAAAACAGACAGTCAACTGATAAACAAATTCTCGTCAGAGTGAACTCAGCGTCAACTTTATCTGCTCAATAAATTTGATATTTACACAAGACTCCACCAGAGTCAGAAAAGTGATCATATTTCCACACCTATTCTCTGATACTAAGTCCAACTCAGTGTAATTTCACTAAAGCATATCAAACAGGAGTCTGCAATACAAACTATATCTTACAGTTGAAGAATATTTTCCTTGAAGGTCTGTGTACTATCCAATGTTAGACAGTGAGTAAGTGTGTGTGTGTGTAGTGTGGTATATCAACAATGTAAAGAAGCAAAACCAAAAATTGGAAGCAAAACATGTACAAAACATCTGCAATGCTTCCCTCTAGTGGCTGGGCAGACACTCATCACAAGAAATAAATACTGCACTAGCAATATACTATCAACATGTTCAACTGGGTTACACATTGGACCAACTCTCTGTCTAGAGACTAACGGCTCCCACACACAGCTGCGTTCCGTCAATGCATGCCAGTGGGTGTTCCCGACGGTAGCTATGCAAATGACTTGAAGTAAAACCGTAATGTGATTGGTTGGTGCCGTCCGTAGATTGGCTTGATTGGCCGGTGCCGTCTGTCGGTGCAGCAACAGCTGAACTCAACGTGAGCGGCGGGAGAAACGCGACGCGACGGACCCACAATTCAGTTCGGCAACGGATCACGTGAGCCCATGTAAAGTGAATGGGATGCGTCTCCAGCAACGCGAAGCACGCAGCTGTGTGTGGGAGCCGTAAGAGGCCATAATCAATGTAAACTTTTATAAAGCACTTCAAGTAAGATCCTTATGTTATCAAACAAAATAGGAATCTCCACCAATATTAGGATGCATAAAATTCACAATTTGTTTTCTTGACACACACACACACAAACATAATCTGTTGTCATCTATGAAATGGACTTGGTACATTATGAATGCATCACCTCTTTTAGACCCTAACTGAAGAGGGTACCCACATGCATGTAGAGAGATGTAAACGTAGACTTATACGTTCACACACAATGACCAACAATGGGACACCTCTGTCAACGCAAGTTAACAATGTTCACAGCATTTTAGAAGTCATGAAACGGTAAGAATTTCATGAATATCCAAACACTTCAACAAAAAGAGGATATCTGGACTGATGTTACAGTATCAAAAAAAGCTATATTTAATAGCTGGATGGCAAAGATGAGGGAGGAGGACAATAAAAGGCGTTAAGCCAAAGGCCTTCTCCAACTGTCATCAGGAGACACATATGGCTACTTGACAAAAAGCCAGTCCAGTGACAAAGACCATAACCCAGTATGATATGAGGAAAAAATATACATATGCCTTTTTTTTTTAAAGAAAAAAAAAGAAAAGGTGATCGTAGACCGTAGAGGTTTTTCCCGGTGAGAGGACAGGGGACGGTTGTCCTCAGGGGAACTTTAGTCCAGTGCGGCGTGCAGGAGGACAGTCTGTCCCCCGGCCGTCTTGGACTTCTTCATCTTCTTGATGGCCTTCTGCAGATCCTGCTGCTGAATAGGACGCATGAAGTCCTCTTCTAGACTACTGCATGAGGGAGAGAGAGAAAGAGATGGTTAGGTAGAGGGAGAAAGTGCGAGACAGAGGAGAATGTAAAAGTGTGGTAATTCATATTGACCAGGACAGTCATTTTAACCACAATTCCTTAAAAATGTAGCTCCTTATTACACACTTACGGAACAAGAAAACCATACCTACACAAAGCTTACAAAATTGTCATTTATATATATATATATATATATATATATATATATATATATATATATATATATTTCAGAAGTGAAAAACATTACAAAATGTTCTTCCTCTGATGTTCATTAAAGGAGCTCCTGTGATTTTAACCTCTTCAATGTGGTGTGGGTGGGGGAGTAAAAGATGCTATGGATACCTTTCGCCGGTGCTGGCTGTGCTGTTGCGTACGCAGTCTCGTACGCAGAGTAGCGCGGCATCCCGACACATCTCCCTGAGGTCACTTCCTGAAAAGCCGTCCGTTTCCCGGGCAATTTCACACAGGTCTACGATCGATTCCACCTGGACCAGAAACAAAATGGTCAAACACAATTATTACCGTCAAGGTATGATTTGGAGGCTACGCAGATAGGAGGATTTTATTAGCCAAACATTGTCAAAACAGGGTTTTGAAATGAAACTGACACTTACGTTCTCATTTTCCAGGATAAGCTTCAAGATTGATTCTCTTTGTCTGACATTCTGGAAGGTATAGAAAAAAAGTAAGAACCTTAACCACCTTCTTTCATCCAACACATACTGAAGAATCAGCATATGGCACTCACAGGTAGGTTTATGTGGAAGCGGGTGGGCATCCTCCTCAAAATGGCCGAGTCCAGATCCTGGGGCCTATTGGTGGCTCCCATGATAATGACCTGGACAGAGACAACAGCGCACAGAGATGAGAGAAAGAGAAGAATGGCATTTGTGTTATCTAGTTATCTGACACCTGCAGTAGATTAGTTTGTTTTCCAATATCCGCCAGAGTTAGGCTAGGAAAACCCTTTCTGCTACTTTCATGCAAATAATGTGCAAATCATTATATGTGTGAAAGCTATTGGACTGCAAATATTTTAAATAAATGCAAACACTGTCCCTTCATATAGCAATAGTATGATTACCCTAGCCCCTAGATAAAACAGGCAACTTCATCTGCTTTAGAACGGCAACCTATAGAACTATTCAATCTATACCTCCCAATACACACTCACATTTACTGGTACATTTATCTTTTTAGTACATGAACCAACTTATAGTGCAGCACAAGGATTCTGTTTTCTAATCGGATTGTGTCCACCATAGATAGCGTGTCATTCCCATAGCTTTGGTGCTATGGACCCTTTCAACAAGGTAAACAAAAACAATGCTTGAACATTTTATTTGGGCCCCAATCTACTTCCTCTGCATTAAGATAACATATGGAATGTTAAAAAGGAAGTCTTGTGGGGCCAACTATGATGCTGATAATGAAAATTCCATGAAAGGAATTTGGTAAAACACTTGGTAAAACAGGTGAGCTGCAGCGTTCATTGCACCTGGCAGTTGAAGTCTGTGTCCAGGCCATCCCACAGGCTCATGAACTGGGCCTTCATCATGGCTGTGGCCTCATGGTCCGAGCTGGAGCGGCTCCTGAGGAACGAGTCTGGCAAACACAGAGATCAAAAGGTCAACGGGGACGCAACACAAGCCGCCCAAAATGTATTCAAAAACCGATTATAGGTCAAGTATGTGCAGAACTTTTTAGTGTTAATAAGTATATTTTCCTAAATCAAACCCCTGGCCTTGAAAAACAGATTTCTAATCATCAGCTGTCAATATAATACAAATTGACTTTCAGCTGTTGCTATTGACATTGTACATGTAGATGTACACTCTTATCATTACGGTCATCATTACATATAGTTTAATCCTAAATAGGATACCCTTGGACAAGATAGGATGCTGCATAGTTTATCTTTTATCTAGCAGAAGATAGGATGGTATTGGATGGGATGAGCTTTACTGATCTCTGATGAGAAATCCATAATGGCAAAACAACAGGGACACTGTAAGCTGATTTTTTTTTTGTTGTTTTTTTTTTTTTAAAGAAGAATAAACTAAAAGGAACAACATGTAAGCAAGTTGGAATAAGCTTGTTTACCGATCTCGTCAATGAAGATGATGGAGGGCTGGAGCTTGATGGCCAGGGTGAAGACGGCAGCAGCCAGCTTCTGGGACTCGCCGTACCACTTGTCTGTCAGTGTGGACGGCTGCAGGTTGATGAAGCGGAAGCCAGCCTCCTTGGCGGTGGCTTTGGCTATCAAGGTCTTACCACAGCCAGGGGGGCCGTAAAGAAGCACACCTTCAAAAGGAACATTGTTTGGTTAGTTAGCTAGCGACTCAGTGCTCCAGTGGGTCTCTGCACTGAAATCATATTATGTCATTTAGTTCTAAAGTTCTAAGTATATCATAGGTAGGGGGTCGCAGTATTGAGGTCAACTGTTCCACTGTTTGAGCAATTCTTGTCATGAACTTAGTAAACCCGTGTCTCTGGTGGTACATAAGTAATGGGGTTCTAGTTGAGCTAAAGCTCGCTGTCATTAATAGACTCCATGCCATCTCCCAACATGTAGAATATACTGTAGCTTCTATAAGCTTATATAACAGGACATAACCTTGGTCACGTCACACAGATCCTACACAGCTATAGGCTACACTGTTTTGCCAGTTAGTTAATAATCCATGTCAGGCTTTTTAAAGGTATACAGTGGGGAGAATAAGTATTTGAACCCATGCTAAAGTTGACTAAAAAGAAAAATATAAAAACATCGGTTAGAAATTGATCTTAATGCCTTAATTAAAACAAATAGTAAAAATCCAACCTTTAAGGACACCAATTTTCTTAGTGAATGAAGAATGTATTGTAATGTAATGTAAATAAATGTTCTTCCTTAAATTACAGGGGCAATAAGTATTTGACCCCTATGTTAAATTCCCATAGAGGCAGGCAGATTTTTTATTTTTAAAGGCCACTTATTTCATGGATCCAGGACACTATGCATCCTGATCCAGTTCCCTTGTTCCCAACATTCGTTTACCATCAAATTGGCTTCATAAAGGTGTAAATCTTGCAGAGTATAAGTATATATACTCTTTTGATAAACATAGATGCTTTTTCACTGAACAATAAGAATAATAACAATCAGCGCACATATTGTGGAAATTTCAGGTGCATGGTTTAGGGACAAACCTAGGCAAGTTAAGTCAAAGTGTTGCCATCATGCCACATGGCCATCCATATACTGCTCTTCCTTTAGAGGGTTTAGTCCTTACCCATAGTTAACTTACATGGGTATAAGGCTGTGCAGTATGACAAATGTCACTACAGGTGATTTCATATCCAGATATGTACATAATAGATATCACATATCAAATCACAATCACTATATCTGTCAGAGAAATCTCTCGTTCAGCCCTACTTCACATGCCTCCAGTGTCCCTTAGAGCTGCTCACCTTTCGGGGGTTGAAGGAGGCGGGAGCCTTCAAACAAGTGCCTCTTCTGGATAGGCAGTATGACTGTGTCCTTCAGTTCTGTGATCACCTCATCAAGACCTGCAATGTCGCTCCATGTGATCTGTTCACACAGGACAGAATTGAATATCTTGCCCCACAGAACCTTGCTATGATCAGTGCTTAATTCCAATTCCTATGTTACGATACAGTGTTGACCATAGGAAAGCATTAATTGTAAATCATAAAACAATATGATAGTGGCAATGTATGATTTAGCAACAATCAGTCCCTTAATGCATTACTTCACAGACAAGAGTTACAAGTCCATACTACCAATCATGACAAAAGGCAAGTCATACAACTGCAGACAAGCAAGGTTTTGTCTGCCTATGAATTCTCACGAGACAAAGTGAAAGAGAATAGGTATACGTCTTCATCTTACTTGCATACTGAGAGGATCCACCAGGTGGGCAGCAATGCTCATCTCATATTCAGAGAGTTTCACGTTCTGGACACCTATCTGTCGCATCAGTTTCTCCGCCTACACAAAAGTACAGTTGGACATTTAACAACCAAGACGGCATACGATAAAATCACGTCCAAACTATTGACAGTGTAATAAGCAGTATAGTAAGCAGTTGTGCGAGCACAGTATGAGTTACATAATATTTTAGATAGCCAAAAACTGCAGAATAGTTTGAATAGTTTTCTTACCTGTTTTTGTGCTTCAACCTTCTGTTTTCTGGTTGGGTCAATGGCATCCACCATCCATTTGATGGTAAAGTAGGTGACTGCACCAAAGATGGTCAGACGGAAAAGTAAGCCAATTACTTCATTGCGACCCAAGGGTCTGGCAATGTTATCTGCTGGAATCTCCTTCAGAACCATCTTGGCTGACCTGGACTCTCTGTGAGGTAAATAAAGAATCAACAAAAACGGTACGGTGAACAGAAACAGCTATCAACACAGTACAATGTTAACAGGTCAGTAGTAACTGATACAATTAAAAGTTCAAAAAATACAATGTCTAATAAAGAGAGTTTAACCTGACGTTTACGTTCGTATATAATTCAGCAAATTATGAACCCGTTGTTCTTTTAATACCACAAATAAGCACTGCATTGACCCTGGTATGACACATCACAGTACAAAGTTCACAGTTCCAGTTTATGTTTGCTATGGACCCTTTCAACAAGGTAAACAAAAACAATGCTTGAACATTCTATTTGGGCCCCAATCTACTTCCTCTGCATTAACCCTTAAAGGTGTAGGTTTTTGAACATTCTAAGTTCCGCAACAATTGAAGGTTCTAAAATTCTATGTTGAATTCAATGAACCCAGATATTCTTTAGAATGTTAATTTCCCAACATTCCCGTCACACCAGTGTGACGGTACTCCTTTAAGGGTTAAGATAACATATGGAATGTTAAAAAGGAAGTCTTGTGGGGCCAATTATGATGCTGATAATGGAACTCTCTTGAAAGGGTCTATAGCTTCCATTTCACTTTCATTTTCGTTTCCTTCACTATCACACATTCCTTCAGTATTACAACACACAACGAGAAACCCCAGGTGTTGGTCGAAAGTGAAGTATCGAAGGATAGTTCAGTTGCATTAAATTTTAGTGTCCAAAGTCGATAACGTTAACTTACTTGCCAGTAAACACAGGTTAGACTTGTGCCTTGCTATCGTTAGCATTTGAATTGTGGATTACTAGCGTTTGGAAAATAGTCGTTCGACAAGACAACACTTTTCAACTTGTTAACAACAGCTTTGCCATTACAGCCATACCTGAGTATCGACAAGTTGTTGTGTTTCTAGTTCGCCATAACATGCTTGAACAGAGTGAGCTAGAAGTATTATGAAATTCCCTAGCATTAGCTAGCTAGCAACGAATGCATATTAGCTACAGTTGACCTTCCAGTTACCAGTTTCGGATGATTACAGAACGTCAGTAGTTCAGCTAAACCAGAATTGTCTTATTGGGGAAAACATCCGCGTTCATCTCAAACTATATTTAAATATCACATACATTCAGTGTATAAAAAACTCTTCCTTTTCGCCAACTGTGGATGCAAGAGATTGCCTGACACTCACCTCCGCAATACTGCTCCTTCTTGTCAAAATTGTCACTCACCTTTTGCCTCTGTAGCGCCATCTGAAGTACCGGAGCGGGATAATTAGTTCAGACGTAGGCTTTTACAGACAGTAGCAGAGACGGTTGATGAAGCGGCCTAGTTGTATCTAAAATATTATTCTTCCAAAAATGTCATGCCTGTATTTTATAAGTAACTATTCAATAACTAATTATAATTACAGCTGCAGTTAAACCTAGATTAGCAAGCAGCATAATTCAAGACATAACTTATATAATAGGGCCTAACTCTACTTCATTCTGAGTGATTAAATAAAAAAAATATGATGAGGCCTCTGGCCTACTAATACAAATACGGAAATCATTATAAAAGCTTAACAGGCAATCTTTGTTGGAATGAAACAATAAGCCAAGTGTACCTTTGGTTATTACCAACATCATAGCTTTGGAGTATTGCAAGCCTGTCATATTTCTCACAAAAAGTGTTTTAATATTCTAAAATGGCCTCATACTCTACAACACTGGTTGCAGTTTCGGTTAGAGATGACTGGAGAGTCTGGCTTCTTGGTAGTGTGAAAGTGGGTCTGGCCTACACATCATGACACTGCGGGGGTTGGGGGTCTGGTCTAGACTGTGTCTAGGTCTTAATAGGTCAACTCTGCAGATGACATTGAACCACATGCCAATGTGGACTATCAATGCCTTTTTCCCACATAGCCAAATAACATACAGTACAGTTGTGTTTATTGAACACTTTCTGTCAAACTGAATAGCCTACAGGTCATGATGTTGGTATGCTTGAAGGATTTGCCTGCTGTGACAATAAACACAGTGGCCTCGATATGTCTGATTTAAGTTATGTGTGTGTGACTCCAATGACACGTGTACTTGACTACATTGTGTCTGCCCGCACATATGACAAAACCTACGTTATTTTTTTCCAAAACGTGTGTTTACCATAGGCGTTAACACACTCCACACCAATGACGTCTAGGTCTAGGAAATCTAGCTCTGTGTCCCAGACAGATGGCGCTGTCGAATCGATAGTTGACTTTCTGCCACGGCTAGAACATTCCACCTCTGTCCCACCCTACTGAAGGGGAAAAGAGCAACTTATGCAGATTGCAAAAAATCGTTTGTCAAGCACACACTTTACAATACAGATATGTGATGTATATCCCGCACTTAAATTAATGTTTTTTACTGACAACTAGAGCAGTACAGCGAAATCACACCAGCGCCATTAGGCCTACGAGTTGGCGCACTGGCTTACTTTTTTCTGCTTGCGTACGCACTTATCTAGTTTCCTGGCTCCCATTGCAGGTTAGTCAAATGAAGCATTTGAAATAACAGTCGCAGATATCCCATAGAAATCACTCACTTCACAATTAACTAGTAAGCCTATTTTCATAACTTAGTTATGATTCGACTACCATCTTTGCATAAGTTACAATATAAAAGGGGGACATAAAAAGCAAGACAATGACATAGCACACAATGAATGTTGCAAATAAAGCGTTACGGTAAATGTGTGAAAATCAGATAAAATATTGGAAACTTCCCCAGTTGCGGACACGTGACTCTGGAAGAGAAATGAGATCGCGTGTGTTGCGTAAATGTCCCTCCGCCATCGATGATAAATCTCATTAATGTAAAACTACGTCTCATTCAGATTGTCTGTGGCTCAAATACTTCAATGTATCAATTTCCATAAGTATTTAAGAAACACGTGATTTCTGTCATCATCTTTCCATAACTATACCCGAGAACGTAATGTTAAGGGAACTATTTTCGCGGAGGAGAACTGAGACCAAATGGGACCAAATCTAACCTTTTTCTATGGGAAGCCATGATGGAAGTTTGAGAGCAGCGGAGAAACAAGAAAAGGAAAGGGGACATGCATGGAAAATCGTTGAAAATGATTTCGTCAGAAATACAGTAGCACATTTTCATCATCAAGGTGGAGGCTGTCAATCAACCCCGAAATTTGTTGGAATTTTATGACCGTGGATGATTCGATGGGAGGTATTTTAGCGTAAATTCGTTTTTTTTTTTTTTTTTAAATATACGTGCTAGCTAACTATGGAGCTAGCCAGCTAGCCAGTCGCTATCCAGAGCCACAGTACGTGTGTGCAAGTCGTCTGTCATAGTTCTGGCTTTGGACCGTCGGAGAGGATCCTCTCCGCCTTTGCAGCTCAATCACGGCGGCTGCGACGGTCTCAGAGACTTGGCGTGCTTTCAAATTATTGCGGTGCGAGACTTGGAGGATTGTCTACCTTTTCACTTGGAGGATTGTAAGCCAGTTTGTGGGATCTTGGAAGCCGGGCCTGCGGTGGCCTTCCTTTATGAGCCAGCAGCAGAAGCCATTCTAGCTAACGTTAATAGCCCTGAACGTCAGTTAGCTAGCAAGAGCTAGCTAACATAACCATTGACTTCAACGGGACAGCGAAATCAACCAAGCAAAGGCATTTTAATAAAACACAGTACTTTATAGTAAACTGGCAAACCCAAGGACACCTGCCAGAACCATGGCTGCGATAATAAAGGAGTTTGTCAGTAGAAACAAGAGAAGATACCAGGAAGATGGATTTGACTTGGACTTGACTTGTATCCTCTTTTGAAATGTCTTTATTTTTGATCTAACACTATCTAGCTGTAACGTAACGTTGACTGTAACGTTAACGTTACGTTATTACCATGAGGAGGTAATACCCAACTTTCTCACCTAATGGCTTTTCCCGAATGGTTATCGTTACTGGAGCTAGCCCTACTAGCTTTATCAGTGCTGTCAGCGTTCCCTAATACTGTTGGTTTGATTTAACAGTAGCCAGAGAGGTAACGTTAATGTATGTTCATCAATTTGGTTAGTGATCTGCCTATCTCGCAGACTGAGCTACATTAATGCTTGATTGTAACATGTCAACTATGTGAACTTGGTAGTACTGGTTGTATGATAAGGTAAGGCAGAAACACAGCCCTAGCTTATCTGAAGGGTTGAAATCTGAAGTCGTTTAACGCTGTGGTCTACTTGTGGTGAGGTAGCTGCCAATTGTAGGGACCAGTGTTATCTGACAGCTCGGAGTACTGTAGGCTGTAGTCTTCAGATGCGTTCCTCCAAATCGGCTTCTCTATTAAGCAGCCCACATTATGTATATGTCTAGCAAATCATATGCCATTTGTGAAGGACTTTTTTTTTCCTTTCCATCTCATGCATTTGTAGTCAAACAGCTTCATATGTTGTGTATAAGTAAATATTTCATTCTATGCATTACCTGAAGTAATGCGCAGGAGGTTGAACTAATGGTTTATATTTTATGGTGCCTTCAAATATGATGGCCTACATAATGCATTGGATTAGATGGAAATTGACAATCATGGCCAGCTACACAAAGAACCATTGCATCATCAACTCGCAGAAAATAGCATCCCAGCTGGGGGGGGGGGGGGGGCTTGAGAGATGGGTCATATAGCACTTGGATTACATATTGCATCGACAATAGGCTACTAAGAGTCAGTCGGCTATTTCCCTTGAAAAAATATGGATATCATGTGGTGTTGGTCGATTTTTTTTTTTTTTTTTTTTTGGATGGTGATGATGTAATGTTGGTGCTGTTCATCTACGTGGTCAGATTAATAGGCTAGATGGAGTACACTTATAATTCTTTACGTATGTGAATACTCTTTTGCAGATGTAGTCATGTCCAGGAAAGGGTTTTTGTCCTTAAGTGCAGTGAAAATGACGGATGTGACAAAGATGTGGCTGCACTTGTGTGCTGTAAGAAGGGCACAAGTAATTCTGTATAGCATCACCATAATGTGTGGTTTCTCACGGTCAAGGTGGATTTGAATGTGTTCTCAATTTCCTGTTGCCAAGCTGATGTTGCTGATTTAACTGACGATTTTGACTCGGTGTGCCTTTACCATGATACACTATCAAACTACATGAATCAGGTGCTACAGCATGAAAGAAAGTCCTGCTCTGTACCATTTCAGCACAATAAGCCTTTGCTTTTGTGTGTGCACCGTGAAGCAGTCAGTGAAATGGTGATTTGGCAAGTGTGTTAGTGTCTTATTGGGCTCATCTCTGTGTGTTGAATCATTATTGAGCGGTAGGCTGTACATGGCACGAACACCATATTGATATTATGTGTATGTCCATTGGTTCTGTCACAGTAATGGTTACCAGCACTTTGGCAGTTTGGTATGCTTGTGTCATTGGAGACAAGGGGTTCTCATAGGAGGCAGTGAAATAAATGTCCGAACATCTGTGTCTTAAGAAGTTGCTTGTGATTTTAAGCTTCAAGTCCCCTCTGTTGTTATGGCCATGCATATAATTGCCCTATGTACTGAAGGACTAAGAATATCCCCCACTAAGCGTTTTCCCAGATTGCCATCATAAATCCACACACACATTTGTGGTGTTTGGTGGTAGAGTGGTTTGAGTACAGATATCCATTGTCTCTTCACATTTTGGTGCTTTTTAGTGTCAGCAGTAGGCCTCTCTCAAACATTCAGGCTTCAGGTTAACTTTCAGGATGTTGTATCTGGCTATGCCTTGGGACACACTTTTGTCATAATACTACAAATGGGTGATGCATATATTGCCCATTAGCAGTTGCTTGTTACTGATATAAGCCTAATTCCATACCTAACTATATAAAATGTGCGTCAGCTGCTTCTTCTCCGGTGGTAAACATGCATTGTCACATTGGTCTGCCTGTGAATCTTTTGACGTCCAGACGGTCTGGATTTTGAGGTGAACTGAATAGTATCATTTCTCGTTTTTGACAGTGGTCGCTATGAAGCCATTGCAATATCTGTCTTGTCAATTAGCACGCTGAGCTACAGTTAATAGACCAAGGCTGAGAGGTCTGTTGTCTTTGCACAGCTTGTTGAAGTATTGACAAACTTGTCATCCCATCTCACAGTTTGACTCTGTGTGTGAGTAGGAAGATGGTAAGAAAACATGCATGGTACAAAAGGACAGTAAGTAGGCAGTGTTCTTCCCAAGCTGTTAGCACTCAGTTCTCAGTGTAAGAATATACTGCTCAAAAAAATTAAGGGAA
>NW_027468674.1:17705889-17738389 GCF_046254945.1 Alosa pseudoharengus | reverse complement strand
GTGTCTGTCTCTCTGTGTGTGTCTATCTCTGTGCGTCTCTCTGCGTTTGTATAGGCGCATCCGCGCGTGTGTGTGTGTGTGGGTGGGGGGGGTGTAGAGGCATTGTGGACGGTAGAGAAAGGAGAGAGTGGGCGAGTGGCTGGGCCCGGGACCCTGGGCAGCGGGTGATTTTATAAGGTGCCTCTGTGTGGGCTGGCGGAGCATTGAGGTCTGCCCCAGAGGTCCTCGTGGCCCAGGCCATCTGGTCGCCCGGCTCCCACAGCCCTGCGGTACAGTTCGGACCCGCACTGGATGGACTGGGAGTGGGAGGGATGGGAGTTGGGCTGGTAGTTAAGTTAAAAGTTAAAGTTGACTTATGGTTATGGAATTTAGTAGATATGTAAAACCGATATGTCAGTTGTCAAAAAGGGGGGTAGATGGTGAAGGCGATATGCTGCAAAATTTTCATTCAAAAGCATTTAATTATGCAAACTTTTCTTTCTTCTTTTGATACACAATTGTCTATAAACTTGCATCACTTGCAAGTGTAAATCATGTGTATCATGTTAATCCAAGAGCTGAGTGATAGCTCTATAATATAATTAAATAGATATAATTATTTTCATAGAGTAGGCCTACACAATGGGCTACAGTATGTGCTTAAGGGACCTGTCACAGAGGATGCTTTGCGATCATGTGTGTAAGTGCACAAGAGAGGGGGAGGAAGAGGTGCATGCGTGATGGCAAGTGTTATGGTTGAATAGTTTAACAAAATTGTTTTAAAATAGTTCTTAGGCTATTTAAGCATGCAATTTTTGTCCATATGTAGGCTATAAGATACACTTTTGAGAGCCTAAAAGCTACGTCAATAGCCAGCTCAGGACGCGTTTTAGTTCAGGTCGGATTAAATTACGGCTGGCCCTGTGTGCGTGTAGTCTTTTCTGACGGTGCATTTCAAAAAGGAGCAATTAGACTTTTTGACGGTCGCTATCGCATAATTTAGGATTTGTCTACTATGTACTATGTCCGCTGAGGTGTCCCGTTATTCACAATTAACGGACGAGGCGGAGGCAGAGAACTCCCGACATGCAGCACCCGAGTTTGTAGGCTAACTAGTAAACGACATATCAGTAACGTGCATCAATCAGGAATTCGCTAAATGAAGGAAGTGGGTGCTTTACTTATTGATCCGGATCAAAGAGACAATAGCTTACAAAGTGGTGTTTTTGTAACTTCAGTGTAGATTATTGTGATTCATTGCAACTTCAGCAATGTAAAGTAGGCTACCTTCCTTACCTTCGAAAAATAGCTCTTTAGGCCTACAACTGAAGCCCAGTCTACAGTTTGCCTTAGAGATGCACCGATATGGAATTTTAGGGCCGATAACGATAACCGATATTTATTGGTTTGTTGTGGCCGATACCGATACGATAACCGATAATATTACTCTTGAAAAAAATTTGTGAAAAGTGATTTGGGGAAAGCATTTAATAAGCATAATTTTATTGCAGTAATTTTACCTACCACCAAATGATGGACAGAACTCATAATAGTCCTCAATAGTACGACAGTCAACAACATAACAGTAGCCTAGCCCTACAGTATGTGTGGCTCCTTTAAGTGAACCTGACGTCAGTGAATTGCGAGTGAGTGGCTAGAGAGTATGAATCGTTTTTATTTAGGACTAAACGCTCATAAACGGCTCAGCTTGGAATAAGCTACAGTATAGCGACCAAATCAGAGTTTGTGAAGGAAACTTAGGTTTAGTTTCAACTGCGGGTAACTGAATAAAGCTGCAACTCCTCAGACTGTATCTTATGTCCGTCTACTCTGTTGCGCACAATCTGCTGCAGCAGAAATGAAAGGCGTTAGCCCCGAAGGTTTTAATAACTTATTATGATGACCTGTCTAGAACTGAAGCACGAATGGTTAGCATATTTCTAGGTAATAATACAAAACCCAAGCTAAAGTAATGCAAATATAATACTAAAACACAACTTAGAACTAGGCCTACTTATGTACTCGTCCCACTAACGAGTTTGTTTATTTGTTTCCCCGACCAGCGCGGTAAAGTGCAAACACACCAGCACAAGACTGCTCTAGATAGGGCTGAGCTCCGCTCTGTTAAGGTTAAATGGTGGATCATTCACGAGAGGATTTTGAGATGCACAGATTCCCAAATGAACGCATATCCACAGATTTTGTCATTTGTCATTTGACATTATATTGAGGAAAAAGTATAGCCAACCAAGCTCAAGTAGGCTAGCTCAGCGTAGCCAGACGGACCTTACGTAGGCCTAAATTAGGACTTTAAAAAATATCGGCGCAAATTATCGGCCAGAATTCTGTTATCGGACCGATAATAGTATTTTCATTTTTTCACTTATCGGCTAATAATATATCGGCCGCCGATATATCGTGCATCCCTAGTTTGCCTCAGTGAGAAACTTTCTCTATGTTCAGTCTTCGATCCTGATTGGCTGCATTCATGCTAACTAACAAATCAGACAGTGTAGTGAGCGGGACAATGCTCTTCACTACAGAGTAGCAAATGCAGGGAGTGAGAGACGCTTTACAGACAAAGTAGCGCGTTTCATTCTTTATCCATTTCACTATCAGCTTATCGGTGGAAAAAATGGCCGATACAGATTATTATAAAAATGCTAAATATCGGCCCTAATAATCGTCCCAGCCGATAATTGGTCGACCCCCTAGTCTGGTTCCTTGCCAATCTGTTCTCACTGAAGCATTGTAAGTGTAGCCCAGTGGAATACCAGATGACTCCTCTGGTCCTTTACAGAAGTAAATTGTAGATACTCACACACACACACACGTCACCCATCAGTGACATGTTCCAGTGTTGGTTCACCTTGTGAACTTGTTTGAGGAAGTGTGTGAGGCAAGGGGCTTGCCAAACTCACCACTGAAGTACGCTATGAGCTTACTGTGAACTTGCTTCTCTCTCTGGGGTTTCACCAACTGCGTGTTGGTAAGGTGCACCTCTTGATCCAGATAAGCCTGTGTGGTGTGTTTGCGTTGCAACAGACAAAATGACACATTAAGACCTAAGAGGCATGTTTGCATGCTTGGATGCAAACATGCTTTTTTTGCACGAAGAGACAAGCACTAGTATGACCTGACCTGTGCAAGAAGATGTCTAACCAGTTGTGTGAAAGCCACTGAAAACCTTTAATAGCTAACTTGCATCTGGACTCAGACAGGAAATTGAGGAATTTCCTATCTGTTCTTCACAGCTGATGAGCAGTCTGTTGGTCTACGTTGAAATACGGCAGCTTATCTTTGCTGTAGATCAGTCAACTGTGTTGCGGGCAGTGTTGGACAAGTTACTGAAAATTAGTAGTTAGTTACAGTTACTACTTTCAAAGGTAATTGGTAATACCTTACCAATTACTGTATATCAAAAGTAATTAGTTACTAGAGAAAGTAACTTTTGAGTTACTTTTACGTCTGCTTTTAAAATGTTAATATGAACAGTACTGAATAGTCACACACACAATAAATCTAAATTTTAGACCTATTTATTGTAGTTTCAACGGGTCTTCAAATCAATAGCCTTGTACAGTACATGGGTTCTCAAACAATCACCCCAAAACATTCTACAGTGCACACAGGCCCCCCTGACCTCGATTTGTGCCACCCTCACCATCTAGGTGGTTTGATAGTACCCTGCCTACTACTAGTCTTCTACTACTACTACTACTACTACTACTACTACTGCATGGTGGTGCACTGGCACTGAATTCTGCAATATAGTAATAAGTTATTATTATCATCATTATTATCATCATTATTATTGCAATTCTTCTGTAGGCTACATGGAATGAGTTCAATGGGATGCAATGTGAGACAATGTTAAATGGCCTATTTTCAAAGTGGTTATTGCTGCTCAATTTTGTACACACGCACACACACAACCTTAGGTTGTCCTCATCCTGCTTTGAACACAGTTGTATAGCATTTTAAGCACCATCAGTTTGGGAAAAGCCTGCGCTGCACAAGTGACTGACCTACCGAAATAATTTTTAATGCGCATCCGAGGGTTTGGGGATGTTGTCGCACACTACAAAAGGTTGTGGTGCTCAACCTGTTACTCTTCAGCTAAATAAGGAGTTCCAGAGAGAAGTTGTATGTTCCGTCGCAGGCAAATGAATTCATAACACCGTGGACGTCAATTCCGGTGTAAACATACCAGTCGTGCAAATAACTCAAGTCGCTGTAGGCTATTTGTGGAGGTTTTTTTATTTGGTAAGTGAAATCCACATTTTCCTAAACGTGTGCTTGCCTGTGCCAAGGCTATATATGTAGGCCTATTGGTGTTGTGTTGTGGCTATGTTGTAAGAATGTGTAATTGATATAACAAGGTTTTTGCGCAATAGGCGAAAAAGAGCAGAGAGCTAAACAACAATGCGCTGTTACTGTAGTGGGGCTTACGAGATGGAAACGAAAGGGAAAAGGCGTTTAAGATGTCCATTTAAAATTGCAGCCTAATGCACTCTTGCGTGTTTTAAATTCGTAATAAGGAGGAATGTAAGGTAAAGAATCCATCTGCAATCCAAACTTGCAACACAATCGCGGGAAACACAGCTAAGGTCGGGAGGCGTTAGATCAGAAGCAGCAAATGTGCGTCTGTCATCTTGTCTGCAGTAATTTATTCAAGATCAACAGAATAACGCAAGTAACGAAGTCATGTAAATTTCAGTAACTGTTATTGCGTTACTTGATTTACACAAATACTTCGTTACATGCTTGTTACCACTAAAAGTAGTGGAATTACAGTAATGCATTACTTTGTAACGGGTTACTTTCAGTACTGGTTGCGGGGCACATTGACGTTGTCGAGCAAGCAGAGATTTTCATCAATATGATCAGTCTGGAGTTTGGATGTCAAGAAACGTTTCACTCGTGATGTTTCAGTTTAGCTGCTGATATGGGCTCTGAGGCTCAGCTAAATATATCTTTGTTAAAGTTGTAGAATATGAAGTCTTGGAATTGGCTTCAAAGTCAGAATGTCCTCTGTTGACGGGTCATGTGAACAAGACGGCAATTGGAGGGAAAAAGAGGGCAATTGGGGGAAAAAAATCATTCGGCAGAAATAAACTGGCTAGAAATTGGCATCCAAACATGCGCTGTGTTAGACATGGATGTTTTACAAGCGGGCCAACTTGTTGCTCAATCGATGTCCCACAATCCATTGCAAAACTACGTGCTTCCACTGATAAGGTTCCTTTTCAACATGTCTTCTGGAGATTGTGAATGGTCAGCAGCAATCCTTGTCCAAAGTTCACCTGGTGTGAATCAGACCCACTGCTGTGATGACATTAGTTATGTGTGGCTGTGTGGTCTTGTTATGTGTGTCTGTGGCTTTGTAATCTGTGGATCTGTGAAGCAATATGGCCTACTGTACAATCATAGCAATTGTACATACAAAATGCTCTCTCTGATGTATCCAGGGGATGCAGTTAGACTGTTAGGGCAAACAGTGGACCAGCCAGACCCTTATTATTTTGAAAATTGCGTATTAAAGAATGCATTAAGCAAGAAGTTGCAGTAGTTTTCTCTGTAATGATTTTCTACAAATTTGAATTCTTGGAAGCAGTAACTCTTGCATTAAGGTATCCTGGGTTGAAAAAATGTTAGGATGCATCTATGATTGTGCCCATGAATTTCTGTAGAAGTAGAACTATTGTTTGTTAAACCAGTATTGTTTTGAAAATACTTATTTTTATACCTCTTGTGACTGAGATTTGACATGTTTATTTGCTTTGTCCTCGGACATCCAGCAATCCATTTACTCACTGTGCTTTTCCTTAACGGCCACTCAGATATTTATCCAAACATAATCGCTATGGGCTTTCCTGCCCAGAGAATCGAGGGGGTGTACAGAAACAACATAGACGATGTTGTACGGTAAGTCCTCTTCTTCTCTCCGCCTCATCAGATTCTCCAAAAATAGACGGCTCTAAAAAACGCTTCAACCCCAAGGGTAACGTCACACCGTTTTTTCACATTTCGTCTTATCTCGTCTCCAGTCTTCCAAGAAGAATTTCATCTAATTATTTGTTTACTACTGAAATCAGTCTGGCAGCCGTAAAAAAAACCAAATGGTTATCTACAATGGCATGCCAAGTCTCCCTATCTGCACCATGAGGACACATCCAAAAGTCTATGATAACCTCAATTTGGTCACTTGTCTCCTTAAAAACAATCTACTGATCTGAAGCAACCAAACCATACACAAGATTTTTTTTTTAATTAGAAGATGGTCCAGTCAAGTTATGTACACCTTGTGATTTAGTGTTCTCTTAGATTTCTTTAACATGGGGCTAATTCCTCTGCAGTTGTAACATGACTCTCCTTGACTCTCTTTTTATAGACTTTTCTCTTTTTATAATAAATGATAACGTTTATATCGCCTTTCGCAAACCCATGGTCTCTTTACATGTTTATTTGTGATGACCCACATACAGTAGATGGACTTGCAAAGATAGATGTAGACATCTGTCTGTTAGTCTTGCATTTCTCTAATGCCACTCTTGACGTCAGAGGTTGAGGTTATTATCTTCATGCTCACTGCGGTAACAAGTGTTGATGAGGTGTAGGATACTTAGTGGTGTTTTTAGAGGATGTACATGTCTGATACCAAGAATAGTAAACATTGCGTAATTCAAATGTTAACTGTCATTGTTTTCTTCCTTCGTCTCTGCAGGTTTCTAGACTCCAAGCATAAAAATCATTATAAAATCTATAATCTGTAAGTATACAATGCATGCAATTGAAGCTTCTATACAAGTTGTAAATACTATGTCAAAGTTGGGCCTATTTATTGCCTGGTACAGAGAGGGGAGAAACTTTCCTCTATCCATTTTTCATTTTGGTGACTGAAAAGTTTTCTAATGCAGCCTTATCAGTTCCATGTGGTCAGGCAAGGGACACTGTATTTTATATGAGTAGGATTGGCTTCCCCCTGCATCTTGATTAGCCTCAACGCATCTACAGTGTCTGAATGAGTGTCTGTCTATATTTACATGCAATGCAGGTTTTGTATGTGTATCTCAATATATATCTGATGTTTTGTACTTTTCTTCCTTGCCTTAGATGCGCTGAAAGAAATTATGATGCTTCCAAATTTAATTGTCGTGGTAAGTTATGATACTGAATGATACAGAAAAGGAGAGAAGGCCACACTTTGCAAACAACAATCCTACATACAGCACATGTCCGCGTAGGGCTTTCTTCAGTGCGCCATTTCTCCGATTCTGATTAATCTAAATTTGGCCCAGCACACTTCAAAACAAAAAAAAAGAAAAGATTAAAGCCTGCTCCTACTGTAGAATTCTCACATTGAATGAAACAATGATCGTAATCAACTGTTAAGTTGTAAAACCAGCTGTTTTTGTTGGTCCACCTCTGTATTAAAGGATCTCCGTGTTTCTTCTGTCCTTGTAGTGGCCCAGTACCCTTTTGAGGACCATAATCCTCCACAGCTGGAGCTCATTAAGCCCTTTTGTGAAGACCTTGACAAGTGGTTAAGCGAGGACGATAATCACGTAGCTGCCATCCACTGCAAGGCGGGGAAAGGGCGCACCGGTGTGATGATATGCGCGTACCTGCTGCACCGTGGCAAGTTCCTAAAGGCCCAGGAGGCACTGGACTTCTACGGCGAGGTTCGGACCAGAGATAAGAAGGTGAGCAAGGGCGGGTGTCCAGCGAAGTGCCTGACGGAAAAAAAGAGTGAGGTCCTGAAGTAAGAAAAATCACCAGCTGATTGCGGAGAATGGTGTGCGATCTGTTTTAGAGTCTGCAGTTGTCTGAGGAAGGGTCAGGGGATCAATGGTCAGAGCCCAATCATGCCTGTAGTCTTTTAAGATAAAGGTGTACGCCAAAAAGCACACTGCAACTGCACTTTGGAGACTTTGTACTTTGTTACCAAATAGCCATAAGCTTCTGACCAGTGCGTTCTCACTCAACAGTTGTGGTTTAAAAAACACTGTGTACACAGTTTCATTCAGTTTAGGTTGTGAGCCACATGTGATAAGTAGACCAACTTTTATATTAAAGGTGCTATAAGCAATGTAACATGGCTTGTAAGATAAAAAAAAAAAATTGACACATACAGCTTACATCACCTCACCATCCGATAGATAGATAGATAGATAGATAGATAGATAGATAGATAGATAGATTATTGATCCCCAAGGGAAAATTCAAGACTAGCTGCCTGTGCCACAAATACACTGTAAAAAACAGCCTAGGCTCCAAAAACATAATAAACTGTTCCAGCAAATCACCGACGAGATACGTTTGGGAGAGTTTCAATTGCACGGGAGGGAGGGAGGGGGATGGAGTAGCGAGCTAGCACCTCTCTTTTGTTTGAACGTCAATAGAAGTGACGTTACCCTGCATCGCTTATAGCACCTTTAACCTGTAAACAGATTATCTTTACGTTCTTGTTGTGTGTTAACTTTGTGTGATGTGCGTATCTTGACGTGTGTCTCCTCAAACTCCCTCTCCCCACAGGGAGTTACTATCCCCAGCCAGAGGCGGTATGTCCACTACTACAACTACCTGCTGAAGAACAACCTGGAGTACAAGCCTGTGGCGTTGCTCTTCCACAAGATGGTTTTTGAGACCGTACCCATGTTCAGTGGAGGCACCTGCAGTAAGTGACTCACCTCTCTCTCTCGTTGTGGTTTAAACCACCACCCCGTCCCACACGGAGTTATTGGCCAATGTCTTTGCTAAGCCCTTTTTTTAAGCGAAAACTCCGGCAATTTTTCCCACATAGATCTCTGTTTCTCGAGGTCACCGAGTTCTGTCGGTACGAAAAGAAGTGTAAATGTAAACATGGCCCCAGAGTGTAGCACTGTAGCTGCCTGGCCGCTCTAGCTGTTAGCTGCAGCAACTCGAGCTAGGTAGCATCGTCTTTTTTCCGTACTGACAGTACTCGGTGAATTCTCCTTTAATTTTGGGTGGTTGGTTTCTTCAGTCCCTCCTGTCGACTTTGTGATCTTGATCTATCCTGTCTGACACACATCTGCATGTGTTTTGTCCTTTAACCTGTGCAAAGACCGTGGGGTGGGGGGGTGAGTTGCTGACATTAACCTCAGAGCAATGTTGTGTCCATTTCATTTATTTGTTTATGACTGGGAGTGATAATTTAGGCAAAGAACACTGTTCTCCACGGTCACTTGTTTGTCACTTGTACTTTTGGACAGAGTAGTCATTGGTTACAATCTCTGTAGACTGGACTTGGAGTGCTTACCTTATGAAAGTTGATTTTGCCAAGTCTTTAGACTGGTGATCTGGACCACCCTCAGCTCTTAGAGAGGGTTTCTGTGTTTGTGTGTGTATGTGTGTGTGTGTGTGTGTGTGTGTGTGTGTGATGTGAAGAGTGAGTGACGACAGCAGACCTTGTCGGTTGTATTAGAAAGAAATCATTCCTGCGGAGTCATCATGCTTTGGCCTTCTCATTGTCGTGTCCCTACAGAGTGGAACCGCAGCCTACAAACACATGAGCCATTGGCAACTTCACCCTTAGAAAAACTTGTGCAGACACTTTGTTGGCTCTTTTAATCGCGCCTACACACACACATTTTCCTACACTTAAACACACACTCTCATTACAGTCTTTTCAACACACACACGCACACGTAAATTCACACACCTAGTTCACCTAAAGTCCGCTCGCTTTTCACCTATGACTGTCAGACAAAAAGCTGTTATTTTGGTCAGTGGATCGCCTGTCCTCCAAAAGCAATACTGGTATTAAGTGTTGAGGTTCCAAACAGCAGTCAGTCACTTATCCCACCAGATTCGTGGTATAAACTCGGCACAGTACTACATGGAGTTAATGTTTTGAAAGCCCAGGAGTAGTCCCACTTTTCAGCCTTTCCCAGCACCTTGTTTATGAAGGCCTGGGCCACGTGTGTGTGTGTGTGTGTGTGTGTGGCTGTGTGTGTGTGTGTGTGTGTACTTACAAAGCCTTTTCCCCAGAATCCTTCACCTGCCCCATCTCACCGAGCACCCTCTGTTGGGCCGGAGTGATGGCCCCACTGCCCGCTTTAACCTCCTTCTTTCTCTCTAAGGGGAGACTGGTGTTAAAAACAAGAGCGAGCAGAATCCCCATGGTTTCAGGAAAGGGAATTGGCACTGGGGTAAAAATCAGCTTTTTTTTAAAAAAAAAACTATCATATTCTGGGTTGTTTTTTTTATTATTATTTTTCATTTAGTTTCACCTTTATCATATTTTTCCCCTCTCCCCCATCATTTAGTTTCACCTTTATCATATTTTTCCCCCTCTCCCCCATCATTTTCAGTTCAGAACTAAGTGGTTCAGTTGAATGTTGGAATACGTTTTCTTTTCCCATTTTTTAAATCAATCAATCAAGTAAACCTTTTATAGAACCTGCTTCTCATACCCCCCCCCCCCCCTCACCCTACAATGAAAGCCCCATCCTCCATCTGCAAGTAGGAGGTCTGCTTGGTCAGCTTGTTCTCAGAATAGAGCCCTTAAGCATGTCCTTCTCTTTGCTCACACAAAAAGGTCCTTTTCTGCCACTTAATACTTCTGGCAGCCATACTGTTTGTCCTTCTTTCCTCTCCTCACCCAAATTTATCCATTTTTGTTTCTTTATTTATTCAAACTCCTATAGCGCATCCTGCAGATAATTGACATTTATTTGTCCTCTTGACATTTTTTTTGTTCTGAGTGGTTGACATCAAGCAAGTCTTGTTGATGGTGGTGTTTTTCTTTCTCCCTTTCGTCCCTTTGCAGATCCCCAGTTTGTGGTCTACCAGCTGAAAGTGAAGATCCACACTTCGAACCCCATTCACACGCGACGCGAGGACAAGTACATGATCTTCGAGTTTCCTCAGCCTCTGCCTGTGTGTGGAGATATCAAGGTGGAATTCTTCCATAAACAAAATAAAATGATGAAGAAGGTACGTGGCTTCGTTTTTTCTATTCTAGTCTGAAGGGTACTTGTGCAGTTTTAACTTTATTTACTATGCATTTATGTATTTGTTGATTTATATAATTCTTATGGAACGTTCCGTATCAATATGTGTGTTTATGGCCTTATCTGGGATTTATTTGTTGTGACCGCTCATTTTATCAGTTTATTCACTTGTCCCCTTCTGTGTTCTTATTTGTTCCAGGAGAAGATGTTCCACTTCTGGGTGAACACATTCTTTATCCCTGGACCAGAGGAGAACTATGAGAAGATGGAGAACGGGGGTCTGGTGAAGGACCTGGACAGCCTCCCGCCGACAGAGAAGGGCGAGAATGACAGGGATTACCTCATCATGCCGCTGACCAAGAATGACCTTGACAAGGCCAACAAGGACAAGGCTAACAGATACTTCTCGCCGAACTTCAAGGTGAGTGAACCTCATTCTGGTTACACCCCTCACCACTCGATACTTGCTCCGAGGCATATCCCATTTACAATGCCAGAACTGTATGAACACTAGAGTTTGTTAGCAGTCGTTTTTTTTTTGAGCTACAGCTAAAAGACTGTGAGGACCAATACAACAAAAATGCTAAGCCTATGTGTGCGTCCTCTTTTAAAGGCGTCCGTAGAGAAGTCAGTTAAAGAGGATGTGAAGGCTTAAGGTGTTTTTCCCTGTTGATGTTTGCTGTTTTGGGGACTTCTTGCCTTCCAAGGAAACAGGAATCGCAGCTCTTGGTATGCATTTGATGAGTAATCTTTGTTTCACGTCCTTACTTCCCCAGTCGAAACGTATTGTCGGGACATTAACCCTGAAAGGGGAAATAGGTGCTTATCGTTTCGGGATGTGTACATTCGTCAGTTTTTGTTTACACGATTGGATTTAGACGTGACATTCATTTTGGAAGTCTGTGGACTTTTCCCCCAGTCAACTGGAACTCTTCAAACTCTTGGGAAGCCCCTTGTGATTTTGGACATTGTGCGAAATTGTTTTCTCTCGAGTACATCGACCTGCTGAGTCATTTGTCTCTGCGAGTCCGGCATGCACCACGGCGCTTATTTAGAAAACACCTGGAATCGGCCACTGTGAGGGAACCACTGTTGTGTCGCAATGACAGTTTCAGTGGCATTTCAGTTCTTCCTGTCCGAAATGTGTGTCATGAGTTTTCTGGTGTGTTTTCATAGTGTTAGCTGACCAAAAGAGCTTTCTCAAATTGTGTAAGAAATTGACATGAGTTTGGTTTGGTGTTTGTTTGTCTGTGAAGGACATGAGGAACTAACCTCTGTGATCGTTGCATGACTTATGGCTACCTCTAAAGATTGACACACACTCGGGTTTTACCAAAAGGCCTGGGGGGTATTCCAAGTATGTGGGTTAGTGACTTAACCTGGGTAAGTTAACTCAGAGTAAGTGGTAAATCTCCTAATAGAAGAGCTGTATGGCTTCATTCTCCTAACAAAACAATGCCATAGGGCTCTTGTTGTAGGAGGTTTACCCCTTACTGAGTTAACTTACCTAGGTTTGTCACTTGGAATACCCCCCAAAGTTGCTCCTGGTTTCATAAGACGAGACAAACTGAGTTCCATGCCATTTCTATGCAAGTTCAGCTGAATGAATGAACTGTTGTTATCTGTGGACTGCATGTACTTCAACTCGAGCCTGTCAGCCTATAATTAGAAGATAGCTGGTTTTGAGCTACTTCCTCCTCGAAATTCGAGGCTTGATGTATCTACTTTTGATTGAAACACACACACACAAATACAATGTACAATGACTCTAGATGATTGTTTTATCTGACCGTGATCAATCGGAGGTTGTGGTAGACTAGTTTCTGTTTCTCTTTAACTTCCATTTTCACTTCACTCTTCCACTGAGATGGTTAACAGGAAACAGAGACGGTCATGACCTGGGCCTGGCTTCATTCTGCTTGATAAGAACCTGTATCAGAAGTCCCATTACTTCTTCTGTTACAGTGCAGTGCTTAAAATTCATTTTCAAAATGGGGGGGATTTATACAGTTTTGGTTTTGTTAGTACTTCTCTTTTGTTGACAATTATGCATGGTAATTGCCTCACATTAGTGTGATGCCTTATCATTTACTGACATATCCATGATAGTGTGGTATTTGATGCCATGTCTTCCATTTACATGATAACATGCATACAGGAGGAAATGTACAGGGCCACCTGCAGAGCATTTATTTGTGTTTGGGTGTCCCGCCTCTTCCCAGAACAACAGTTACACTCTCTTAGTCTCTCTCTCTCTCTCTCTCTCTCTCTCTCTCTCTCTCTCTCTCTCTCTCTCTCTCTCTCTCTCTCTCTCTCTCTCTCTCTCTCTCTCTCTCTCTCTCTCTCTCTCTCTCTCTCTCTCTCTCTCTGTGTCCCTTCCCTTGTCTGCCCTCTTTTACAGGCCCTTCTCTCTATCCCTCCCTCTCTCAGGATAAACTGCCGTTTTTTCCCACTCTAGCGTTTTTAACATGAGTCCAAATATTTAGTCCATTGGGGTTTTTTGATAAAAAAAAAAAAGCTATATTAGGTCATGTTCATAAATGTCATGTCTAGCACAAGGTCGTGTAAGATTTGTTAATTGCCTGAGTCTCACGGTCAATGCTTTAGATGTTGCCTCATACGTAACGTGAGCGTTACCTGTCTGAGGATCCTGAGGATAGCTAACACAGTCACGGGCACTACAGTTGCGGGTTCGGGTTCTAGTGTTTTCTTCCGAGCGGCTACACTTCTGATACTGTACAGACCTGCGATTTAGCTAGCACTCCATGGAATGCTTTTTCTCAGGCTGAAAGGTCATAGCAATAATGAAACCTGTCTCTGCCAGATGCTGCAACTGCAGAGGGGGTCGTAGCCTTGTAGGGAAAGAGGCCTACTTTGCGCGCGCTGTATGTTCATTTCAAGTAGATCCGCGCTCAATAGCTTCACCTGAACACTGGTGCATTATTAGAGAAACGTTGCTGTAAATGCAGAAATTTACCAAATTATAAGTGCTAAAATTGCGGGACTTCAATAAATTATGCGTAATATCCGCAATGTCATTGATGGTGGCACTTTTTCCTGCATCATTTCAGATCATTACATCATGGTTGTGCTGTAGTTAACTCATAAAATGTTACTTCTCTTCCAGACTGTTGGGAGATATGCGTACTATGTAAAGTATGACCAATTAAGTTCAGCACTAACACCAGAGGTAGTGAACAGAATTAATTAGCTTGAGGTGTGAGTGATTGGTTTGTGTTATGCAAGAATGACAGGACATGCTGACGTAACCTAACATCTTAGTCATTAACTGCGTCTGGTCTTTGCTCTCAGGTGAAGCTGTACTTCACAAAGACGGTGGAAGAGCCGTCCAACTCTGAGGCCAGCACCTCCACGTCAGTCACGCCGGACGCTAGTGACAATGAGCCGGACCATTACCGATACTCGGACACCACGGACTCTGACGCTGATAACGAACCCTTCGACGAGGAGCAGCAGATAACGAAAGTCTGAATATTTTTTATGGGGGAAATAACCGAAAAATAAACATGCATACAAAGAGACATATATACACACAAAAAAACCCTGAACGTTTGAAAAAAGGAGAAAACTTGAATATGAACTGAAAAAGCAAGTACCTTTTTTTTTTCTTTTTTTTTCTTTTCCAGGCTGAGGTAGTTTGTCACAAGAAAATGGCCACTGGTTTGTAGGGACAATAATCTCGACCAATCACTCTTCATTTCCTGCTTTTTTTGGTTGTTTGTTTGTTTTCTTTTTTATTTTTACTCTTTTGTCCCATTTCGCTCATGTGCAAGTATGGACACCGGCTCTCAGTCATAAAGGTTCACTAGCTATTATGTACATAATGTCACGTGGTTGTGGTTGCGGGTGGGAGTGGGGGGGGGGGGGGACTAATCACGCAATCAGGAGATGGGAGACCAGGGGCCGGGAGACAACTCAGTCAAAACAAAGCTACAACTCGCTGCTCCATCTCCTTTCCATGCCAAGGCCAGTGCTCCATGAGCTCTCTCTTTCTCTCTCGCTCTATCTATCTCTCTCTCTCTCTCTCTCTCTCTCATGTGCGCTCTATCGCTTGTTCTTTTTTTTCTCTTTCTCTTTGTTTCTCCCCTCCCCCTTTCTCTCTTCTTGTCCATGTCCAAACTATACGCAACAGGACAGAGTGCAGCAAGTAAACACAATCTCTTCCAGATTGTTTTCATCAGAAACGGCAATATGTAAATGGGCAGCTCTGACTGACCATTATTTTCTGTATTTTTGACTATGTGTCATATAGCCTAGTTAGTAGCAGTAGTTTCTGGCTTTGTTTGATCGTGTCAACCTTTCCTGTATTTTCTTCTGACCTAGTCGAAGAACACAGGGGAGCCGAATTCTCTGTAACTTCGGGGCTAACCCCATTTCCCTCTATCTGAAATTGGTTAGCAAATTCAGATTCAGTTTGCACACTGGATCGAGTTTAGATGTATATATCCGACATTAAAGATGGGTCGCTATCCAAAAGGTATCTTGTGTGCATGGCTATGTACGTGTTTGGCTGCGTGCATAAACGCCGACGTGAGCAATTTTTCTCGGCTCGAGGTGCTACTCCAAAAATGTCTTCAAGGTTGGCAGGTCTGATGTCCTGCTGTAGTCCCACGTGGAACTGATATCTCAGGACGGTAGAGCGCACTTTCTGCCCGTTACTTAACATGATTGCGTATAGGTAGGACATGGCGTCAATGCTCACCCTGTCTTTGCCCTTCTTTCTTCTCTGTTTTCCTCTCTTCTTTTCTTCTTTTTTTTCTCTCCCACTCTTCCCCAACACGCCTACTGTGAAAGCCTTCTCATGCTGTTAGCAGACTCGTGCAAGTCTTCAGTCTGTTTCACCAGGTCACTATTCTGATTGACATTGTGATACTACGATTGATATTATTTTTGGTATTATTATAATAATGATAACAATGATAATAGTGGGGATTTTATTTTTTAAGGCTCCATGACGTTTGAACAGTGTCCATTCCTTTTACAGTGGTCTTTTTTTCTTTGTTCACTTCAGGGCAGAAAAACAGTGACCCATGTATGTCTTTTTTTATTATTATTATTATTATTATTATTATTTCTTTTTGTTTTGTTTTTAAATATTAAGGTAATAACTATAATACACAAAACAGCAGGGAAACCAGTGTTGCAATAATGTTGACACTTATAGTTAATTGAGGAAAGTGTGCATGTTATTGAAATTAGAACCCTTGTCGTTTTAATAAATTATATACATGGTCTCTTTCTCATGAAAAGAAAACTGTCTCCAGTGTCGGTCAGAGTTGATTGTATTTAGCTAGGAGGCACATTGGCAGCAACCTCTTATTTTTAAGGATTTATGCAGGTATGCCCATTTTTCGGCAGGTCGTTATTTGGTTAGTGGAAAGGCTTTTAAAACTATTATTTGTAAGACAGCCCCCTCCACCAAATGATTCACATAGTTTTTTGTGTTTGGGTGTCTCTCTCTCTCTCCCCCTCTCTCCCTCTCTCTGCAGTCCTAATTTTTTGGCAGACGTAGGAGAGGTCAGTCTCTTCGCACCTGCTTTTGTGGTCAGTGTGCATCTGAACAGTCATCAGTGCAATGGAAGATCTGCAAGTGTGTGCCTGTACGGTCATATGTTACTAATGCAGGGTAGGCGTAGACATTTTTTTTGACAAGTATATGCAACGTTAATTAACTTTCAGTCAGTCACACCAACCTTGAATGAAATGGAGATACAGGCTATAAGTGAGAAACTAGACATAAATTGTAAATGTCCCCATGAGGCAGTGTTCCAGTGCTCCTTTTTGTGTGGTAAACGTTTATTCTACAGAAGGCCCGAGCTTCTTCTTCTTCTTATAAGAAGCAGCACCAATTTGCATCGCAGATTTGCTATTTTGAATGTATTTCCATCTTGTGATGCCAGTCTTGGACAAGTTGATGCAATCTCCTAGTACGCAAAGTGAAAGGCTTGATTGAATGCTTCTGGTTTTTGAATGTAAGTGCTGTGACCCAGGAATTAAATATGACACTGATGCTGGTTCAGATGCACACCTGACCTGACACACAATAAGGCATTTTGGAAAGGTTTCTCCTCGGACGTAAGAGCTTCTGGTTTCTGGTTTTTCTTTTCACCTAATTTTGTCTTGTTATTTTTGTTTTGAATAACAGACGTCAGATTTTTGGCTCCCTCTCCTCTGAATGCTGGTTCCTAGCCTTATTGCACATGGTCTAATGAGATTGGGATCATTTCGGGATATCCAGCCCAAGGTGCTTACCAACTGCCAAAACTTGCAATGTTCAATAACATTGGAGCCAAGAATCTGTTGCTTCTCACATGGTGCAAGTAGTCGCAGTCAAATGCGGCGCTTCTGTCTGTGTGTGTGTGTGTGTGTGTGTGTGTGTGTGTGTGTGTGTGTGTGTGACAGAACTGTTAGTTGCACAGCCATGTGCATATGTTCTTAAGTCCTCTGCTGTTGTGGCCCCTGACCAGCTGGGTTTCTGCCTTCTTGTATTTTTGTTTTTCAGCCTCTTCTGCTTTCTTATCGTTCTCTCTCCATTTCACTTTTTCAAACCGGTTTCATTCCCCTGGGAATGGGGCATAGTGCAGCTAAAGATTTTACATAAAGTCTTGTGCTTGCTTCAAGAAACATTTAAGAGAAAAGAAAATAGCCCTATATATGAAAAATATTGAAATATGTATAATTTTTTTTTGTTCTGTTGTTTTTTAAAGCATGCCAAATTTTTTAATCACCTGGACCCATTTCAATTCATGGGCCAGACCAAATATTTAAAAAAAGAAGAAAAAAAATAGACTTCAGTCTCTTGGGCAAGAATTCTTTCACAGCAACCTGGTATCATTTCTGTTGACATTATTGCTTTTGTTTTCTCAGTGAATCCCCCACTATCACACATTTACCTTGCCTTAGTTGTTTTGTTTTCTTCCTGCCCTGAACAAGTGTGTTCTGTCTATGGACAAAGATTAGTGTTTTTTTTTTTTTCTTGTTTTTTTTGTGAACTGCTAAATTCTTTCCTTGATTCTTTCCTATCTTGTTCACATTCAAAGCCAACCCAGGAAAGAACACTTTAAATCATGGATTCTCTTCTGTTTGTTTACATAAAAAAAAACTACATCACTGAAAACCTGCCAAAATTAAGCTCAACTTGTTTTTTTCTGTTCATGTCAATTTATTTTTCTTCCTTCTCCCTGTGTGTTTCTCGAAAGAGGAGTCTGAACCAGTGGAGAGGGTGTTCTTAGCCTTACTTGAAGTTGACTGCTCATTCTGCTTCTTTTTTTTTTTTTTTTTGGAGAAAAAAAAACTACCATTCTGCCCAGGCACTGACTTGATTACTTCAAGTACTTATTTAAAAAAATAAATAAAAAAAAAGCTACTTATTAGAGAAACATATTGTACTAGACTTTTGCACTGTTACAGGATTTTGCAGGGTTTCAGTCAGTCAGTGGTTCACAGTACACCCCCCCCCCCTGTCAGTTGCCCATGATTAAGAAGAAAAAGTAAAGTTGGAAGGCAGTTGTGGACAGCCTGGTTATAAACAAAATATTCTTTCCACACACAATCCCCATAGATACAGCTGTGATATGTTGACTGAAATTGTCCTGTTTTTTTGTTTTGTTTTTGTTTTTTAATTGATATCTGTTTATCAATGGTTAAAATGAAATAATAAAAAGTAACTATTTATGACAGTGTTCCTTACATCCAACCACTCTGCAGGTATTCTTTGTGTTCCATCCCCATCCCCCCCACTCACCACATCCCTACTCAAAACTTCCCCTTCACATAAAATTCTGGGTATATGACATTTCCAATTTGATTTCATGAATCTTAGCCACGGTTGTTTGTATCGAAATGTGTGTTTGAGCAACATCCTGTCCCTGTAGCTCCCAAACTTTGACAAAAAGAAAAAAATCATTTATTGTGTTTTTTTGTTTGTTTGTTTTTTTAGCCACCAGTACCTTATGATACTGAGAATCAGGCTTCAGGGGACTGGTCACTTCTGTCGGGGTTTTAGTTGTGGCACGCATTCGAACTGGAACAGTTCACAGGCAGCGTAAAAAAAATCAAATATCTGTTTCAAGCTTTAAAAAAAGAGTTTAGGGAGGGAGACGTGTTAATGACGATGATGCAGGGCTACAGGGAGGGTCGGGGAGGGCATGGTGCAAATCAAAGATTTTAGAGCGGAGCATAGCGCTCTAGAATCTTTGGTGCAAATGTCAAGGTGCCAGTGGGTAGGTCTAATATGTGCATAGTTGTAGTTTTTAAGCTGATTTGTGGAATATCTTAAAAGACGCCTGTGGTTGCCACAAAGTGCCTCTTGTTTGCCGTCACGAAACACAGAAAAGCGAGATGGAAAAACTCAAACTAAAAGTGCTTGTCCAACAGCACTTGTTTTAGAACATCCCATAACATCTCATCCCTATACACACACACACACACACACACTGAAAAAGGGGGGTGAACTGCACTAAATCGCCGAAGCTGTACCTGCAGAAGTGAGTGGGGGATCTGTGGCACTAGCCACTCCAAGCTTTTAAACTTTTTTTTTTTTTTTTTAAAAGACCTCCCCATCCCTCTCCTTTTTCCCTCCCAATTTTTCATTTTGCACAAACCATGTGTTAAGTCAAGTTTTTGTTTTGTTTCAGTCTTTTACAATTAATAAACAGCCTTATTCCATTTTCAGCCTGTTTCAAATACTATATTGTGCTGTGCAAATGGCAAAAGTTAAGCTGTCTCTGTGCACTTGACAATACACAACCAACCAATGTATGGGCAAAAGTAAAAAAAAAGATATAGAAGAAATTGTACTGCTCATTCAGATCACGTCCTTGTGTAATTTGTTTGTGTAAATTGCCCCTTTATCCCAATGTTCAACTGCACCATAAAGGAAAACAATCCAATCCAATAAAGTCTCATTCTTGTTGAGCACTGAGTGCTTCTCTTGAAACTGATGATCCTTCATCAACATATGGCAGGGAGGTTTTAGTGTAATTTCAGGTTTTTAAGGCTTTTATTTTTATACAGGGCCCATTGTGTTGATGTTTATCCCGCCTTTGTTGATTGTGGGTTGCAGGTTGTCGCACGTAAGCAGACGCCTACACATTTTAAAAACTGATCATACATTCTAACATGATTCACCACTAGTTGTCTTTTTACTGGAAGAGCGTCTTGAGTCTTGTCTCCCTGTGTGTCTTGTCCATGGCGCGAGAGATATGACTTTCAGCATGCTGTCGCCAGAACGGTCGGAAAATGCAGTTATTTACATGTTTTCAACAGACTTGGAAATATTTACTTCTTTGTGTAAATACATCTCTCTCCGCATCCTCCACACTCTCACACACTCACTCTCTTGTGATGAGACTTTTCCTTCCGTAGCTTACGGGTGTAGGCCTAGAACATTCCACGAATCAACACGTGGGATGACCTAGGTTGAAGCGAGCTGAGGTGTATTGGCCCCTGCAGGCACTAGCCACTACCAAACATCCACAAATGTGAATGACCTTGTCTCCGTGTTTGCGCCGCAAGTCTGTAAATAATGGCACGGTGGACAAACGTGACGAAACCCATTGGAGAAGAGTTTATATTAACGCCCACGCCTTTAAAAGAGACGGTGGTGTGTCCCCCCCCCCCTTTATTTTCCCTAGAACACACAGGAAGTAGGCCTACAAGCTCTGTGTCAAAAAGTATTAAGGCGTTTTTTTTGTTTTTTTTTGCAGCTAGATTTGAGAAATGGCTGAGAATTCAGCGTTTATTAACACCTTTTGTTTATTTATGCCTACCTTTTGTTGGTTTGTATTTGTTGTTAGTAGTTACTTTTGAAATTGTGAGTGTTATGAGCAAACTCGCCATCTGTGAAAGCACACAGGGCTTGTTTCCCCCCTCTTGGTTAAGTCTGCATCTTCATCCAGTTTTATACTTGCTGCTTTCCTTGATAGGCTCTCACCTCCATACTTGGTCCTCAATCCCAGCATGGTCGTCAATTCATCGTTGATTATTTCACTTGCAGCACTTTGTCCCCTGTCAGTGTGTGTGTGTGTGTGTGTGGGCCTTTTCTCTGGACACAAGTGGACATTTGGCGGTCCGATAAACCAGCTGTGTGGGGAGTGTCCTTTCTGAGACGTGGAAACAGTGATTCAATATCATGAACAATAAATCAAATTCTCAAAAGGAAACAGAAACCCACTGCTGCTAAATTTCTGTTGGCATTCAATGTTTGCATGGCATATAATTCCTCAAATAACAAACAGGGCACCAGAGATTAGTCTAAGACAAATGAGATGATTACAGCTGAAAATTGCCCAGAATATGCATGCCAGAAAGACTGACATCACTCATTGGGTTGCCCCACAAGGCAAGACTAAATCCGTCTGTCCATGTCACAAACCTCCAGATGTTGTCCATAAGGCCAGCGATATGATATTTGGTAGGTAACGGTCTCCTGGATGCCGCCCAAAAGGCAAGAAGAGATGCTCGTGTAAGTAAGCAGCTGTGGGATGCTGCTGCCCTGTAAAGTTAGAAGGGGAGTCTCGGGAGGAGGATTTGGAAGAGAAAGGCAACGTGTGGCGAGCTACGGTCTGCTTCTTGTTAGCACGCACGCAGCCCTCTGCTCTCGCAAAGCTTAATTTCATCTAGACAGCTTCTCACCTCAACAGCCTCACGCGGCATATGGAGCGCAGGGCCACTAGCCCGGAGGAGTCATGTGCTAGTCTTTAAATAATAATACATTTATTTATGAATAGCACCTTTGCGTTGGCTCATGTAGCCCTTAAGCACTTCATATGTTTCTCTCCTGTCCAGAACGAAATGCAGACCACTGTCAAATTCACGCCCGCACGTCAATTCAGTTGATGTTAAGGAGGTGTGTGTGAGAGTGAGTGAGTGAGTGAAAGATAGAGAGAGAGATGGGGGGGGGGGGGTTGGGGTGCAGTTTAATAAGTCGAAGCTATTGACTTTTTTCACAGAGTGACAGTATGCTGATATGTGACCTGAGGAATGTGTCAAGCGTGCCCCCCTCGCAGCCAGTGGAGTTGACCTTGGGTGCGTCCAATGGCTTCATTATTGTTCCACGTCGATGGGCAGTCCCATCCATCACCCCTGCCTGCCCAGGAAAACCGCTTCCTGATAAATCATCAGCGAGTTGGTCTCCAGGAATCCCAACAAAGTGGGAATAATTAATTTACTTCACCTCATTTGGTCAGGCTGGTTCATCCACTGATAGGCATGTTTGTACTAACCTTAGCAGTTGTGAGCTGCATGCATAACAATGTAGGATGTGTAGATGTTTAATTAAAATGCAACTGTATATACACAGACTCAAGGTTTGCCCTATACTTGGAATGGAACGGAAATGCGGGCTTCAATTAGTCAATCTGATCTTTCATGCAACCCAACCTTACTCCATTCTACTGCTATACAGTACTCTTCTTGTAGATTCCAGGCCTCAGTCTTAATAATTGAAATTGAAATAATCGAGCTGGTGTTGGACTAAGAGCAAGCTTCACACTCACTGATTAACCCCAGCAGTATAGCCATGCATTCTCCTCATTGAACGTTTCTCCCTGAATCTCTCTCTGACACACTTTTAACCCCTCCTCAGCCATCCCTCCATCTCTGGTGTTTTAGCAGAAGGCAGCCAACAGTGTTGTGGGTTTGGTGTGGCCCTGTGCTGGTTTGACAGGCAACCGGTGGAGCTGTGGCTTGGCTCACCCTTCCAGTAGGGCAGGCTCTGGCCCGGGCTCGCAACACTGCCAACGTTACCTAACTCGACCGCCTCGGAACCCGCTCAACTCCCCGAGAAGGGTGTGACATAACCGGCTCCCACACACTCACA
Organism: Alosa pseudoharengus; assembly: GCF_046254945.1. NCBI lineage: Eukaryota > Metazoa > Chordata > Actinopteri > Clupeiformes > Clupeidae > Alosa > Alosa pseudoharengus. The sequence goes on along the minus strand of NW_027468674.1, from coordinate 17,715,589 downwards.
CACACACACACACACAGTCCTCTTGCCTCTCCATCTCACTCGTTGCCTAAGGAGAGCGCACAAGCCCGGGGGAGTCGTTGGGAGTTTATTAATAACGAGAGAACCCAAATCCCAATGGCTGTTAAAGCCATCTGGTGTACTGGACGTCCCTGGAATTAACATGCTAATGTTGCTCTGCAAGAGCCAAGAAAAAAAAAAAAGCAACCACAACCATGGGTCAAGCAGGCAACTGTGGCTCTTGCGATTAGAAAGTTGCGAATGGGCCTTAAACACTATTTCTGAGCCCTGTGACATGCCAGGGGAAACTATTGCAAAACCTGCAAAACCTGCAAATCTGCTTGCCATATACATATACTTGGAGATACACTTCACATACACATGGACATTGCTAATGGAATGTAGAGCATTGCTAAGGTCCAATGGGTTGACTTAGCTTGGTTTCTTACTGGGAGTGCTCGTTGCTCAGAGGGATTTATAACTGTCTGATTGTCTCTTTTGTTTGTTCTGTAACCTTTGAAAGCATTATCAGTAGGCCTACAGTTGGTGGATGGCGTGTGGCTGTGTTATTGCCGCTGTCCAAAGAGTCTGTCTGTCTGTCTGCATCCCTCAGCTTTCTGTTTACAACACAGTGCTGTTAATGAGGCGGTCGGGGCCTTTGTACACCACCCAGCATTTACAGTTACGGCTGAGCTACGTGCTACCGGCAGGCCCATGGGTAATGGCATGTGTCAAGATGTAATGGTTCAGACTAGCAGGTAGAAGGTGGTGTGTGTGTGTGTGTGTGTGTGTGTGTGTGTGTGTGTGTGTGGAGGTGAGGGGGGTGGAGGTGAGGGGGGTGGGGGGACTCAGACAGGTGGTCCTTGTTCCCTCTCGGATGGCGGACGGAACAATGCCGAGTCATCACCATAACGGCTGCCAGGAATGAGGTGTGTGTGTGTGTGTGTGTGTGTGTGTGTGTTTGTGTGCTTGTGTGTGTGTCTGTGTGTGTGTGTGTGTGTGTGTGTGTGTGTGTATGTGTGTGTGTGTGCGTTTGTGTGTTTGTGTGTGCTGTCGGATCCACTTCCTGGCAGGTGGGGCGGTTGGGGCCTGTCGCGGTGTGAGGTGGGGACCTTGGCTCGGTGCCCCCTAAAGAAGCTGGGAGGACGCTCTGTGAACGCTCCGTCCCTCGTCACACACGGAGGAGAGCTGAGTGGACCGTACGGAAGGCACCGCCATTCTGTCTGCCCCACTGTCAGCGCTCACCAGTCATTTGTTCTCCAGCGCAAGAGTCAGCAAATGACGTGCCAGATGCGACAATTCTGGGTTACACTTTACTAGAAGGTGTCTACATAAGAGTGACATGACACTGTCATGAACGTGTCATACACATTATAAACAAGTCATAAACGTTTATGACATAACGCTTCTGCCATCAAGTGCATTTGGTTTTTGTCATGACAAGTTCGGGTTAAGGTTAGGGTTCATGTGTCATCTCTTATGTAGATACCTTCAAGTAAGGTGTTACCCAATTCTGTTAGTCATATTAGTTTAGCGGTTCACATTATGACACTGCACATTATCATTCACCTGGATCCATTTACAAAATGTCACAACATTTGTTATGCGATCTAGTAAAACCCTACCCATGGTGCACTGAAAAATCTTTTGATTTTTGCTCCATTTCAACCCTCTCTGGTGAAATTTCACCAACTTAAGATTATGATACCATCCTAACAACATTTAGGACACTGTCCCCTAAGAAAATCCTGGATACCATCCTCCCAAAATCTTGGATGTTGCTATGGTATATCAGAATCATAAGTTGGTAAAATTGCACCATATTATGAAGCGTTTTCCCAGATCACATTTGTGCATTTGGGAGTTTCCATGGCGCTCCATACTCAAGATTCTAGCTCTGTGTAAGCTAAAGGCAAGCATTTCCACGGCTAAGCCTTTGCTTGACTCCTAATGTTTTACTCTGTGTAAGCCAATGTGAAGACACTTCAGTGAATTAAATAGCAGAGAGACCCAACTAATCCCCCACAGCATACACTGGACTCCCCGATGCCTGTAGTAAACTCAATATTCGATGGCCATGTTTGGCCACTTTGCCTGTGAGAGCCGCCAATACGCCAGCGTATGGATTTGGGGGCGGAGGGCATGCAGCCTATGGGATATTGACTGACTGACCTGACTGAGCGAACCGCTCGATGGAACCCACACGTCAATGCTCATCATGGTCTCTCGTTCGCCACAGGAGTGAGGGGGCATGTGACAAGCGTCCAAGCGTCCAAGCGTCCAAGCCTGTGGCCACGCTCGGGGGTGTCCATATTGGAGTCCAATCGGGGTTATTGGTCCCAAGTGGCACCACTCCACAGAGCCGATGGGAGGCAGTGAAGGTGACGTGTGTCAGTCTATGTGTCAATGACTTCCAAGACCTGTCCACTCTCTACCCTAAAGGCACCATCTAATCCATCACGGTGGTGTGTAGCCTATAAATAGCTACTGCACAACACTGTTTGTGATTGCTTACATGATTGTTTACACGATTGTTTACATGATGTGTTGCATTGCTCTGGCCAATTGAAAGATACTGTAGACACAAGGTGCAGATGTTAGAAAACCATAAAAACAACTATATTACTGTAACATATCAACTACTATAGTGCTATGTATAATGTACTAATAATAAAAAATAAAAATTGGATTATTTCTCTTTCTATATTTCTATATTTCAATTTAAAGTGAGATGTCCAATGATGATCTGTGTGCATTTCCCCTTAGAGAATAAATCTTCTATCCCTGACCAGAGGGGAGTCATTACCCTATACCACCCATAGTGTCTATTTATTTATTTTCAAATGCACATACTATATTTATTCTTACACATAGGCATATTCTACTGCCCTTCATTCTATTCTTACTGTTCTGTACAGTTCTCTTTTTATGTTTTTTTTTTTTTATTCTTATACAGCGGGAAAAATAAGTATTGAACACGTCAACATTTTTTTCAGTAAGTATACTTTCACTAGTATACTACTTCTATTTGCATTAAATTTTCACGGGACATTAGTATTAACTTAGGTAATCCACACATATATAAAAATCCAAACATTAATGTCTCAAAGTAAAGTTATGAGTAAAAAAGTGGAATGGCACAGGGAAAAGGTATTGAACACACTAAGAAAAAGCAGTACACAAAGGCAAGTAATGGCAAGGAACAAACTGGAATCTATAAGTACTTAGAGAAATTATCCCTCCTATCTGTGCAAATTGATATAAGCTGGGTTAGTATATACTGGTGGCTATAAAAAGGTTTTTTGTTACCAAGGTGTCACACAAGAAACATTTCATGATGGGTAAAAGCAAAGAGCTCTCCCAAGACCTTTGCAACCTTATTGTTGCAAAACATATCAATGGAACTGGTTACAGATCCAGCAAGCAGTATTGGAACCATTATCTGCAAGTGGAAGGAACATCACTGCATCATCAACTGGCAATGCACAGGATCTCCTTACAAGATTTCTGACCAGGAAGTCAGAGGGATAGTCAGAAGAGTAGCCCAAGAGCCAAGGACCACTCGGAGAAAGCTCCAGAAAGACTTGGAGGCAGCAGTATACAATTGTTAGAGAAAATCATAGGTAATGCACTCCACCGCCATGGCCTCTATGCGCACTCATCCCACATGACTCTATTTCTGAACAAAAAAACATGTCAAAGCTCATTGAAAGTTTGCTACACAACATTTGGACAATCCTATGAATTACTGAGAGGATGTATTCTGGTCAGGCGAGAGCAAAATGTAACTTTTCGGATGCCATGCTACACACCATATTTGGAGGAGAAATGGCACTGTGCATCACCCTAAAAATACCCTACCAACAGTGAGGTTTGGAGGTGGTGGCATCATGGTGTGGGCTGTTTTTCATCTCATGGTACTGGCAGACTTCATACAGTTGAAGGAATGATGAATGGAGTCATTTTGTTCCGGGAGAATCTTTACATCCACCAGGATGAGACATTGCTAGACCTTCCAGCAGGACAATGATCCAACCCATTCAGCAAAGGAAACTCTCAATTAGTTTCAGAGAAAAGAAATCAAGGCCCTGACTTTAATCCAATTGAACAGTTTTGGAAGTTAACTAAAGATCAGGATTTACAAGAGGGAATGAAATCTATAATATTAAAGGATATTATCCGTTTAAAAGAATGGATCAAAATCACAACAGAATACTGTGACTGATTAGTTTCGTCATACAGGAAAAGCCTTGAAGCTGTCATTACAAATAAAGGCTTTTCCACAAAGTATTTAAGAAATTTCAGCAGGCATGTTCAATACTTTTTTCCTGTGTCATTCCACTTTATTACACATAACTCTACTTATGGACTTTAATGTTTGGACTTTTTTTTTATATGGGTGGATTATCCGAGTTAATAATAATGTCTGGTGAAAATGTCATGCAAATACCCTCATTGGAAGTATACTTACTGAAAAAAAATGTTGATGTGTTCAATACTTATTTTCCCCACTGTATGTTAAGTGAATGTTGTACTTTGAGAGCAAAGATTAACCAGAGTCAAATTCCTTGTTTGTTTACGCAAACCTGGCCAATAAAGCTGATTCTGATTCTGAAGTTATGTAGGGGATGTGATGAGTTGTGCGTAATGTTCAGCACCTTGTGTAGCATCCTCCTCTCAACCATCAACTCCAAACACTAACTAATAGCATCTGCCCCATTAGCCCGCAAAGCCCTCTCAAGGCTCATGTGTAAGAGACATAAGTGTGTGTGTGTGTGTGTGTGTGTGTAAGAGAGAGAGAGTGTGTGTGTGAGAGAGAGAGAGGGTTTGGAGGCACATAGGGGTGCAAGATGGTCCACTTGGTGGTCCAGGGAGTTTGGCTTGGGGTGAGACAGATAGATGTCCTGTCTGGACTAGACTGCGCTTGTGTAGCATCCTCCTCTCATATAACTCCATAAACTTGAAGCTAAAAACCTCTCTCTGGTTGGGAGACAAAGAATTGGCGGTTGTAAAAAAATATGGCGTTCTGTGAAAACTTGAAGGTGCAGGCATTGATGTGTTTTTGTCAGATTCTGTAAAATTCTCTTCTCATTCCTCTAGCTCTTTGTCCTGTGAGTATTGCTCAAAAAACTCTGATGAAAAATCACAGAAGCTTGGACAAAGCCGTACGTTATTGTAGCCAACCAAACAACATCTCATCATTCAGGTGTGTGGTACAGTGTGAAAAAAATGTGTTTTTGATTGGCTGTGGAGTTAGCATCAATAGCATCAAACTTTCACCAGGATTGAAGACTGAGCCTTCCGCAGAGTTGTGTCCAGTGTAATCCAATCTCTTAGGAGACACCAGCCCATTAACTCCCCCACTCAACGGCCCACCACCTCCTCTCCCCGCGTGTCCATCAGAGCCTGCTCTCCAGACGGCCGAATGCTCCCCTTCTTAGACCTGGCTAAGTGCTGATTATCCTATTGGCCTGAAACCCCATCCAGCATCAGCACATCTGCCCCAGCAGCCCGCAAAGCCCTCTGAAGGCTCATGTGTAAGAGACATAAGTGTGTGTGTGTGTGTGTGTGTGTGTGTGTGTGTGTGTGTGTGTGTGTGTGTGTGTGTGTGTGTGTGTGTGTGTGTGTGTGTGTGTGTGTGTGTGTGTGTGTGTGCGTGCGTGTATGTGTGTGGGTGTGTGTGTGTGTGTAAGGGTTTGGAGGCACGTAGGGGTGCAAGATGCTCCCCTTGGTGGTCCTGGGAGTTTGGCTTGGGGTGAGATAGATAGATGTCCTGTCTGGACCAGAATGCACTAGGCTTCACCCTCCGGCCCGAACCCGGTGACCTCAAAGTGAGGGTAACGAGTGCACCTCTCCCATCCCCCTTCCAACCCTGTCAATCCCCACACCCTCCCTCTCTCCAACCCTTAAAACCCCTTTCACACTTACTTACTCTCTCCCTCCCTCTCTCTCTCTCTCTCTCTCTCTCTCACAAACACACACACACACCAGCCCCTTAAACTGGGGGCCAGTTTAGTTCAGACGAAGTGCGGGGGCATCCCCAGGGAGCCTTGAAGCAGTCTTTTAACTTCCCAGCAAGGGCCCCCATTTCTCTTGCTTTGTTTGCCCCAGAGACAACGCGCCCGGAATAGAAAACATGAATAGAAAAATGGATAAACATTTTAAAAGTTTGCCCTCATCTTCTTTCGCTCTTCGTTCTGTCTCTCTTTTTCTTTTTCCTATCCATTTCATTCTATCTGTATATATACGAGAGCAGGCGCTCGACCTTGGCACCACAACGTGGATCAAAAGCTCTGCTGAGGGAAACTGGGGAAAGAAACAGATGGAGAAGAAGGAAAGAGAGAGAGAGAGAAAGACAGGAGAGGGAGAAGAAGAAGAAGAAGAAGAAGAAGAAGAAAAAGAAGAGGAAGAAGGAGAGGAGCAAAAAGAGGAATCTGTGTGTGTGTGTGAGGAATCCAGGGTGCCTGCAGTGTCTGTGTGCAACATGCTTCCCTCCCCTCAATGAGTCGATTGTTGTTCCTGCCTCGAGCAAGGGTCACTTTTTGAAGTGTTATTTACGTCTGAGCTCCCTCTTTCCTGGCCGTCCGTCTGGCCGGGCGGCCGGCGTTGAGTTTGGAGGCAGCGGCCCAAGGTGTTGCCTGACATATCATTCCTAAAAGTGACCAGGAGGCAGTGGAGAAGGGACAGCGCGGTTATGGCGCGGTTTCGTGCAATCGGCCTGATATGCCAGCAGAGATCCCCTGTGGACGTTTAGCCTTTGCAAAAAACATTTCGGCTTTTAGAGGTCTCCTGTCTTCCCCTTTCTTGCTTTCTTCCTTCCTTCCTTCCTTCCTTCCTTCCTTCCTTTCTTTCTTTCTTTTTTCTCTTGCATGCTTTCTCTTGCATCCCTTTTCAATGACGTGCTGCTGTCTCTGAATAACTATTGCACACCACTGTATGTGATTGCTTACATGATTGTTTACACGATTGTTTACCTTTTTTAGTAAATTGTGTTAAACACATTAAATACTGTACTCTATGCATTCACAGGCACTTTGGAAGTAAAAATATGTACTATTTGGCTTGGCTCTCTGATTCAAGTGCTGATAGCATGATAGCATCACTCTTAGCATACATGGTCCTCATCTTGCCCATGAACTCTTCTGTGGGTTCACTTCAACTACAGTTGTCATCCTTGGGAACTGAACCCAATGACCTGGTTGCCACCATCATAATGCACCGTGAGCTGTGTGTGTGTGTGTGTGTGTGTGTCTGTCTGTGTGTGTGTGTGTCTCTCTCTCTCTTTCTCTGTTTGTGTGTGTGTGTGTGTTGGATGGGGGAGGTGCGGTACAGGGAGCCTTTTACACCATGTACCCAACCGTGTGGTGCACAAACACCCCTCCATTCCCACAATCTGTAAAAGCAGTTGGAGAGTCTTTTCTCCTGCACCCCTCTGTCTCTCCCTCCCTGTATCCCTCCCTCCTCTTCTCCTCTCCTCCCCCTCTCCTCCCCTTTTCTCCCTCCCTCCCTCCTCCTCCTCCCTGGCCTCCCTGCACAGCTGTCTTGCGTTTGGATTAAGGTAAGAATAGAGCAGGAAGTGGAAATTAAACAAGAACTCAAAAAAGAAAGAAGAAGAAGGAGGAAAGAGAGAGAGAGAGGGAGGGATGGAGAGAGATGGAGAGAGAGAAACTCCCTGGTTCCTGTAAGTTATCAGGGATGGAGGAACCTGTCTTTGGCAGACCACGAAGGAGACCATTCCTCATGACGCCAAAACACCCACTCGAAACGTGTGTGTTTTGTATGTGTGTGTGTATGTATGTGTATGTACGTGTGTGAGCGTGTTTCTTTGAAAAAAGGGAGAGAGGGATAGTGTGTGTGTGTACGTGTGTGTGTGTGTGTACGTGTGTGTGTGTGCATGTTTATTTGAAAAAGGGGAGAGGGATAGTACGAGTAGTGTGTGTGTGTGTGTGTGTGTGAGAACGAAAGAGAGTGTGTGTATAAGAGAGAGAGAGAGAGAGAGAGAGAGAGAGAGGTGGTTGGGGGTGGGGTTGTGTGTGTGTGCGTGTGTGTGTATAGAGATATATGTGTGGATGCCATGTGTTGGAGTGTGTGTGTGTGTGTGTGTGTGTGTGTGTGTGTGTGTGTATGTACGTGTGTGTGTGTGTACGTGTGTGTGTGTGTGTGTGTGTGTGTGTGTATCGGGTGGGTGCGGGAGGATGGGGCGAGCTGTGTAGCTGCAAGTCATTTGCTTAAAGCCGTTGAGGGCAATACATCACAAGCCAACCAATTAAACAGCAATACAGGGCTGAAGTTAGGAACAGACTCAGTTTCGCCTGTGGACCTGCTGTGCTAGAAAACAGACTCGAGCTTTCAGATTCCCTGTCTTTAGTTTCAGACTTTATAACGTACAGTACATCTATGTTTATTTGGATAAACTGTGTCCAAAGATGTCAAAGGTGCATCAGAGAATAAAGAAACAATCTTGTAACTTTGTTTGACATGCTTGAGTGAGGCAGGTTATTCCAACCTCTTTCTACTGTATCTGCCTCTTGATATTTTATTGTTTGTAATACTACAACATGTACAATAAATGTGTGTTACCCTAATTCAAAACAAACACAATTTTAAATAAAATTAACAGACGTTAAAATAACTCAGTAATGAGATATTTCCCCACTGATGCTGCTCTTATCAAGTTAACAAATAGTCTGCTCGTGAACAATACAATGTGTCCACAGCCCCCCACAAACTCATATTGTACACACAGATGTGCGGCCATTTTAGAGGCTTAACACAGTGTTTACATGGTTCCAACATGGTTAAGTGCTTGTGTGCTAATCCTATAGGGCCGAACTAAGACCAACAGCCCCACACTGCTGGCAGATGAATTATTTGGGATTAAAGTTGCACTTTCCTTAATTTCCCCCTCTCTCACCAAACACACACACACACACACAGACACACACACACACACACACACAGGCTGGAGAGGTATTGGCATATGGGGACCAGCTGACGTAGGCTGTGGGGGCCAAAGACAACAACGAGTGGGATAAAAGCTGAGAGACAGAGAACAAGACGAGCATTAGTGTCTGCTTGGGAACGTTGGACCCCTCCTCCCCCTTCGCCCTCGGACTTTTTTATTTGCTACGGTGAGTTTCACAAGCGAATAAACAACAAGTATGGCTCTAGCGGAAGCCCACCTTTGTGTTTTCCGCACCAGAATGAAACAAACAAATAAAATAAAATAAATAAAAAAAAGACTTTTTCAGAGGTCTCTGAAAGGACAGTGACAAGCAGACCTAACTTCTTTTCAGTTGGCAGGCAGATTACTCTGAAAACAATTTATCGCATAAGCAGATTATCCAATGAGAGATCTTCCATTTTTTTTAAAACATGGGATTAACTGTACTGTCATAAAGTGATATTTCTATACACTGTGATAATTCTGGGCTGCAGTTCAGGTTGGGTGCCCGACCTCTTCTTGTTCACTTATGTTTGTGGTGGTGTGGGAGGGTTTTGATTCCTTGTGTTTAGTCATCCGGTCTCTCAGAAGCTTTTACACAGAAGAATTTACACAGAAATACACTTTCCAGTAAAGCGTGTGTGTGTGTGTGTGTGTGTGTGATAATACATGTCTTTGTATCGAAAATGTACAAACTGTTTATATGTAATATATATATATATATGTGTGTGTGTGTATATTGTATATATCAATATATGT
>NW_027468674.1:17680889-17700889 GCF_046254945.1 Alosa pseudoharengus | reverse complement strand
CTCTATGCTACTTCTACTATTCTAATGAGAAGAGAACAGACAGTTGTGGGAAAAGATGCAGGGGAGAAGGAGAGAGAGATGTGGAGATCAGGACAGTGAGGGGGGAAATGGAGGATAATGTGCGGGGGAGAGGAGGAGAGAAAGAGAGAAATGAAAGGAAACAGATGGAAGACGATGAAGAGAGAGGAACTGACCGAGAGAGATGGAGAGGGGGATCTACAGAGATACATGCTGAGAGGGAGAGATAGAGAGAGATAGATAGAGAGAGAGTGAGAGATAGAGATAGAGAGGGAGAGATAGAGAGAGAGTGAGAGGGAGGGAGGGATAGAGGGAGAGCTAGAGAAAGAGTGAGAGGGAGGGAGGGATTGAGGGAGAGAGAAAGATAAAGAAGAAGGATGTTGGTGGGTGGTGGTTTATTTGCTTTGTGCGTGTGTGTGTGTATGTGTGTGTGTGTGTGTGTGTGTGTGTGTGTGTGTGTGTGTGTGTGTGCACTTGCGTGCGTGTGTGCGTGCGTGTTACGTAAAAACAGCACCGATATAAGTGTGTTTGGAGTGCTTCCCTCCCTAAGCTCCACTCCAGTAGGGCAGAATATCTGACTCAATGAGAAGAGCTGAGTACATCTGGGGAGACCAGGAGGATGTCTCTATATGGTCACAGCCCTCTCTCTCTCTCTCTCTTTCACACTCCTCTCAATGACTGTGGACAGGGAACAGACAGCTCTCTCACAGGGGGGAAAGATGCAAAAAAAGAGAGGGAAAGAGAAAAGAGAGAAAAGGGAAACAATGTCTGCATTTAGCCTCCTGCCCCCTGATCTTCCACACAGTTTGTGTTTGTGTGTGTGTGTGTGTGTGTGTGTGTGTGATAGAGAGAGAGAGAGAGAGAGAGAGAGAGAGAAAGAGAAGAGAAAATGAGAAGGAATGTTCATATGTGGTAAAAGACATCAAGAAGAAAATGCTTTGAGTAGGCTCTGAAAATCCTGTATGTGTGTGTGTGTGCTGTCCTTTCCTTGGAAGGTTATTAAAGTTCTGTGCAGTGTGTGCATGTTTTTTTGCGTGTGTGTGTGTATTCTGTGTATGTGTCTGTTTGTGTGAGGTGTGTGTGTGTGTGTATGTGTGTGTGTGAGAGAGAGATAGAGACAGAGACAGAGAGAGAGAGAGAGAGAGAGAGAGAGAGAGAGAGAGAGAGAGAGAGAGAGAGAAAGATATGGGGGAGAGGATGTCTGACGCATCTGGTGACGTTGCCCAGCTCTGTCCTCCATGGATGGCGGTGGCGGGTGGCCCACAGGAAGTGGGGCGAGGGTGGGCTGGGGGGAAAGCAGCTCCCCTGGGAACAGAGGCAGTCCTGGAGCCCCACAGGACAGAAGAGGAGAGGAGAGGAGAAAAGAGAGAGGGAGAGGAGGAGATTCTATCTTCCATTTTCTCCTCCTCCCCTCCTCTTCTCTCCTCTCGGCTGTCTTCTCTCTCTTTTCCTCTCTTCTTCTGTCCACTCCTCCACCTCTTCCTCCTCTCCTCCTCTTCCTCTACTGCCTCCTGCCTTGCTCTGCTCTGCTGTCCTGTCGGACGGCCAGAGGAAGTGCCTCGCTAGAGACACAGGAAGTGACACACACACACACACACACACACACACACACACACACACACACACACACACACACACACACACAATGAGGGAGAGTCAGGAAGCAATAAGACGTGAGTGAGAGTGCGGAGTCGTTCACCCTTCTCAGTCGTCTCCATGTTCTCACTCAGTAACTGTCACATGTGATGTTAGGAAATCGCTGCTCTCTCGCTTTCAATGAACGGAACATGTCATGTCAGACAATACAATGCAAAATGCAGAGATTACTTGCAGTGAGGAGACCAAGTGAGGATGTCCTGAGATATCACCACATGTGGAATACTCCCTGTTCAAGAGGAGATTAATAATTAGTTTGACCGGAACTAACTGTGTGTATGTGAGAGAGAGGGGGGTGGGGTGGGGGCATTTTTGTTTGTGTGCAATATTTTTGATTGCAGGAAGTTTGAATACCAGATATTTGTTTGTGTACGCGTGTGTGTGGTGTATTTGTGTCAGTAACTGGCATATTTGGAAGCGAGCAAGTGCAGTACTGTTGTTCATTATGGTGTGTGTGCGTGCGTGCGTGCGTGTGTGCGTGCGTGTGTGTGCGCGCGCACGTGTGCATGTCCGTGCGTGTGTGCCTGTGTGTGTGTGTGCATGCATATGTGTGTGTGTGTGTGTGTGTGTGCGTGTGTGTGTGTGTGTACGTGTGTGTGTGTGCGTGTCTTAGTGTGTGTGTGTGTGTGTGTGCGCGTGTGTGTCTTAATGTGTGTGTGCCTGTGTGTGTGGGGGCCCCATGGGCCCCAGTCAATCTCAAACAGAGCAGAAGGGCCCCCTGACCCACATATTTTAACTGTCCAACTATTCCCATCCACCCCACCATGTTTCTCAAACATGCACGCACACACACACACACACACCCATACACACGCACACACACCCAACCACACATACACACACACACGCACAGAGAGAGAGAGATGGGGGTGCTAAACGCTCAGCAAAACACACACACATGCATGCATGTGTCTCTCTACCACCCATCTGAATCATTCCTGCCAGCACTCTCATAACACTCATTCTATCTATTTCAAACACACACACACACACACATGAACAGAAGTACACACACACAAGTACACACACACACATACACTCCATGTTATGATACCACAGGGACTTGTTGGTCGAGAAGAAGCTTGGTTACTCTCACAGGTGTTAGTGAGTGTGTGTGTGTGTGTGTGTGTGTGTGTGGATAAGGAACATCTGTGTAAAGGATAGAGGCAGATGATCCTGCTCACTCTCCTTTGGCCATGGAGAGGCCAGGAACAGTTCACACACACACACACACACACACAAACTCTCTCTCTCTGCTTCAATTGCACTCCTTTAGCACAGCCATAAACACACACACACACACACACACACACACACAGTTACTCTCGCTACCTCTTTTCCATGCTGTTAGCTTACCCCCAACCTCAGCACACACACACACACACACACACATACACACAGCGAGACAGGCAAAACCCCTTCAGAGATTCTTATACAAATAGTCTTGTGTGAGTCAGTGTGTGTGTCTGTGTGTGTGTGTGTGTGAAGGAGCACAGCGTTGGTGGGGTTCACACTCCGGGTCGAGTCGACGCTGATCAAAGCCACTGCCTCGCCTACGCTTGCACCGGAAAAACCCGCAGTCACGTTCCTCTCTCTCCCCACTGGTTCTATCTCTCCACCGAGGTTAGAGAACGTCTGGCTCACTCGGAACCCTATTGGACTAGAGATAGATTTTTACCCCCTGCTTTCTGGTACTTCATTAGACCTTGTTCAGTTCAGCTGGAGGAAAAAAGTGTGTATGTGTGTGTGTATGTGTGTGTGTGTGTGTGTGTTGGCAAGAAGTCACCGGTCAATGGTTTGTGCGGCCATTCATTCAACTCACAGAGAGGTAATTTACGTATACATTTGTATCGGGTGGTCATTCTCTCCCTCCAAAAAGCTCCATCTGCCGCCTCCATAGAAGCCGGGCTCGTAGGCGCGCTGCCCGCTGAGGGGGACCCCTGGTCTGGCTGACTGGCGCTCACAGCTCCCTTGCTCTCTTGCTCCCCTCCATTTTACAGTCGGCCGACCGCATTGTTATTGCACAGTTGTTTCGTTGCTAATGAGATTTCCAGTGAAGTGGGGAAGCCATGTTTTTCTTGTCCTGTTCTTGCGAAACCAAACCCTCCCTTGCAAGCGACGTGAGGATACACACACACACACTTCACTTAAACACACACACGCACACACTCTCCTACACACACACACACACACTCAAATACGTAGTTTGTCCCAGACAGGATCTCAATCCCATCATTTCCCTTAGCGCACACACACATATGTACACGCACACACACAAACACACACGCACAGACACACACACACACAGTTAGAGCCAAACTACAACAAGGCCATCTTTATCCCACCATTCCTTTTAACTAAAACAAACACACACACACACACACACACAGTTAGTCAAACTCAGGTCAGAACCTTGTCTACCCGATCGGCTCTCTCATTACGCCGCCTACTCTCACCATAAGGGAACCAAAGAAGCACCGTGTCCATGGACCCCAGGATTTGGGGTCCTGCACCCCCCCCACAACCCCACCCCCATCCCCCTCATCTAATCTCATCTCCGGCAAACAGCGGAGTTAAAAGGGGCCCAATGGATCCAGGCAGCAGATCCAGGAACCAGGAGGAGGACGTGCAGGCCAGGCCAGTGTACTGTTCCCTCCACTCTGGCCTCTGTGCACTCGTTTTCCTTAAAGGTGCAGCACTGTTTGATTCCTAAGTGTTGCTGAAACAGCCTATCAATTGGCAGCCCTGACTTTTTTGTGATTGTATACAGCTCAGTCCGATCCATTCTGTTTGTCTCTCATTGCCAGTCGAGTCAAGACCGAGCACATCTACACAGACTAGATGCACAGCGAGAGAAATGTGAGGGAAATGGTCTTGAATTCGCCCCGAAACTGTAACGGATTATAATCCAGGACTGCACCCTTCACTGGTATCCAAACGTTTTGATAAATGGGGCCCAAAAATATCTGGATGGAGATAAAAAAAAACGAGTAGGAACGACTGCAATGACGTATCCAACCCCCCATCACCAAACCCCTCTGACCCCCCCACCCCCCCCCCCCCCCCGACTCCCTGGGCTGCCCAGTGGGAGGCCGGATAAAAGTAAACAGGCCACGGCCAAGAGGAGTGGGGGTAGGAGTAGGGGAGGGCCGGGACAGGACTAGGCAGAAATCTCCTCTCTCTGGAGGGGAGGGAAAGAGGAAGGGAAGACGGATGAGGAAAGGAGAGGAGAGGAGAGGAGGGAAGGGAGGGGGGAAATGGAGAGAGAAAGAAAGAGAGGGAGGGAGGGAGGTATATATAAAAAAAATCTCTGACGAAATTTGGGGGCGACCTGCTGGCCTTTCCCACAACCATAAAAACCTCCAGAGTCTTCAGGACGAGCGAGAGAGCCACTGTGGTGGGCAGAGGAAAGAACGCGCTGTCTATTCTCTCTCCCTCTCTCTTCCTTCACTTACACACTCTGCCCCTATTTTCTCTCTGTCTCCCACCCTCACATACATCCAAGCTGTCCTTCACTCACACTCTCTCTCTATCTCTCCCTCTTTATCACTCCATCAATCTCTCTCCCACTCTCTCTTTCTCTTTCCATATGAGGTTCTCATAGTCACCTTGTCTTTCATAGTCTCTGTTGCCCACTCATTTGTTACTTCTTCTCCTCCCTCTCTCTCTCTCTCTCTCTCTCTGCATTCTCCAGACACTGTGTTATTAGCCTGACGTTCTCATTACGTTGATGTATGGCTACACAAACACGAGACCACAGACCTACATAGACTGTATAGACTGATAATGGAGCACTGAGTCACGCCGGCTATTTGAGGCTCTCTGTCTGAATGGCCGACCGTGTGCTCATTAGGTGCAGATAAACATGGCCGACCGTGTGGCCATTAGGTGCAGATAAACATGGCCGACGAGGCCCTGCTACCGCTAGCGAGTAATTAGCACACAGCACTCATGATTTGTTATGGTTTCACTTTCAGGGTCATGTTTAAAGGGAAAGTATTTGGGATAGCATGAAATCAGTGGAGATCTCAGTTTCGAGACAGTTTTCCAGAAAGGTCTGATTATACACCCAGTCAATTCTAGATTTCACTTTCAGAGAATGCCTCTCATAACATCCAATCACTGTACACATTCAGTGCTAGAAAAAAAAAACATCTGACAACAGCCAACCACAGAATGTTGTTTTAAAAAGATACTTTTATCAACAACCAATCACAAGTGTTGTGGGGTGAGTGAAGATTTGATAATTTGTCTGATCGGCATCTGTCAATTTGCTTACTTGTCAACTTACTTGTCAGGGGGAAATTGTGCAAAACTAAGGCCTTTTAGAAAACAAGTTATTGAAGTTTGCATTTTTGACATTCTTATGACATCTAGTCAACATTTCTGGATGGTAACCTTACATTTGGGCTGTGGACCTGCATTTACCAAAAACGTGTCACTGTTTTTTTTTATTATTATTTTTCTTCAAGGGTTTAGCTGGATTTCCTCTAATGCTTTAACGGTCCTTTTGTGTCTTTACTTACGCTCTCTCTCTACATTATCCCTGTATAGGGCAGAGGGCAAGAAAACAGCTACAATCCAAAGGTCATGGATTTACTTTTACACAGTGAGATGCAGGAAGAGTTAAAATGGATGCCATCACTGTGAAGCAGTTTGTCCACTTAGTGCCTGAATATTTATTGATTACTTGTTCAAGATGTTATCCAGTCTGTTTCTGTCTGACTTTGTCAGGAAAGTGTAACTAAGCAGAGAGATATAAGAATTGTTTTTAAAGGAAGAGATGGTTGCATTCTTCAAAAAAGATAGCAAATAAAAAAAAAACTTATTCTTTTGGGAATGTTCACTTTTGCCATACAGATCCACAACACATACACACTCACTGGAAACATCTTTAATCTCAAATCTCTCTCTTTTTTTCACCATAAATGAGATTACGTGTCTTCTTGGAAATTGAACAGGCTGACATCCGCTTATCTTCTATGGTCTCATTCTTGCAGCGCCGGCATCTCGCAGGCCAAGATTGCATCAAACTCTTCCAGAAATCCACAAACAGAGGGTTTGATCTGTGTCTAATCTGTGGTTGCAGTTCACCAGACTAACCCCTAGCCCATTGTTCGCTGATCGTAATCTCCCTCTCTCTGCCGAGTGCATTGTGGGTGGCCTACATCTTCTTGACGGCAAGATTTTGTTCTTTTGCTTATAAATGGCCATGTTGAAGACGTCCAGCTTACCGTGTCCAGCTCCTATGAGGGAAAGAAAGGCCACTAACTAAATGGATGGGTGGGGGGGGGGGGGTGTTGACATCCCCCATCTCTGAATTTTGACCTCTGTCGCTGTGGATACGCTGTGGGGATGACACACACACACATACACACACATACTTCCCCTACTTGAGTATTCAACAAGAGTATGAATGCAATAATTTCAATTCAAAATGTATAATTCAATTTCCTTTATTTATGAATTTGTTTATGTATTTGTTTTCTTATTATTTACTTACTCTTAAGTACTTACTTAAATTGAAAGTCTATAAACATCTGATTGATGTCTGGTTTGGGTCTTGTTACAGTAACTTCTCCAAGTCAGATGTGGCCTACATGCATAGCACATTTAACACTGACGACTCTAACTGCACTATAGGGTTCACTGTTTAACACTCCAACCCTCAAACCCCACATCCCTACCCTTTTATCCCCCATCACACACACACACACACACACACACACACACACACGCACACCACACATCCCCTTTTCACTGCTGTACTTGCTGATAGGTTATCAACAGTGTGTGTTGTGTTCTTGTGTTTGTGTGTGTGTGTGTGTGTGTTGGTGTGTGCGTTGCAAAAACAGAAGGGTGAGAGTGTGTGACAGGCTTTCTATATCCCCTTGACTTCTGGCCTGTGGAAAGGGGAGTAGTCAGAAAGAACACACACAAACATACACATAGACTCCCATCCTGAGGCATAAGCAGTATACAGTAGCGCCAACTACTCATGACACGACACACAACCACCCGCACGCACACACTTGCACACACACACACACACATGCACACACGCACACACACACACACATACACACACACACACACACACACACACATTTTGTCATTGAAAAATAAGGCTTTTAAAAATGTGTTTTCAAAATAATCTTTACAAATGGAAGACTGTGTTTAAACAAGTCTTAATGGCTGTAAACATTCACAAGGGTTTTAATGCATTTTTAGACTGTATTACAATTTTACCACCCAATAATTGTCACCAAATGAAAAGTTTCTAAAAAAAAACCCTTCTTTTTTTTTGGTAAGTATCCCTAAGAGTATCTACAGTGCACACATTATTATCTTTATTATTCAGTGCTACACATTATTATCTTTATTATATATTATTATATATATAATTCATCTTGATATTAAAAGTAACTTATGAATACTTTATTTAGTAGAGCGGCTACAAGGCCAATTTGGCAAGAATCGTGCAAATTATGATACAAGCATGAAACTTGGTAGGTATGTGCTTATGACCAATACAATCAAATCTACCTGATTGGCCACTTGAAATGGTGGCCATTTTCCAAGATGGCCGCCAAAAAAGACTCCAGAAATTGATTTATTGCATAGAATTGACCTAGCAAATTATGATACAAGCATGAAATTCGACATGTATGTGCTTAAGACCAATACAATCAAATCTACCTGATTGGCCACTTGAAATGGCGGCCATTTTCCAAGATGGCCGCCAAAAAAGACCCCAGAAATTGATTTATTGCATAGAATTGACCTAGCAAATTATGATACAAGCACGAAACTAAACATGTATGTGCTCAAGAGCAATACAATGAAATCTACCTGATTGGCCACTTGAAATGGTGGCCATTTTCCAAGATGGCTGCCAAAAAAGACCCTAGAAATTGATTTATTTATGATGGACACATGAAATTTGGCATGGATGTGATCAAGACCAATACAATCAAATCCACTTGATTTGCTACTTGAAATGCTCGCCATTTTCCAAGATGGCGTCCAAAAAGACCCGAGAAATTTGCAAATTTCAAATGTGCAAATTGCAAATGTGGTGTAAATAATTGTTCACTCTCCTTAAATATGTTTCCATAGATAATGAAGTGATACAGATATTAAAAATGTTCCACAATGACAAATAAGCCACTTATGACACACAAATAGCATGGTGATAACATGCTAATAATGCCAGTTCTTAATGTCAATGGAGGGCGTTGCGTAATGCCACCCCCCACCCCCCCAAACAAATAAAATGGTTATGACATGCTAATAATACAATGACACTAATATGCTAATAATGGCAATTCATGGTTTTCTCGATGTTGCTGTTAAATAAAAGATGCGTGTACACCAGAAACAACCTCAGCTACCAAGTAGCCAAGGTCGTTGAAGAAGCTTTGTCATGAATTCGCTTTTTTCGCTCTGGACGTGACATTGACATGTTTGATTTAGCTAATCACATAACGGCTCTGGCTTGTCAGCCTGAGACATTCGAAGATAAGAGCATTCCAATTGTTTTTTGCCGAACTGCTCATTACCATTATATTAGCTGACTTTTAATTGCTAAATCGCTTAATCGCTCTGGTCGCCCAGATTGGTTCGCTCCCGGCGAATTGACTTTAGTCGCTTTATTCGCCGACCCTTCATAGACAAATAATGACTTCCGTCTTTCCGGCCGCATAGGTCGCTTTTGGTTTTACATGCAAATAACAGAGGTAACAGTTATTAACGACAAATAAGCCCCTTATAACACACTGATAACATGGTGATAACATGCTAATAATGACAATTCTTGATGTCAATGGAGGGTGGTGCGTGATGCGATACCATTGTGGTAATAATATGCTTTTTGCATATTATTACTTAATTCCAAAGGGTGAAATGTTGATGGTGTTTTCTTAAAAACACAATTAAAAAATTGCTCACATTTGCTGTGAAATGGACTGTTATTTTTTCCATGCTGAGGTACTTACTGCCATATTGTTCTTCTTGGCATCCGAGTTCTTTGCCTTGTTACAGTTACCAAAAAAAAAAAAAAAAAAACATGCTCTGTGATCGCCTGCTCTGGTTGTACAGTCGTATTTTAGATAGGCAAGTTGGTGCACGGCTCTGTCAGTCCTGATGCTGTTGCATACGCTCTCTTCTATTGTCCCTCTGTGAGATTTCTAAGATTAATTTAGCCCTTCCAGGGTTTGTAGTCTTTGTACATAGTTCATTTGTGAAACACTGAATCTCAGTTATGTGCCTTTTTGCTTGATTTTTGCTTGATTGAATTTCCAATGACTTCATCATAGAAGGAAACAGAAATGTAGTGAATGTTAACATTGATTTGGGCCACATCTGCTAAATTAATTGCAATTAATGAAGTTCTAGTGTCTTATTTGGTGGCCATCTTTAAAAATGGCTGCCATATTACATTTTCAAGTTGCAAATGAGGTGGATTTGATTATATTGCTCTTTAGCACAAACACACAAAATTACATACTTGTATCATCATTTTCTTGCTCACTTCTGCGCTAAATTCAGTCTTTTGGCGGCCATATTGTAAAATGGCTTCCATTTCAAGTGGTGAGTCAGGTAGATTTGATTGTATTGTTTTTTTAGCACATTCATGCCAAAATTCATGCTTGTATAATAACTTGCTTGATCAATTCTGTGCAACAAATCCATTTCTATGGTATTTTTTGGTGGCCATCTTGGAAAATGGCCGTCATTTAAACTGGAAAATCAGTTAGAATGTATTGTGTTGGTCTTAAGCACATACCTGCCAAATTTCATGGCTGTATCATAATTTCCTTTGTCAAATCTGTACAACAAATCAATTTTTAGAGTTTTTCATGGTGGCCATTTTGGAAAATGGCCACCATTAAAAATGGCAAATCAGGCAGATTTTATTGTATTGGTCTTGAGCACATACATGCCTAATTTCATGCTTGTATCATAATATCTTTGGTCAATTCTGAGCAATAAATCAATTTCTGGGGTCTTTTTTGGCGGCCATCTTGGAAAATGGCCGCCATTTCAAGTGGCCAATCAGGTAGATTTGATTGTATTGGTCTTGAGCACATACCTGCCGAATTCCACGCTTGTATCATAATTTGCACGATTTTTCCTGTAGCCGCTCTACTAATTGTAGAGGGCTGGTATTTAGGCTTTTCAGCATCCAACTTTACATCTAAAATGTGAATAAATACTTTACAAATGAAAAAAGTATATTGTTTAATAGAATAATTAGAAGATAATTAACACATTTTCAACCATTTGTTCACTTTAATCTACTATTTCTTGAATTAGTATTTATTAGTAGTTTGAGCTGACAAAACATTATATATATATATATATATATATATAATGTTTTATGATAAACATTATATATATATGTTTTATGACAAACTATACAGGTTTTATAGAATAAAATGATGCTTGTTATGAATCATTAAAAAAATATATTAAACCAAAGCAATGGTCTGCATGTCACGTCACTGACCCACATGCACACACACATGCACACTTTTTGCACTCACACAACCTCACAGCAGACAAGAAGGCATGCTCAGTGTCTGTTTAAAGTGGGACAAAGAGACACCTTTCTCCCTCTGCAGGGTTTACGTCAGATACCTTTTTAATTGGTGTTGATTTTAGGGTGTGTAGGGTGGACTGCACTGTGCTCTACTCATTTCAAAAGGAAAACTTGCACTGCTGCACTAGCTTATTGAGATTCATTACACATGCTGAGAATGAGAAGTTATAAAAAGTTGCTGAGAGACACACAGAATTAATCCTCAAGTTATTCCAGCTAATGTGTCTACTTGGGTGATTGTACTTAACTGTTGATTAAAAGAATGACTCTTAAAAGCAAAAAAAGGAAAGAAACCAATGCAATCAATCAGTCAAGACAAGCACAGCTCTATTGATGTTGGACATGTGTTACTAATGAGAGAGAAAGACGAGAGGTTGATATATAGAGGGAACAAGGGAAAGCAACATGGAATGGAAGTGGGGGATTGAGAAAGAAATAGATATTCAATATGAGGGAGGGAGAGAGAGAGGGAGAGAGAGAGAGAGACTACTGTCTAGTACCAGACCACTGCCTTTGTTCACTTTCTTACATGATTACACCTATAAAATACAATTTTAGAAAAGCCAATCAACTGGACTTACAAATCATATTAAAACCAAAGAGAGACTTTGTACAGCTCCCATTTCTCAACATTCGAGAGAGAGAGACAAAAGAGAGAGAAAATGGAGAGAAAGAAACAGAGAGGAAGAGAGACAGACAGAGCAATTCACAAAGAGAAAGAAAGGCAGAGAATGAGAGAGGGAGAAATGGAGAGAGAGAGGATGAAATGCAGAAAGAAAAAGGAGAGTGACAAACCGAGAGAGAGAGAGAGAGAGAGAGAGAAATGGAGGGAGAAATGGAGAGAGACAGGTTGTGAGGGTGTGAGATCATTCTCTTCCCCCCTGGGAGGCTAACTTTGCACACTTCCTCCTCCGGCAGCAGAGCACAGGGTGGGGCACCTCCGCTCTTACCCTGCTCACTCCGCCAGCTCTCTCTCTCTCTCTCTATCCCTCTCTTCATCCCTCCCTCCCTCTCTTACTCTCTCTCTTATTCTCTCCCTCCTCTCTATCCCTCTCTCTCAAACCAACATTACCGCCTCAGAGGCGCTCTTGCCTCACCTCCTGAGGTTGCCCAACTGCTCATCTGGTGGTTGGCACCAACTCAAGTCTAAGAAAACACACACACACACACACAGTGCGTGATGGAGCATTTTGCTCTTATACCGCCCGCTCCCATTTTGACAAACTACCACAATCAGTGCTCCTAACGATACTTTAACGTGGAAAATCTGCTTGGCTTCTCGGTTGCCGAGTGCGGAGCCCCATTGCGTGTCTCCCGGCCGAATGTGAGAGGGTAGCATCTCGTAGACAACGCTCCCCACAGCCTCGGCTACGGTTTAGCGTCTCCGTGCGAGAGAAATGAGACGGCTGGTTTGTCTTTCTGAACAGATTCGCTGGGATTGTCGTTGGGTTATGTGGTCGGGTTATGTGGTTGGCTTTGGATTTGGACTGAGTGGCGTTGTGTGTCCATGTGTTTGCGTGCGGTACGTGTGCAACAATGCTTTTTGGGGAAGTAAAAAGAGATAAGCTTAGCCATTGCTGGGGTTTCTGGCTTCCCCTCTTATAAACATACATAAACCCACACACACAGACGCACAGAGGCACACACACACACCCTCACACACAAACTCAAACACATGGACACTTACTCACAAAGGTACCTAAACACACACACACACACAGAGAAGAGAGAGACACACACACACACACACACACACACGCACTGAGGCACACACACACCCTCACACTAACACTCACACACAATCTCAAACACAGACACTTACTCACAAAGGCACCTAAGCACACACACACACAGAGAGAGAGAGAGACAGACACACACACACACACGTATCCCTGATGTGCGTTGAGGTCTCAGATACAATCTGGTTTCTATCTCAGGGGCCAGTGGCGGAGCTGCCTCATCCCACTTGTGTTTGGGGAGCCCCTCGATGTGGTGGGGCGAATTCACAAGCCCCCTCTTGCCCCCCCCCCATCCACCCCTCCCCACCACCCTCACATTTACCACTTAACTGTTTACAAGTCTTTAGGGATAGACCAATGAGAAAGCACTTACAATGAGGAGAGAAATGAAAAGACGCTGTCCTGAATCTTGTCACTACTGCATGGGTGGGAATTGGAGGGGGGGCACGATCGACTGATGGGAACACTTTGTGGTGCACCACCCCGACATGTGGAATGACAGCTCCAGAGAACCAGGAGGAGAACAAGTTTTTTTTTTTTTTACAGAATGTCTGACAGACAGTAATATCTCTTCCTTCATCTGATCTTAAGCTTTCTCTCTCTCTTTCAGTCAAGTTCCATTCTGAATGTCACTCGCTCTGTTTCTATTTTAATCTTTCTACCCTTCTCTGCTATTTCTCTCTCCCTCTCTCTCCCCCCATCGTCTGACACAGGGACGGTGGGCAGGGCTAAGCACTGGTTTGACCGGTTGCATCTGTCTTAAGCATCTTCTCTGACTCAGGATGACACGGACAAGATGTGAGCGCACAGGACCCCTTCACCAGCAATCCCCGACCCCACCTCGCTCCAATAGCCTTCAACCTAAACAACCTCACCAGTGTGGTCAGTGGTCGCGAGGGTGAACTGACAGATTCCCGTAACTCAGCTGGGACTGAGCCAGATGACAGACAAGCAGGTGACCCGAAATGACCCAGAAATGACCCGATGATTCTGATCCGGGACTGATCCGGTTCCTGTAACTCTGATGACAGCAGTATGACACATCTGCCCCTCGATCCTGTGTGGGTGAGCCAGTGGTTCCTATGGCACTCTGGCGCGGTGTTGGGTCTGGACATACATGACCTAGGCGTGGGCCTGGTGCGAAGGAAACAATAGGTTCTTATGACACATTGACATAATGACAGATCTGGCCTGACCACAGTTACCCTGCAATAATAACGCAGGAAATCATGCCTGCAGCACTGAGACTACAGTACAATGAGTTCAATCAATGAGTTCAATTCCAAGAAAAGTAGGACGCCACTTCCAATAACGCTTCCTTTAGTTCACAGGGTTTCATTTCCATGGGAACACTTTGCACTAATGCGTTTCCTCGTCATTTTGACTTGTGTTCACTTGTGAAGTCCACGGATCCAGAAATAGAAACCTTGGGGTGGGTGGACCAACAGGTTCCTGTAAATCTTGAATTTCCCCTTGGGGATCAATAAAGTATCTATTTATCTATCTATCTATCTATCTATCTATCTATCTAACTCTGCATTGACCCACATGAGAGAATCAAACACCCTGTGGTAGATCTGACCTTCATATGATGTGGGTGACCAATCAGGCTCCTGCAAATCATTGGCAGTGTGATGGATCCAGCCGTAAACCGGCCTGGACCTGCTTGTGAGGGAACCAATCGGTTCCTGTGACACATTGACATGATGATGACAGATGTGGCTTGGACCGGTCCCTGATCTGGTGTGTCTGG
The DNA here is from genome assembly GCF_046254945.1 of Alosa pseudoharengus. Lineage (NCBI taxonomy): Eukaryota > Metazoa > Chordata > Actinopteri > Clupeiformes > Clupeidae > Alosa > Alosa pseudoharengus. The sequence goes on along the minus strand of NW_027468674.1, from coordinate 17,686,119 downwards.
TGGTGAACTAACCGGTTCCTGCAACCCGCCTGGCACAGATCCGACCCACACTCTGGCTGATGGAGTGACAGAGCAGGTCCTGATCAGGTCTGGCACTAAGCCACCCCGCAGTTCACTGCCAGAATCATGCAGGAAGTAATGCCTGCAACCCTGAGGTCACACAGAGGTACCTAACTCACAAGGTTCCATTTCTATGAAACCTCAAGCGTTTCTAAGTAATTGTGAGCTGTCTCCTCCGAATAAAAGTAAACGCGTGCGAGAAATGTGCCAGGCTACACGAGGCTACAAGGACACATGTGACAAGAGAACACAATGAACAGGAGGGAAGTAATCAGCAGAAAAGTGTGTAGATGAGAGAGTCACTTCCCCCTCACAATCTTGTTGCTCTTGTGTAAGACCGATGCAATATCAATACCACCGACTGCCAATGCAATATCAATAGTACAATCTGACTGTGCAAATAGAACAGAGATTTGCCGTTTGGCTTTTTGCGTCTTTTAAGTCTGTATTGAGTGTGGTGTTGAAATACTGAATGTAGTGCAGAGCAGGATTGAGTTCACTTTGGTTAAACTGATGGGAGGTGCAGTAGTTGGGCTGATAAGCATAACAGTTGTGCATTTTATGACTAAAGCATGAAAGTTTCCACATATAATGTACACACTCTAAGGTTTCATTTCAGACATGGAACCATTTTGTATCTGACCTCTGGGGGTCAATGACATCATCATTACATTTCCCCCAATTATTCTCTATTACAATAGTGTACATGTTCACAAATATGCAGTTTTATTCCAATATAAATGATTATTTTGGCCTCAGTTGTTGCCCTGATGCTACATTATTCCTGGAACACCAGTCTGGCCATTCTAGGTGTAAATCTAACCTTAGCAACCAAGTATAAACATCTATAACAGACAACTTCTGTTGAGCCTTTTTGCATAGCAGTTATTTTTTTGGCCCACTATTAAAAACTCAAGTAGGTGCTTATATTATTACTAATAATTACATGAAAAAATTATTTACAAGAATGTTTTTTTTTTTTTTAACAAATTAGCATGTTAGCAACCACGCTCACCTCAATCTAGCATGATAGTGAAAATGCTAATCTAAATTAGTTAAGATGTGAGTTTCTTTACATTTATTAGTAATACTTTATTATTATTATTATTATTAATATTATTATTTTACCAAGTATTATTACTACTTTATAATTAACCAATAAGCCCTGAGAAGTTGTATGTTACATTGATTATAGAACAGCTAAGGGGTGTACTTTGGAGTGGGTAAGACTGTCTTTAGTGGCAGGCTAGCACATACCGTTGACTTGCGCTAGCCTAGCACCTGCGAACTCTGCAATTAGAAGGACTGGATGAAACGTGTTGAAAACGGTCTCCACTGATAAATATCACACTTGCTTACTTGGAAATGAGGTCTTATGTCCAAAATCCTGAACCACTCCTTTAAGTGTGGTGTGAGTATTGAGTCCTGGTATGGTAGTATTTAAGTGTGGTGTGAGTATTGAGTCCTGATATGGTAGTATTTAAGTGTGCTTTGTGAGTATTGAGACCTGGTATGTAAGATATAAATGTGCTTTGTGAGTATTGAGACCCGGTATGTAAGATATAAATGTGCTTTGTGAGTATTGAGACCTTGGTATCATTAAGTGTGCTTTGTGAGTAGAGCCCTTGGTATTGTAAAGTGTGCTTTGTGAGTATTGAGTCCTGGTAGTATTAAGTGTGCTTTGTATATATTGAACCCTTGGTATGGTAGTATTATGTGTACTGCGTGGATATTGAGTCCTCCTAGTTTGGTAGTATTAAGTGTGCTGTGATGGTTTTGAGCCCTGGTATGGTAGTATTTAAGTGTGCTGTGTGGGTATTGAGCCCTGGTATGCTAGTATTTAAGTGTGCTGTGTGGGTATTGAGCCCTGGTATGGTAGTATTTAAGTGTGCTGTGTGGGTATTGAGCCCTGGTATGGTAGTATTTAAGTGTGCTGTGTGGGTATTGAACCCTGGTATGGTAGTGTGCTGTGTAAGTATTGAGTGTGGTGCAGCAGTATTGACAGTGCTTCTGCAGTGTTAAGTGTGCTGAGAGCCGCTGTGCTCCTGGCTGCATGGCGTAGCTTAGCGAGCGACTGGAGCGCCTGATGATGTCATCCTGTACCCCAGCGCCGGCAGCTACACCCCTCTCATTATCCTCACACACCGTCCCGGGGGACACCAGAGACGAGTCTAAACATCCTAATCTCCTCAAGTCACACACACACACACACACACACACACGCACACACACACACACGCGCACACACACACACACACACACACACACACACACACACACACACACAGGAACACACACACATACACACACATACACAGAGAGAAACACACACACAGAAACACACACGAACAGTCAGGCTAGAAACGCGCACACACACTGAAACACATGCCCCCATTTTGTGCATGAGTACACACACGTACAGTTGCAGAAACACACACACACACTTGCACACACACGTACACATAATTGGGCATACCTAGACACAAATAGAATCACACATAGTATAAGCATGACTGGAGGGGGAAAGTCTTTCTTACAACAGATTTCCACATTCAATGAAGCACGCAGGCAAACACATGCATTATATACACATATGCATGCACACACAGTTCCACGCACACACACACACAGACACACACACACAGGCACACATAGGCTTACACACAGACAGACAGACACATACACACACACACACCGACAGACACATACACTCTCTCTCTCACACAAACACAGGCACTGCAGAGCACATTTACATATGCCCAAAACCCCGTTCCTCCACCTCCTTTTCATTTCCTCTCTGAAAACCTCCCCCCCCCCCTCTCTCTCTCTCTCCTATCCTATCCTCCATTCCACTCTACCCTGTCCCCATCCCCCTTCTTTCCCCCAAAACCAGAACAAGTACAGGAGAAGAGAGAGAGAGAGAGACAGAAAAAAAAATCTTATTAGTGATGCCCTTGAATCCTGATCAGTGGAGCCGTGTCTCTTGCCAGTGTGAATGTGACTAGGGGGGCTCCAGCGGGGGGGGGGGGGGGGGGGGCTCCAGCGGGGGGCCACCTAAAGGGGACACACATGACCTGAATCCTGCCCTCCTGGCTCTGCGGACAACCCACAGGCCCACAGGGTGGTGGAGGCTATGTGTCTGTGTGTGTGTGTCTGTGTGCGGGGTGGGGTGTCTGTGGTGGTACGATTGTATGAGTGAGTGGGAGTGTGTGTAGTGAAGGGTAAGTTGTGTGTGTGTGTGTGTGTGTGTGTTAAGGGGGTGGTTATGGTGGTATGAGTGAATGATCAAGTTGAAGTTGAAGTAGTAGTTGGAGTGAGTAGTGCAGCTCAGGGTAGGTTGTGTGTGTGTGTGTGTGTGTGTGTGTGTGTGAGTGGGTCAGGGGTTGGGGGAGGATGGGTTATGCTAGAGTAACTGTAGTAGAGAAGTGTGTGTATGTAGAGTAGTGTGTGTGTGTGTGTGTGTGTGTGTGTGTGTAGGTGGAGAGGTTAGGAGGCCACCACTATCTCCTCAACCTCTGGTGCCATCTGTCAGTGACTTTGCAGAAATGCAAATGAGTTTACCCACAGTGCTCGGCACGGCAGCCGGAATAGCCGTGGAAAACTAGGTCAGACGCGCGCCGAGCTGTGCCGGGCTGAGCCCACTGTCTGCCATGGAGCGCACTGCGGCTTTGTGTGTGTGTGAGTGTATGTGTGTGTGCGCTTGTGTATCTGTGTGAGTGTGTGTGTCTGAGAGAGGGGCTTGTCATTGAGTGTTTCTGCTTCAAAGTGTGTGTATCTATATCACAGCAGTTTGACTTTGTGTGTATGTGTTTGGATGTCTTTTTGGGTGGTGTGTGTATCTTGTCAGTTAGTCTGTATACTAGTGTCCACTGTGTGTGTGTGTGTATGGAGGTTGCATGCATTTAATAGTATTTGTGTATATGAGAGTGAGTGTAGTTTGTCTTGTATTGGGGGTGGGGGGGTTGGCGAACAGTATGTGTGTCTGTGTATTGTGAATCTGCATTGAACCCTGTGTTTCTGCTTCAAAGCATCTGTGTGTGTTTGTGCCTGTCTGTATATCTATGAAATGTAATACGAGTTTGACGTTCGTGTGTGTGTGTGTGTGTGTGTGTGTGTGTGTATGTATCATGTCAGTGAGACTGTATAATTGTGTCTGCAGCAGTATGTTAGTGCGTAAAAGTGTGTACACACGTATGTGTGTGTGTACGTGTGTGTCTGTATATCAGCAATCTGCAGAGATCCCAGTGTGCATGTAAAGCGCCCTCCTCCCCTCCCCAAAAAAAGAGGGGTGTGTGGGGTTTGGGGGGGGAAATGAGATGAGAGGGGTGTGTGGGGGGGGAAATGAGATGAGAGGGGTGTGTGGGGGGGGAAATGAGATGAGAGGGGTGTGTGGGGTTTGGGGGGGGGGAAATGAGATGAGAGGATGAAGGGGAGACAGCAGAACAGCAAGAGGAGGGGGGATTCAAACTGGGTCTCGCTTTCAAAAAACGACTCTTGCAGCAACACCACAGAAATACTGTAGGATTGGATGAAGGGAATGGGGGGGTGGGGGGGGGTAGTCAGAACCCGTCCTTTACTGTTAACACCCTCCAATCTTACCCAAGTGTCAGGAACCATAAAACCACCCCCACCCCCCCCAACACACAAACACACACACACTCTCAACATGCACTACACTATTCCCAAACGATTTCCAAAGGACCCTCCCAAGTAGTGAAACCTCCCTCTATGTCAAAACCTGCTCTTCAATCACGTCATCCACTTCACAATTAAAAACATCTCCACCCTTTTCTACCCCGTCCCCAGATTTCATAGCTCCCCTCCGCTCCCCTCCATCTCTGTCCGTCCATCAATCCATCCATCCGTCCATCCGTGAAGGGTTCTGTTCTCTCTCTCCGTTCCCTTCTTTCTTTGGTTGGCTCTCTTTCTTATCGGCGGCTATAAAAAGATCAAAGTCCCGTGGCTGGTGATGAGGGCTGTAATGAAAGGTCCCTGATGGGCAGCTGATGCAACGCGGTGGCAAGAGGGCGAGAGACACAGAGAGAGACAGAGAGAGAGAGAGAGAGAGAGAGAGAGAGAGAGAGAGAGAGAGAGGGAGTACAAGAGATAGAGAATGAGCGAGAGTGAGAGAGAGAATGGAGAGAAAGAAAGAGAGAGAGAGGAAGAGTGA
>NW_027468674.1:17673389-17675889 GCF_046254945.1 Alosa pseudoharengus | reverse complement strand
TTGGTTGGCAATGGGAAATTGCATTGCAACCAACAAAGTTGCTAACTAAGTTAGCCAAGCGGGCCAAGTGATAAAAAATAACATTCTAATTAATTGCAGATGGATGGCCAGTGGATGATATAAATCATTAATGAGTAGAATACCGACCACATTCTCTGACATGTGAACATTTTAAAATCTTTCCTTGTCAGGGACTAATTTGCAGACTCTCATTAGGATACACAGTTGCAGGGTCCTTGTTTAAGCAACAGTGGAGGCTAAACATCAGGCTAAGTTAGCAACTATGGTTTTGGGAAACGCACCCCGGTCTCCAGACAGACAGCTAGGAGACTAACAAGCAGTTCACTGAGTTTGACTAATTCTACTGGATCAGGATTTTTGTGTTCTGCACCTTTAAACGTGGGACCCGATATTTGATCGACGTGAAGACAACTTCACGACTACCCTTTTTTCTTGCCAACTACTACTGCTTTTTTGGCAAACTGGTAATGCTGTCTGCAGTGACAACTGTAAATTATAGTGCCATTACCAATCTTCTTTACCTATGATCTTCATGTTCTATGTGCTAAACGTTTTATACATGCATTGTATTTTTATATTAGCACCGTTTTCACATTAATATTGGTTAGAGCTACAGCAGTGTAATAGTATGGCAAAATTATATCAGAAATGTAAACATAAATCCATAACGTTTTGTGTGACACAATCATACTGTGTTTGCTTTTTCTTCAGCTCAGAATCAGTCATTATAACTGAAAGTTAAGCCTATGTAGAACGTAAACGTAAAAAACGACTGGTGCCGATGATATGCCTGAGCCTGAGTGGGGTGATGCGGGTGCGGCTCGTGCGCCAGCCGTGGGCTTAATGTGCCGTTAAATTTTAGCAGGCGTAATGGCCGTGGAGACACCTTCACAGGCTCACCCAAGGCTAAACATAGATCAGAGAGGGAGAAATGACAGGAGCATGGACCTTGAGAGTGAGTAGGCGCAGTCAAATACACACACACACACACACACACACACACACACACACACACACACACACACACACATGCACGGCAGAAACTCACATGTCGGTACTCACATGCCCACAGATATACGCAAACACCCACTCATACAAACGCCCGCACACACACACACACACACACACACACACACGCTACTGTCCTAGCACGCGCCTGTCATGGGGCTTCATGGAGTCCACAGCTGTCTTTGTCAGGAGAGAACAAGTCTTTCGCGACAGGTAGAGGCCACTGAAAGTCAGACGGAGACGATGAGCACTTCTCAAACTCGCTCTCTATTCACCATAACAAGACATTAATTTCAACATGTACATTTGTTTAGAAAGCACGACATAGTAAGTATGCATCTCCCTGGTATACGAAGCCATTTGTCTCAGACCCATCCAAACATTCCATAAATAATGAAGACACTTGTCCTAACTATTTGCCTACTAACTTGTCCATCTTCTGTAAACTAACCTCAGCAAATATTTGACCGTTACTCTGTCCTCAGACAAACCTCAACCCCAGACCTCGCCTTCACCCCAACCTTAATTAACACTTTGCTCTGAGTATGCATGCTAGACAACTGCACAGGCCCTATTTATAGTGGTGGGCCAAGTACGCAGTCTTAAGGTTAACTAAAGCTAATTTACTAACTGGGCAAAATCAATTTGCTAATTCAATATAAAGGGCAAGACCTTAAGCGCAAACACTGATGAATCCACTCATATGCTCCCGCATGCCACACATTAGCTGTTCATGCACGAGAATGTTGCACTTTGCCTGCTATTTAAATTAGGGCCCCAACTGCTCCTCAGTGTCACAGGCATTTTAAAAAGATTCAAAAGGTATTTTCAAAAGAGCTTAAAAAAACAAAACAAAACAAACAAAAAACCTACGACAACAACTAAACAACTAAAAGATAAACTCTGTTTTAGTTGTCCATGATTTGAGTTTGGAGTATCACAATTGACTGTGATGTGTTATCTCTCTGTTATGACTTCATGCACTCCACACTACTTTCTTCCTCCCTCTATCTGTCCTTCAAACATGGCTTTAAGTCCTGCGTTTGGACATGGAGTGTAATGACTCCTGAGAGTAAACAGCCACTAACCCCCCCCGGCCCCCGCCCCCATAAGGAGGGCCTGAGGCCCACTTCTCTGGCTCCTGTCGGGCCGCTGGAGCTGCTGGCCAGATAAGCATCGAGGTCCACTTCAGCCGCAGGAAATAGTATTCATTTCCTCCTCCAGGCTTTTAATAGGCATCGTTAAAAGCCCACGACCACGCCGTCATCGCCTCGCGCTTTCAATCCTTCACTTTTGCTCGTTTTCTGTTTCTTTATCTCTTCTTCTCACTATCTCTCTGTATCTATGTCTCCCCTACAATCCTCTCTCTCTCTCTCTCTCTCTCTCTCTCTCTCTCTCTCGCTTTGCTTCTCTACCTGTCTCTCTGTCTGTCTCTCATCTCTTCTCTGCTGCTCTCTCTCTCCCCTTTCTT
>NW_027468674.1:17665889-17668389 GCF_046254945.1 Alosa pseudoharengus | reverse complement strand
GGCCCATTCACACCAAGAACGATAACGATGACTATAAACAAACATCGTTCTCGTTATTATGAATGACGACGTTCACACATAAAAACTATAAAGATAGCGACATGATGAACGATATCGTTGGGGATCACTTTCAAAGCGATTTTTAGAACGATAAAAAGCTAATAGCCAATCAGAACCCATCAAATTTTAACAGTCACATTCATTAACACAAGGAGAGACTTTATCGTTTACCGTTGTTCAGTGTGAATGCTTTTATCGTTATGATTATAGTTATCGATATCGTTGTTGGTGTGAATGGGCCTTTAGTCCCAAAAATCACTCCTGGGTGCCGCAGCGAGACCACAAAAACACCCTTCCCCCTCCTACAGCCCTTGGTCCCTGCGACCTGCGAACCTGGCTCACCTGGGAGCACCTCCACTTCTGGCACTTGGAACCTGCGACCTGCGAACCTGGCTCACCTGGGAGTACCTCCACTTCTGGCACTTGGTGCTGGCGGGCTAGGGCAGGCCCGGCATGAGCCTCTGCAGCTCGTCCATGATGAGGGGCTGCACGCGCTCCTTCTCCTCCTCCAGGTGCTCCACGCCGAACGGCACGCTGGTGTGCACCACCATCGATGGCCCACAGTCAGACGACTCTACAAACACACACACACAGACACACACACACACACAGGTTTCAGAGTGCTTATAGGAGATGGCTGAGGACACTTTTGACATACATGCACACATATACAGTAGCTTCACACATTTGCGTGCACACACACACACACACACACACACACACACACACACTCACATTAACACACATACCAAGACCCTATACAGTGTGTCATCCCTGTCACAAAAAACTACCACACAGATGAGTATGTACACTGTATAAGCATTTAGGACACATTCTGATGGAATGGAAACCATAATGCATTCTACAGTACATATGCATCCCTCAGAGGCATCGTCATCGACATACACACAGAGGTGTGTGTGTGTGTGTGTGTGTGTGCTCGTCTCTCTTCTTTCCCTGCTGCCTGTTTTGCAGGCAGGTGGAGCTAGTAGAAGCAGGTGTGTGTGTGTGTGTGTGTGTGTGTGTGTGTGTGCGTACGCGTGTGTGTGTAAGAGAGACAGCAGACAGAGGGCCTCTGTACTTGTCAGCTGAGTTTGAAAATGAACTGTGCACTCACAATGTATTTTATTAGAGCAGTAAAACACTTGTTCAAAGCCTTAAAACGCTTTCTCTCTCTCCATCTCTCCCACTCTCTCTCTCTCGCTCAGATGCACATTCGCATTTGTCCTCCCTTCCTCCATCCCTCACTCCTTCTCTCCTCTATGATGTACAGATTCGGCCCATAAACCCTTCTAGTGTACAGTTAGAGGGTCTGAGCTGAGAGAGAGAGAGAGAGAGAGAGAGTGAAAGAAAGAGGGTAGAGAGAAAAAGAGAGACTATTCTGGGCTTGTTGTTTCAAGCCGAAAGTGCTTTGGTCCTAAACGACTATATTATGTTCAACCTATGTCGACATTCTTGCCAAAAAGGGACGGGAAACTCTACAACAACAAAAAAAAACATGACATTACAAACTTCTGTTTATGGTCCATACCTAATGAGGCTTTAACGAATGTGAGTAATGTTAAAAGTAGGCTAAGACATGTAACAGAATTTTAATTATTTTTTTAAAAAGGCAGCTCTCTCTTGCAGTCCATTTTTTATACTTGCCTGCTCTCTCTCTCTCTCTCTCTCTCTCTCTCTCACACACACACACACACACACTCTCTCTCCTCACTCTCTCTCTCTCTCTCTCTGTCTGTGCACACTGACACAACTAGCTGTATTTGCAAGACAGATGTTTCTGGGGACCTGATAAGGCCGCCTAATCAATGATGATCACACAGATCATCTTCCATAAAGCCTTCTGATTGGATAATCACACAGCGAGGCAAGCAGGAGAAGCCAGTTACATCACTACAGCCATACTGTTGACATCACTCACACTGACTCAAACTGAAGCCAGAGAGAGAGATAGAGACAGAGAGAGAGAGAGAGGAGAGTGAGAGAGAAGAGAGAGAGAGAGGGAGAGAGAATGAGAGAAAGAGATAGGGAGAGTGAGAGAGAGTGAGGAGAGAGGAGAGAGTGAGAGAAGAGAGAGAGTGAGAGAGAGAGAAAAGGGAGATAAGAGAAATATTAGATCAGCATTTCCTGATTTCATCATTTCTTATACCCTCCATACATAAAAATTGTGCAACAAACATGGATTGCAAGTAAAAGTAGGCCAAAAGGAACACTCATGGGAATATTCACAAAGTTTGTTCAACTCTCTTCCCTACAGATCACTTTGACTCCACTTAAACATACAAACAGGCTGACAGGCTGGCATTCTGAGGGTCGATTCTAAACTCAACTCTAGATTGCCTCTGACCATTGAGACATGATTTAAAAATGAAACCCTGGCACCTCCACCACCTCCAGCCTAGTGCGACCGCTGGCATGACATGAGTGGCTCGGTTGATGA
>NW_027468674.1:17655889-17658389 GCF_046254945.1 Alosa pseudoharengus | reverse complement strand
ACGCCGCTTCTCCATTCCCACAGCCACTCAATGAAACACAGATCTACTTCTAAAAGGTTCCAGGACAAACATAAGTCACACAATGCTCTTCCGTAACCACTTCAAATGCATTCTGGACCTTGGGAGATCCTACATGGTCTGAACCTATCTGGTCTGAATCTAAACCAGAGAATTGAGAAAAGAGTAAAATAAAAGAAGTTGAGGCCATCCATGGCACTGTTGCCTCTCTATCATGTCACTTAAAGACTCAGACACACACAGAAAAAGTGTAGGTAGGGGATTTCCCAAAAGTGGCCGATCAACAACCAACAAGCCTACATCACGTAGCAATGATGTGAGATTCAACAGCGCACAATTGGCTTTGAGGCAGTCGCAAACACAAAAGTGGCACAGATTCACAACGGCGGGTTTGAGGGAGTTTTCCCTGCAGTGCTATCAATAACAATAAACATCATCATCTTTCTATCAAAGTAGGTACCAAGCAGTTAGATAGACATGCACATAGAAGAAAAGGGCTAATGCCCATGGTGCACCTCCCTCACTCTCTAGTGTGGACAGTTGGGAGATGGGTGCGCCCAAGTGTGTGTGTGTGTGTGTGTGTGTGTGTGTGTGTTTGTGTGTGTGTGGTGGGGGAGTGTGTGTGTGTGTGTGTGGTGGGGGAGTGTGTGTGTGTGTGTGTATGTGTGTATGTGTGTGTGTGTGTGTGTGTGTAGATCTGGTTCTTGCTGAGGCAGCAGACACCTCTCCACCACACAGCTGAGAACTGAGTCACTGTTGGGTTCCTCTTGGGTGGGGTCCAGTCAGAGCAAAGGTGAGGTTTGCTCTACACTGTACTCTTCCTGAGCGAGACGGAAAGAGAAAGAGAGAGAGAGAGAGAGAGACAGAGCAAGGGGAGGGAGAGAGAGAGAGGGGGAGGAAGAGAGAGAGAGAGCAAGGGGAGGGAGAGAGAGAAATAGGGAGGGAGAGAGAGAGGGAGGGAGAGAGACAGAGAGAGAGAGAGAGAGAGAGAGAGAGAGAGAGAGAGAGAGCGAGAAGGAGAGAGCGCTTTCTGAGGTTAGGTTAAACTCAGTTTGGGTTTTATCCGATACCGGTGCTAAATCGATACCTTTAAAACTGTGCCGGTGCCGAAACGGTGCCTGAACCAGTACTTTGTTTTTAAAATGTTTTAAATTAAAATGGTCTAAAGCATGAATTACTTTTTTTTATTGATAAGACAAATTTGAACATGAAATTGAACTGTTATATTCAATTTACTATCAATATCTCATTGCTCCTACGAATAATACATTTAAATGTTAAAACAGCTTGCCATGCATGCACACACAATGGTAAGCTCTGCTTTCAAGTTTACCCAGTCTAGGCGGTTTGCCATAAGGTATGTTAAAACCGCTTGCCAGAACTGCCAGGTCATGGACAACGGCATTTGCAAGCTAGCTAATCTAACAGGGACTCTACTTTCCAGTTAATTCAGTGTGTTCCCAAATGCTTCAAGAATTTCATATCTTAACCCATAACACGCAGTAGTTTTGAACATGTTAAGCTACATGTCGGTGTTAAAGTGTTTAGATTCCCAGCGCTAGCCTAGTAGGCATTTTAACAGCAACTATGGCTATGCGCTAACACCAGTCAGCTGAGTTTAATTAGCGATAACGTACGGAGATGGTTTCGTAGCCTCTTTGACAGCTCAGTGACATCAGGTAACCTACATATTTATGTTTTTGCCAGCTAACTTTTAACATGATCTTCATATTCATTGTGGTGCTATATGGGCCTCATGCACATGAACGATTAATATCATGCCATTATGTTGTTTAACACACCGTGAAATAAAGTTTTCACCTTACAACTTTGCTGATAACATTTCAAATAAATGCCAGTTATTGCATTAGCAAGGATATTGTGTAACATATAGGCTAGCCTACTGTTGATGTTTCATAGCCTTTTGCTTGTGTGTAGTTAGGCCCACTGCTAGATTTTGACAGGAGCTCGCGATATCGCTTTAAAGTAAGCTACTTGGGCTCACGCAAGCTGTCAAACACTGTCCACTCACCTATGTGGTGCACCCCTCTGGTTTATACATCCAGTGTTTATGTTAGCTAACTGTATCTGGATGTGTTGCTATCAGAGCAAGACGTTAGAGATGGCGCATGAAAAAAAACGCTATTTAAGCACCGAAATGAGGCACCGAAATCCACGTTGTTATTCGATGCAGTTACTACCGTTTGCGTCGGCACCGGTGCCATATTAGAACCGTGTTTCGGTGTCCACACACAATCTCTCTCGGTGTCCAACCCTAATGTTTATGTACTTAGTTACTTTCAGGCTTTTGCCTTTAATCGGATAGGACAGTGAAGAGTGACTGGAAGTGAGTGGGGGAGAGAGATGGGCTGGGATCAGAAAATGACTGTGGGTCAAACTGCTCCACAGCTCCCCTCGTACAGATTTTTTTTTTAATTCAACAGTATATCAAAAGCTATACAGAAACCATGTACACATAATA
>NW_027468674.1:17638389-17643389 GCF_046254945.1 Alosa pseudoharengus | reverse complement strand
TTCACTTTTTTTCCTTAATTACTGTCCTATATAGGTTGTCCTATGACTTATGATTTACAATTCTACAAGAAAAGTAACTTAATGAAGTGTTGGTGCTTTAAGTGCTTCACTGAGCTGAAATTTAAACTTAAAACATCTCAAGATGAATTAAATAAAAATAACAGTGAGTAAATTAACAGTGCACATCTTTTAAGGGCTTCAAACTGCACATCTCATGGCTCAATGTCTTACATACTATCCTTCATGATCTTTAGGCCTTGGCTAAACCAGCTCGCCATGCTAGCATCTTCCATAGAAATGTATTTGAGCACAATTTAAAGAGATGTTCCAAGTAGCCTGGGGGATTTTTATGTGATTTTGCAATGATGATTGCAATAATCATTTGACAGCCCCACAATGTAATTTACTTTTTAATTTTAGTATTTTTAAATTTTCAATAAGAACATCACTATGGTTAATGCAGTAACGAAATGGTAGGCCTATTATTATAGGCTATTGCAATGACTTGCCATGCTCGAATGAGTCCATTCAATTCACCGTACACAATGACCACAGTTATACATGCAGGGAATATTCGGGCTTTAAATATAGCAGCGATATTCGGTTTGCGCCAAATACCGGATTAAATTGATTGATGCCATCAGAATGAGTTTACACGACTCGCACGCAAAACGAATATTGCTGTTGAAAACCGGGTTACTCCCTGCATGTAACTGCGGTCAATGACGCACTTCTTTTCGGTGAATAATTATTTCGGACTGAACTTGGTGAAGGGAGGTTTCACTAGGCCTATCTTAGGCAACGATAAACTTGATCATCATCTCGGGCTCGTCGGATCGGTTTGCTGCTGCAAGCCGCCGAAAGGCACTGGGGAGAGGGGACATTTATCTCGGCCTTTGTGACCACACTGTAATGCAACTACATCCACTCTGTTTATCTGACGGGTCTCTGACCTCTGTCTCTCTCTCTCTCTCTGCAGCACACGCATTTTCAAATTTACACACAGGCACTGGGCCACGGCCAATCAGAGGCGAGGTCCTGCCCTTCACTATCTATGATTTGTTTAAACCACGATATTGGCCAAATATGTGTCTGTTATTGAACCAAAGGTAGAGTTTCAATGCGGACACTTTTTCCTCTCTCGAATAGCTGGTCGCACCGGTGCGACCTCCGATTTTTTTTAGTAACACTTTTGAAAAATTAGGTCGCATATGCGACCCAATTGGTCGCACTCTGGAGCCCTGTAGAAGCCTTCAAAACACCACAGGTGGCCACAGGTACGACCACAGCCCTTGGCACCATCATCATTGCTGCTGCTTCTATATACAAATATACATTATACCCCCCCCCCCTAAAAAAATGTAAAAATATTTTAAACCCCCCCCCCCCTGCCCTCCTTCATAGCAAACAAGACATAAAATAGTTCTTTATGGAGTGTGACGGTCAGAAGAGAAACTGCTGCTGCTGCTCTGATGTTGGCAAAAATATATTCTAGGATGGGGACGGGGGTGGTGGTGGAGTAAACAGGGCACCCGAGGGTAGAACTTGTGGGTTTCTTTTTTTTTCGTGTTTCAGAGATAGCTTGTGTTTAATTCGGTACCAAACACAGATATTTAGGGCAGCAACCTGAGGGCTTCGTGGCTGACGTCATCCCCAGAGAAGCTATTTTGAGCTGGCGGTCAAAAGGTAGTCTGTTGAACTAGATGGGCTTTTTTTTTTGCTCTGTTTTTTCATAGCCACAGAGAGTGAGCCACCTGGACCACACCATTCTAAATATACATTCAGTCCTTTACTATTCATTACTTGTTGACATACAGATGTGTGAAATGTTTTTTTAAGTTCTCTAATATGCAGCAAGAGTGCATAACATTTTTAATATGATTTGACTGACACCAAGATCATGTTGAATGTGACAGATAATATCACTATTCTAACTTCCTTAAGCAAAAAAAAAAAACCCTCAAACAAATTAGCTCACACCTAAAGAGCATCAGAGGGGGGTTATTCTGATATCAACAGTTTCAAATGTCAAAAATAACTAAGACACACCTCGATGTTGGTAAAACATTGAAAATGCTTTCAAAACCAAACCCATTAAAATTGGCGGCACACTGTGATGGACTAGAAAGTTAGAAAGACACTACTGGAAATGTGCGAACTGGTCCACATACAACGGTATCTGTTTAAATTTAGCTTTTGACATTGGCCCGCAAAGGGAACACAAAAAGCTACATATTCTGCCATAGGTTTGCAGGCCAGAGTGCTTCTTTAACATGTACGACTAAGAATAAACCCCCCTTTTCCCTCTGGATGCTGTTCAGGCCTTGGCCAAGAGGTTTTAATATCAGTCGCGGTATATTTTTGTGAGATAGCTATTTTCGGATTGCCATTTTATGTTTTTTTTTTTCATCCCTTTTTTCGGGCTGGCTTAGCAGATGGAGGGAACAAAACCCTGGCACAGATTTGAGGATAGGAATCAATACCAACTTCCAATCGCCATCAGTGTTTCGTGTGAGCGATAGTGTGTGTGTGTGTGAGAGAGAGAGAGAGAACGGCAGAGAGAGAGATAGAGAGAGAGAGAAAGAGAGAGTTTCCAGCTCACAGCAGTGCAAAGTGTCCCAGAATGCTATCTGCAGTGTACAGAAGAGAATAAAAAGTGGGCTTGGTGAAAACTCCTCTCCCCAATTTAGGGAGCAATTTAGTGCCCATTCTTTCGTTCATCTCCGTGTTTAATCCTTACCCCAGATTGAAGCACTATCCAAAGATGGCAGTCAGCACTGGCACGCCATGGGGTAAGATTACCACTGGCTCAGAGAGAGAGAAAGAGAGAGATAGAGGGAGACAGTGAGAGAAAGAGAGAGACAGAAAGAGAGAGAAAAAGAGAGGGAGACAGAAAGAGAGAGAGAGAGAGAGAGAGAGAGAGAGAGAAAGAGAGATAGAGGGAGACAGTGAGAGAAAGATAGAGAGGGAGACCGAAAGAGAGAGAGAGGGAGAGAAAGAGAAAGAGAGAGAGATTCTGCCATGCAGGGATGCTTTCACAGCCTCTGTGCAGCTCTCTGACTAAGGGCCTCTCGATCTCTCGCTCCAGCTATGCTGTTCATTTTCTTCTGGCACGACTATGTTCCCATACTATTGACTGTGCGCCATTTGCAGAGGGGGCTGATTTTAATTTCTAGTGCAGCCTTTTTGCATGGGGGCTGGGGAGTGGGGCTGAGGGTAGTGTGATAGAGTGCTGTGCTGAGAATCGAGGCTAACTTCATATACTTCTTGTATCCGCCCCCCCACCCCCATAAGTGCAACGGCATGTTCTCTGACTCTGTAACGAGTGCCCTCCATAAATCACCCCGGCGAGACGGGCAGGAGGAGGCTTCACATGAAATGGTGAGAGAAGAAAATGCACAATAAAACAGATGCGGAAAGAGAGAGAGGGGGGCACTACCTTCCTCGTCCGAATGTTAGAGTCATAACTGATTAAGTGAGTCCAACTGATAAACTGAGTCCATGCAGATGTCCGTCCCAACTGTAAAGTTTAATCAACGGCACATTCAAAACCCATCAATGAACAGACAACCCCCCCCAGTAAGAAAGAGACACAAACTACGCACGAAAAACAAACACCTCTTATACGAGTGAAAATGAAACCACTAGCCACCTCCGTTGTTTCCAGTGACATTAAATAAGGGGCGAATAAGGTGGGTGGCTTGATGTCAGTTGGTATGAAGGGATACTAATTAGTATGACACATTTAAGAGTAAGTAGTATACTTAAGAAGTGTAACGTAGGGTAGCGTAAGCTGATACTTGTGTACACTTTGGTGCGACTGTTTTTATAGATACTATATTATTTGTGGTAACATTTTTAATTCACAGCTGTTTAATTAACTATGAGTATCTCCTTCCCTACCCGTGTTAATGAGATTTATAAACAGGAATTGGATGTAAGTTATATAGCTTTCAAAAGACTGTTAAGATGAGCTCAGTTTTATGAGGATGGGAACCTGCTCTGCTGCCCTCCGAGAGATGCATCATCATGTGAACAGGTGCAAACGTGAATGTAAAATCATTGCTTGTTGATGTGCATCAATACCACACAGAGGACCTTCACCTCCAGTTGTTTTTGGGGGGGCATTCTAAATTCATGAGGGCCGAGTGTCTTTGTATGCTTTTCCTCAGTCTGCGACGGAAAGCGAGTCGCTGCCAGGCTCTTAGTATAAGACGAAACTCGAGGTATAATTTTTTCTGCTAATCTTGCCTGCAATGCTTATATAAGTGTAAGTGACCCAATAAGAGCAAGGCAAAAAAAAAATGACTTGTTCTCCTTTGAAGCTTACTGTGCGTGTCTGAGTGTGTGCGTGTGTGTGTGTCTGAGTGTGTGTGTGCGCGTGGGTGTCTGAGGGAGAAGAGCGGGCGAGAGAGTATCCATTTAAATAGGACGACGCAGAGCCAGCACTCAGGGAAGCGGGCGAAGCATCTCCATCAGGCAGACAGTAAAGGGGATTACATCATTCCAGACACACAGACGGCAAAGCCAGCAAACCCAGACAGTCACACTGTTCAGGGAAAACAAAAAAAAAAGGAAAAAGAGACTTCCTCCAATTGGACGAAGATGATGTAACGTGGCATGCTAATTGTTTTCAAAGCATGAGCTATAGCCTGAGGTGAATTGTAGGTAAAATGATACCAAGAAATAAAAATGTAGTGAAGACCACTAGAAAAGTGAAGACCATTACAACCATCAACAAAGAAAATCTTTATTTTGCCGGTTGATGTGATATTGTAATCTTTTTGTTGTGGTTGCTGTTGGAACAAATGGCATAGAAAGAAGCAACCTGAGACCAGAAAAAAGAAAGGAACTATAGCATTGTTATGCTACTAATCACACAAGGTCAGAGCCCAAATCAAATTACACAGACTGAGGCACTGATTACCACAAAAGAGTGTGAGCCTGCCAAAACTAAGGGTTTTTTAAATTTCATTAGGAAGGGTGAATTATGTTTTCCA
>NW_027468674.1:17623389-17633389 GCF_046254945.1 Alosa pseudoharengus | reverse complement strand
AGACAGTCACATAGAGAGACTCTCTCTCTCTCTCTCTCTCACTGTCCACACACACACACACACACACACACACACACACACACACATATATATACACACACACACACACACACACACACACACACAAAGTCACACAATTGATTTTGGGATAAATTGATTCGAATGTCGCAGTGTCAGTTCACTGCAACACCATGGGAACGAGGACGAACCCCAGTTCAACTTCACTATCTGCTGGCGGCTTTGTGCATCCCTGTCTGGAGAGAATACAGTTTGGGTCAAACGTACAACTAGAAGGGTTCCAGGGGGTTTGAGGGAAGCGGAGTGGAACAGGAAGTCAGCAGTGTGCGGGGGTTTTTCTGTTGCTTGAATCGCTTTAAATTATTTCCAGATTGCATCGCAGTTCGATGCGCAAATGACCATGGCCAGCACCTGCCTGCTGCCCCCCGCTGGACAGACACTGTTACTACATGATCAGTGACAAGATTTACATCTTCATCTACGTTAAATAGTAAATATTTTTAGCTTTTAGTTTTGGTTTTAAGAGAAGTGTGTATGTACTGTATGAATGCATGAATGTATGTATGTATGTGTGTATGTATGTATGTATATATGTATGTATGAATGAATGTATGTATGTATGAATGTATGTATGTATATATGTATGTGTTTGTATGCACTGTATGTGTGAATGTATGTATGAGTGTGACATAGGATAATAGTAATTGATCTGATCATATACACTATAACAAAGTGATGCATGTTTTTCATAGATAAACATTAAGTCTATTTAATTTGGCTGTATTTAATTCCATAAAAGTATATGTCATTAAGGCTCTCAATCTAGATAGATGAAGCAAACAGGCTTTTCCCTGTTCACAGCTGGGTTGAACAAAGCCTGGCAAAAATGTTACAAGTTGCAGATCTGCATTGAGACAGGAACAGACGAAGTGATTCAAAAAATGTACCAGCCTCATCAAACAGGACCTCTCTAAATGAACGCAACTTTTCCTTATCATAAAAACTAAATCTAGTGAATATTATTTGAATTCCATTGGTTCTCTGGCTCTTCCTCTGCTTTGACAAAAATCTATATGTGCCCCCGAAAACTTATTAAGTGACATTTTGGCGATTTTAATAGCATATGGTGTCAAAAGACATGTCAGCAAAAGCAAAGTAATAAGTAATAAGCAAAGTGATGGGACACTGGTTGTAATGGGTATTTGTGGTGGTGGAATTAGGCCATGGCGGTGCTACAAAGGAACAAAGGCTTTGAAGGGAATGTCTGGAAATGCCTATGTTGACTATACTGTACATGACAAAGCAGTGTGTAATGTATGTGTGTGTGTGTGTGTTTGTGGAGGGGGCGGGGGGCGGGGGGTTCAAAAGAATTTGCTTAAATTGCTCCAGTATGGGACCCAAGAGAAGAAAAACGTACAATTTTATGGGCTGGGGGGTTCTCTCAGTCAAAAAGAGTAAAAAAATAAAAAAAATAAAAACTTGGTGCAGCTACAACAAGCACATTTCTCAAATGAGTCCGTAAATCCGCGTCTTATTGAAGTGGCTTTTAAAAGCATGGGGTTTGACAGAAAACTCCCATCAAATGGGGGCCCTTACAGAACTAAACCTAGCCTTCTCTACCCCACACTGGAGTCATTGACCTCCTCCTCATTTTCGTACCCAAATCCCTTGCCCCTGTGGTTCGATCTTAAGCTAAGAACAGTTTGCTACAGAATTAAAGACAATATATTACATTATGGGTGATGCTTTCAAATTTTTCGATTTGGGACAAGTACGAGCATGACTGTCACATATATTAATGCGCCTTATATCTTGAATCGCCAGCATCTGTTAAAAAGTATCTGTGACATGAGTAATGTATGTCGACAACTGCACGCATACACTTGCATTTATTACATTTAGCAGCAGTCTTGCATATTCAAACTCAGTCAGTGATTATGTCGATTTCATCAGCACGGGCTTCCTAGAAATCTAAACCCCATCACCTCTCTGTTCTTAAACATTTCTTACAGCCTGTTACACTGTAGATGCAACGCCCAAACTACAAAAACCTATGATTTGTGTGATCTGACTGAGACAGCAAGGCCGTGGGGGTAATGTGTTTGTCTAAATCTGTAAACAAGCCATTTTGAAAAGATGGAAGGTCAGTGAATATTATAGTCCAATGGCGTCAACAGTAAATGTGGTGTTCAGTTGCAGCAGGAATTGTGTGTTGTGATGGGTATATTTGTATCCTTTACGATTCCTTCCTTTCTCTATGTCTGTAAGTTTGATCTACCAACCTCAGTCTAATCATGTATCACTGATAAAAAAAGAAAAGGTTCTCTGTTTGTCTCAACCAATCTGTCTGGTTGTAAGTCCTTGAGCGAGGCACTACAGCTACCTCCACACTATTCCGTTTTCGTTTGAATTCAAAACACTTCTGTTACAACTGCTCCTCTCATCCACACTATTCTACTGCGTTTTCAGGTCCTGAAACGGAACGATTTGCAAAAGTTGTCTGCATTTTAGTGGTGGTCATGTGATTTGTGCTGGTGTCCAGGGCAGACATAATTTGGGAACTGCAAACGGCGTGTGGACAGAGAGCGTATTTAAAATGAAACGTTTCAAAACGAAAACAGAATAGCCTAGTGTGGATGTAGCCTGATCCTTTAACAACTCCCAATGTCAGTAAATGGCGCTGTGGCCTTCTACAGAGCCAGACCGATGTAGTGCATGAAATGTTAAGCACTTTGAGTACTACTCGAGAGTAGGACAGCGCTGCATAAATGTGGTACTTTCGGCATTTACCAATTTCATGATGACCCGTGTTTTAGTGTCTGTCAATGATGGCCTGAGTTTTGAAGTGCATCGTGACATGGCACAGCCACTGTCATTTAATAAAACACGTCCATACACACACACACACACACACACACACACAGTGATGATGTTCACACGACTCCAGCTCCATCTGGGTGCCTTCAGATGAATTTTTCAGCTGCCACGGAGACGGCATCCATGGAAACCCGTCCGACTGTGGCCCAATTCTCCTGTGCTGTGCGTGACACTGAAACCACTTAGACAGATGCGGTCCGCTACAGACACTTACCCTTTACACCCCAGCACAGGAGCACACAGACACACACACACACACACACACACTTCTTTACCCATGCACAGACGAAGACACATTCATGCACTTAATACATAAATGTACCATTAAATACACTCTCTCTCTCTCTCTCTCTCTCTCTCTCTCTCTCTCTCTCTCTCTCTCACACACACACACACAGCATGTAGACAGACAGACACACACACACACACACAAGCATGTAGTCGTACAAACACATTGCAATTCCGTTGGCGTTTCCAGCTGTCTCATCGCATTTCTCCCTCTGCCTTCTCATTCTGAGGTTCAGGATCGCACGCCCTCCCCCCCCCCCTTCTTTTTTCCTCTCCACTTTTCGTCCTCCTCCTCCTCCTCCTCCTCTGCTCCTGAACATGACGGTTTCCTCTCCACACGTGCATTATTCACCGGTTTTCCCAGAAACCCACACAGCCCCAGAGGCCTCGCTTACTACCCGTATGCATCGCATTTCCATACAAGTCCACCAGGACGCTGCTTTATCATTTCAATAAATAAATAAACAGGAAAGGGAAGAGAGACATTTTACACACACACACACACACACACACACAAGGAAAGGGAAAAGAGACATTTTACACACACACACACACACACACACACACACACAAGGAAAGGGAAATTAACTATTACACACAGACACATATCACACACGCACAAAACTCTGCTATGTCCATTTGGATAGGGACAGCACTGGCCCCTGAAAATTTCAAATGTAGAGATGGCGCATTTAACACAAGTGTGAAGGGGTTAGGGGAAGGTCCTGTGACTCCTTATTCACAGACTGTGTAGTTCACTGATGACTGAGACGTGCCACTTGGACAACTGCCTCTCACGTTTCAGACTGCTAGCACTTGCAAGTTTTGATGATGAAATACATCTGACAATCTTATCTAGACTGACTACATCAGAGAAAAGATCAAATGGATATATGATCCGACCAGGACAGACATCTTAAGAGAAAGCATGTTCCATTTTGATATACATGCACTCTCGTTATCACATCTCACGACTAAGGATCACTCCTCCTTACATCTACTGTCCAAGAGCTGCAAATAAAAAAGGAATTACAAAAAGCAGAGCTGAGTTTAAATTTCCTAGCATATTTTTAATATAAGTATATTTTTGTGCATTTTGCCTATTCAGATAGGACAGTGAGGAGTGAATGGAGAGAGAGACAGAGAGACAGACAGACAGAAAGAAAGAGAGAGAGAGAGAAAGAGAGAGAGAGAGAGATGGGGCGGGATCTGGAAATGACCTTGGGTCGGGTTCTAAGCCAGGTCCCTGTGGGCAATTGGACCTGAATGTGGTACTGACACAGCAGCCACTTGGGCCACAGCTACCCTGTACTTCCTAGTATATTTTGAAACATTTATCAACGTAGTGGTGAGAAAGAGAGGTATATTTATGGATGGAGTAATATAATTACAGGTAATGTGATAAAGCCTGACTTGACTTCTCTATGCTTTTAGCAATTCATAGTTATTTTTAGTAATTCATACTGGAGAAAATGATTAGCTTGTAGGGCTAAAGGTTACTTTCTCCAATTATTTTTAATATGTTCTGTTCTTGTAATAGATTTTGCAGAGGAAAACTTGACTTCCTCTGCTTTGTATTGTGGAAATAAAGGTTTGGCTGTTTTGCAATTTTACAAGTCATCTCTTTTTATAGTATTATTTTTTATTTATTTTTTTATTTCTAGGAATAATAGTTTTTGTCTTACAGGTCCAGACAAGAGTTTGGCACCTTGTGTTTAGCATTCACATCTGGGGACGATTCATCCTCTGTTTTTGTATTTGTTGTGGCAAGAGCCATGCCAACAAGACTGGCAGTCCTTCTAAACTTAAACACACCAAGACCAAAGCATCCCAAAATTCTAGTGCTTTCTGCTTGGACCGGCAGCCCTCCACTGAGCTCCACCTTCACAAAGCAACGGGTTAGTTCAGAAAATTACGTTTTTAAACGGGTTAATTGTTCCCACTCGTATTTAGACCGAGCTTCTCTGTGATTGTCACCAGACAGCTGGAAAGATTTACGATTTGCAAATTGCAAAACAATCTTCAGAAATATGCTTAGTCAGCCACAGTGTTCAACATGGTGTGCATGTATGTGTGTATTTGTGTGAGTATGTGTGTGTGTGTGTGTGTGTGTCTGCAAACATTTTTGTCTATGTTTGAGCATGTGTTACTGCTTGTGTGTGTAAGTATGTATATTTGTGCTTGTGCACATACATTTGTGTATGTTTGAGCATATGTATTTTTACTTGTGTGTGTAAGTATGTATACTTGTGTTTCTGTGTGTGTGTGTGTGTGTGTGTGTGTGTGTGTGTGTGCATACATTTGTGTATGTTTAAGCATATGTATTTCTGCTTGTGTGTGTAAGTATGTATACTTGTGCTTCTCGTGTGTGTGTGTGTGTGTGTGTGTGTATTTGTACTCACAGGAGCCCACATCCCCTTGCAGCTGCAGTATCTGTGGGACTGGCATGGTGAGGACCACGGCGTCAAAGTGCTCGGGCTCGCCGTCCATGCGACACACTTCCCAGCATGCACCTCTCCGGTAGACGTGTGTGACGTGGCGGTCGTAGAACACCTCTGCTCCTGCTTGGGTGCGGAGGCGCAGAGTTGGCAATGATGCAAAAACAAGGGGAGGGGAAGAGGAGGTACAGACGGGAGGGAATGGAGAGAACAGAAAGAATAATAGAGAAGAGAATAGAAAGGAATGGTCAGATCAAAAGAGAGAGACAGAGAGAGAGAGAGAGAGAGAGAGAGAGAGAGAGAGATTAAAGAAGAGGAAAAGAAACAGGAAATAAATGGGACAAAATAAATTATCCAAATCACACAGAGAAGAGACTGGGGTTTGTATGCAAAGGATGAGGATCAAGACTTTTATAAATGAGCTTGAGGATGGCTAGAATTATCCCCCACAATTACACCCAGATTGAGCTGCACGGAAGGAAGTCCACAAAAGCAAAGAGATGTCAACTTCACTCAATTGCACATTCATGCAAAAGTAAAATAAAAAAGGGACGAAAAAACCCTGGACACTACATCAGAAAATTAGCACAAAGTCATTCGTCTCCTCTCCTCTCCTCTACTCCTCACGAGTTCTGGGCCGATGAGCAGGCCAAGAGCCATCCCCACCAGCCATGAACACACAGCTGAGTCGCTTCACATCCTCAGCGCTGAACATCTGTGAGATGAAATGTCTCTTCTGAACCTCTCTCTTGATCAGAGCAACACATAAATCAACTGGATCACATGCCAAACTTCCCCCCACGCTCTCTAGGAAAACTGAAAAAAAAAAAAAAAACATTGTTTGAAAAAAGAAAATGAAAATTCACGCAGGACCGAATCTGCAGCTGGAGAGCTCTGGACAATGTCAAACTGTTTACTTGTAACATACTTCTGACATAAGGAGTCAAGGGGAGAACAGAAAAACAGCTCTCTCGACGACCCACAGCACCCATAAACCCAAAAAAAATTTTTGGAGACGACAAACGTTGTGCTCGTTCAAAAGGCGGAAAGAAATAAGACATCTGAGGAGCAAATCGAATTGAGGCCAAGACGTGGTTTCTATCAAATCAAATTACTTTCCGAGGCAGTGAAGTTAGAGCACGATCATCGTCTTATCCTTTTTTCTAAGTGGAGGAATATAATCAAAACCAATATTTCATTGTCACGCGTAATCTTATGATGAGTTATTTATTGCTTCATTGTAATTGCGTTCAAACTGCACCCAGTAGTTAATATTCAATTACAAGACAATCATACACTCATCAGATTCCTCAAACTGGAGAATATAATACTAACAAGTAATGTGAAAGTGACTGAGACAGAGGACAGCCACAACTGTACAAACTAATGGCAAAAAGCTCTTTTTTTCTATTAATTATACGTTATACCACCGCTATGTTGAATTTCCTATTATGACATGTTCTGTACAATCTCAGTTAACTTTTGATATTTGTGTTATGGTCAAGTCAAATTTACATTATTTTCTGTTACCTGAAGAGTTTATCATCCACTATCCCTAAACCTATATCAAGCCATTTACAGACATGTACACACCGTTGTTAACACATGCAAAGGCCTCCTCTTATTAACTGACAATAATGGCAGACAGTGGTGCAGAGAGAACAACCGAACTGTGATGTGAATAAGCCACAACATCTTATAGACATAGAGTATAGAATGGAAAAACGATTTTACCGAATGAATAAGGAGTTTGGTGCTTGGCCACAAAGCTACCGTGAACGAGAAACACAATTGTTTCCTCCTTTACGTGTAAATCTCGGACTTTGAAATGACCACTAAAACATGTGAGAATCTGAACAAAGACAGAGTAGACCGTGACGCAAATACATCCCCCCCCCCCCCCCCACACACACACACACACACATTAGCTTACCACTTAAAGTTGGATATTCAGGTAGAAGTTGCTGTAGCCTATTGTGACTGCAAGGCAGGCAATCATATAGACAATAAAGCTCACTTTATTATTCATGTGGGTGCCAGATAAGCATGAGGGGGTGTTAAATATCTGCTAAAATGGGCCATTCTGTTCCTTAGCCTAATTATACAGTTGTAGCCTGAATGAGCTTGTGATATAATATCGGAGCATGTTTTTTGACAGACGAAAGTTGCATATTGTCTATGTAAAACTCAGAGAAAAAGGTCAAATACTACTTTCATCCATTCCGTGTCATCTTTAAGAGACAAACTAGCGACAGACATTAGCATTCATGGGCTTCGGTCCCTGTCGACTGACCACTTCAGAGTCAGAGGTTGTGAGTCAGAGGCTTGGGTAGGACTGTGCTTGTCTACACCATGCAGATGAGATGACACAGGAAACCAACAGAGAGAAACTTCCACTTACTGAAGGAAAAGGATAATAACTACCAGCATATTTCTCAAACCATGTGTCCGTATGTCAGAGGAGATAGAAGGAGAGTTTTGTCAAGTGGCACAAAAAATGCTATCAATAAAAGATGGCTTACCCTAAAACAAAGCACTACTACTTACCTGATTCTTTGAGGTAATGTTTGACTATGGAAGAGACTCCCTTTGGCGTCACATAGTTTGTCAGGCCCTCCTCCCGGGACATCATGCCCTCAACTGAACTGACCAAAGGGGATAATATACCGTGGGCCAAAAGCTCTTCATAGAAACTGCCAAGGAGAAACAATCTCTGTTAGTTCTGAGGAGTTTATTGTAAAAACAATTAAGACAAACAAACAAACATACAAACAACAATAACTTTACTCAGTAACTGCAACAAACAATAGCTTCACATTTAACATTCAACCATTTGACCATGCTTACTGCTATGGTACATTTGTGTCACTGAAAGTTATTAACTAGTTAACTGGTATAATTCACTGGCCATCGCTATACCCTGACAATCCTTCAGAAAATAAAACACAAAAAGACACAGATTGCTACTGGAAACAACACAAACTACAGTAGGCCTATGTGATAGACTATGGGAGGATGTGTATGGGAGGATGTGGTTGAACCAGTATGAATGGGCTACCTCTGGTGAATCCGTGCGTAGTGAGGTGTGGCGGTAATGTACTGGGCCCCCAGGTCCACTGTGCAGGCAGAATCTGTGGGACTTCTACTCGTTGCCATTCTACCCCCTGCGAAAACGTGAACACTGGTGAATGTGGCGATGTGGCACAGGACATGACTTCTTATCAAGTCTATTTCTTACAACAGGAGACAGCTACATCTGAAATTACATCGCAGCTGAAATGTCCTCTGTCTCGCATGCCAGTGTCTGCTTGAGACACCTCGTCTGGGAGTTGACAATATATTATAGCCACTGTGTCACCTTGTCCTGTGCTGACATAGCAAAAGTTGACTGGCTACTAAGTTTTAAATGACAAGTGTCACGTCATGCACAAGCCTCTTACTACTCGTACGCCTCGTGCCCTCTTTAGACGCCCATATGATGTCTAACATTAAGATAGGCTATACTTTAATCTTTACAATCTTTGGGGATACCAAACGAATCGGAAGATGACTTGCAAGATACAAAACCTTGGCAATGTCACAACTGCCAGGCAACAACCACAGAGCCTCAGCAGTTAACTGACCAGCTAGCTAGTTAGCCCCAGTTGTAAAACACATGAAAAACGCACGAACAGTTGGTTCTGTATGGTAGACAATCAAATAGCACCATTTCATTTCATACAGCTAGTTGTCTCTGGCTATTCCAGTTAGAACAGCAAGCAGTGCAAGCAAGCGAAGGGGCTAATAGCTACCTACACAGGCTACATGCGATATGATAGCTAACATCACTTTCCTGCTGACCTGCTCCACGAGATTTATCCCAGACGACAATTTTTATTTTTTGTGGCAATTCTCTCCGAAGCAGACAAGCGCACACGCTGCCAGTGAGGCCAGCCCCTACGATCAGAACACGCGACATTGTTTCAATGCGCAAAGAATACAGAGTAAAACTTCTAAGGTGTTATCAAACAACAGCACTGTCTGTCTCCTCCTCCACAGGCTGTTTGAATTCTCGTACTCGTTTGCCCCTTTAAGAGTTATGAAAGGCAGTCATTAAGTTGGCCGACCAAAAACTGTCCTTTCTCATTGACTCATTGTCGACTGCGAACTTGCATGGAAGTATTTTCAAATATCCATGAAAGTGATCAGTTTAGGCCTACCCTACATCACCGGACTTGAAGACATCATTACAATAATTTATTTTAAATTTAGTATGCAACAGGTGCTGTAGCCTAACTAGTTCAGCCAGACTAACCTGGACAGAGACAAACCACAAGTTAGTCTACTTAACTAGATGTCAAACTGCTTAATCATGTTTCCCGATTCAGTATGTTAATGTA
>NW_027468674.1:17583389-17613389 GCF_046254945.1 Alosa pseudoharengus | reverse complement strand
CATAGAGACATACATGATACACACACACACACACACACACACACACACACACACACACACACACATTCACATTCAAACACACATGTGTGTGTCTTTATGTGTCAACAAATGTCATGATTCCAAATAGACTTGTTTCGGAAACTTCTAGGAAACTTATAGGTGGTTGTCATGGTAATTATAGTTGGATAATTGTTATTAACAGCCCCCTGATATTGGATATTCCAGTGAGAGTCATCCATAAAGACAATTAATTTGACATGGAAACACCATATGGAAATCAAAATTAAATAATCTCTTTCTGTTGTTTATTTGTGCTTGTGAAGCTATGATGAAATGGCCAAAAAAGACCTTCCTGCAGTCATCAACTACATCACCAAGGCCACTGGCCAGGAGCAGATCTTCTACGTCGGTCACTCTCAGGGAACAACCATCGGTAAGCACTGCCATTAACTGCCACTAACTGGAAATGGAAATATTGACCAGAATCTAGAATAGAACAATCGATTACTGTTCTAAACCAGACGCAGCTTCTCCTTTGCAAAACTCATCTCATTTGAGAATCACTGAGTCTCTACTTGCTTTGAGTTGCGGCGGATTTCAGAGGGATCACGTGATGCTCTCTTATCTGCCTTTACCGCAGACTATAATATTTGTAAAGATTAGATCTGCATTTTAGATACTGTGTGTTGGTAGATGTTGTAGGAATCATATTCATAAATAGGAAGGAACTGAATCAAGATAAAAAGAGAACATTTGCTGCTGAATTTCAATCAGTGGTTGCCATTGTTTTCCTCTCTCTAAGCCTTCATTGCGTTCTCCACCATGCCTGAGCTGGCCAGTAAGATCAAGATGTTCTTTGCCCTGGCACCTGTGGCCACCGTGTCGTTCACTGAGAGCCCCATGACCAAGTTGTCCATCCTCCCTGAGTTCCTCATCTGGGTGAGTGGCAGCAGCACTTCATCTGTGTCTCTGCTCCCCCCTCTCTCTTTCTTTCCCTATCCCTCTTTCTCTCTCTCTTCCTCTTTCTCTCTCTGTCCCTTTTTCTCTCTGCATGTGTGTGTGTGTGTGTGTGTGTGTGTGTGTGTGTGTGTGTGTGAACTGCTCTTTGTCTGATTGTGCTCTTTACTCTGTCTGAAGCTACAAGTGTATATATTTGAAAGCAGTCCTATCAGCCCTGTGGCCTGTGAAGTCCTAGGAGTTGTGCAAGGTCAGAGCGGAATATGCTGAGTGGTGGTCATTGCTTGGTATGTCGTGTTCCGCTAGGCGATCTCTGCTAACATTGCCTAGACTGCAGTGTTGTCTCTGGATTCTTGCTTTGAGAGGAGTTACATTGGTGTACTTAGTTCACAAATGTTGAGGCCAATTTCATTTAGTGTTAATTATGTTTCATTTTACTGATGTGGTGTTTAGTCATGACCGTAGGAGAACGGTACTGATTTATGGCAATGCTGTGCTTGGAATGTTTGCAGGATATCTTTGGCGACAAGAACTTCTTCCCGCAGAACGATCTCATCAAGTTCTTTGCGACCAAGTTTTGCTCAAAAGAGCCGCTCAACATTCTGTGTGGAAACATCTTCTTCCTGCTCTGTGGCTTCGATGAAAATAATCTCAACATGGTATGGAACAGAGTCCAGTTTCCCAGTTAAGCTGTGTGAGAACAGAATAGTTTTGGTCATCACTTCACACTTGTGGGCATGTGCTTGTAGCAGGACTTTGAACCAGAATTATTTCCTAATTGGTCCGTTCCGAACAGAAACAGTTCAGTTCAACCCTAAAAATTGACGTTCCTGAACCGATTAGAACAAAAAAATAAAGTTCCCGAACCGGTTAATAACGTTCCATGTCAGCTGTGGGACATACAAATACAACCCCAAAACAGAAAAAGTTGGGACATTGTGTAAAACGTGAATAAAAACAGAATGTAATAATCTGCAAATCTCTTAAACTCATATTTAGTTGCAAAAAGGACACAGACAACATATCAAATGTTGAAAATGACAAATTTGATTATTTTCTGGAAAATATATGTTAATTTTGAATTTGATACCAGCAACATGTTTCAAAAAAAGTTGGGACGGGGTAATAAAATGCTGGAAAAGTGTGTAATAATAAAGAAAACAAAAGGAAGAATGTTTCACAACTAATTAGGGTAAGTGGCAACACGATTGGGTATGAAAAAAGAGCATCCCAGAGAGGCAGGGACTCTTAGAAGTAAAGATGTAGGGGTATTTATCACTCTGTGTAAACTTATGTGCACAAATGATGAAACAATGTCATTTTAATGCTTCTTAACATGAAATTGTGAAGTATTTGGGGAGTTAATCATCTGCAGGACATAATATTATTAAAACATTCAGAGAATCCAGAGAAATCTTTGCAAACAAGGGAAAGAGCTGAAAAACACATTGGGTGGCCGTGGTCTTTTGGACCTCAGATGGCACTGCATCAATACCAGACTTGTTAACAGACCTGTCATTGTATGGGCTCAGGAAAACCTCTGATAACCATTGTCTATGTGCACAGTTTAATATCAATTCAAAAACTGCAGCCAACATTATAACAGCTAAAGTTGTATTGAGACATGATACAGAAAATACCACCCTCTTACCTGGGCCTGAGCTTGTTTAAAATGGACTGAGGTAACTTGGAAAAAGGTCCTGTGGTTAGACCAATCAAAGTTTGCATTTCTTTTTGGAAATCATGGACTCATCTGGGCTAAAGAGGAGAGGGCCTATCCAAGTATCCAACCTATCCAACTTGTTTTAGTGCTCAGTTCGAAACCCAACATCTATGTGTGGAGGAGCATTAGCAATAGGCTACATTATGTAGATAGATAGATAGATACATACATAGATAGATAGATAGATAGATAGATAGATAGATACTTTATTGATCCCCAAGGGGAAATTCAAGGTCTCAGTAGCATATAGACATCACACACAACATTCACTAACAGCAGAAAAAAAGTCATTAAAAGTATATAATATAAAAAACACAACAAGCAATAAGGACAGTAGAAGATAAAGAATATACTAAAATACAAATTATACTAAATAACACTAAATCTAAATCAAGTCTAAAACAGTAACCACATAGTGGGTGATTTAGCATGAGACGCTTGCAATGACTGAGGCAGGGACTGAGCCTGTGATTCTCTGTGCATAGTAAGGTAAGGTGCTCTGTGAGAGTGAGTGTCATGGTGATGGTGCAAATGAGTAAATCCAACAGTGCAACAGTGCAAGAATAAGTCTAGAGACCAGCATAAAATAAATATGGACATATAAGAGAGTAGGCAAGGTAATATAAAAAAAACTATATCTATATATATATACAGTATATATGTATAACTATATTAAGTAAAGGTATAAGTGTGACCACAATCCGGCTGTGGGATGGAGGGAGGGGTCATGTATATGTGCTAATATAGCACGCAAACAGTGAAGCAGTAAGACAGTGGTAAATAGTGGCTAGTGGACAGACAGTACACAAACACAAACATGGAGGGGGTGGAGAGGCAGACAGACTATGCAGAGAAGTCTATCTCTCCTCTTCCCTTTGAAGCATTGAACAGTTGTAAGCGAACATGTAAGCGGCATAACTGTAATTCTGACATGCCTACATTTTTTTTCAGTATTATAGCCTACAAATTTCTGCCATGTTGTTTATTGGCAAACAACTAAACACATACCCATTGTACTTTTTACATAGCACAATTGGTGCAAATGACAAATAGGGCAGGCTACATAGCTGTCATTGAGAACTTCACCAAACCTGGTCAGGGCCCAATCCGTGCATTTGTTTCTCTCATGTCATCAAACAATACAAAACCACCAAGCATTACATATGCATCACTGTAGTTCTTACATTCATCCAAACTTCTGTGCAACTCACATAGCTAAATCTGTGCAAATAACTGAAATATGGTAGGCTACATAGCTTTTTTGGTTTGGTTTGGTTTATTTATGGATATAGGAAGACAAAGGGGGTATCCAAGGGATTACATGTAAAAGCGTAAAAACACTTATTTCCAACATGGTCCCTGATGGAAGAGGACAAGACATACAAACACATGCAACAGATATCACATACACATATAAAATCACATTCCTAAGTCACCTAATTCTCTACTTTATTCCACAGAAAAACTCTAACCCTTTGTTTAAAAACCCTTTTTGTTTCTGCCATTTTAATATTAAATGGAAGGCTATTCCATAGAATAATCCCTGTATAAAAGAAAGAGCTACGTGCCGCGCTCTTTGCAGATGGTACCTTACAGGAGCGAACACTTGCTCTTGTTTCATGGGTATGTTGAGTATGCACTATTATAATTTGGGATCCCAAATACTTAGGGGCTACCCCATTGATAATGTTAAACATATCATTCAGTCATCACACAGGCAGAAGGTCCACTGTCTTAAAATCATTAGAAGTGACATGATACCTAGGTGGTTTACCTAATATAAAACGGATCATGTTATTCTGCATAACCTGCGTTTTATTTTTAATTTTTACTGTCAGGCCACTGTACCATGCTGAACAGGCATAGTCAAAATGGCACTGCACAAGCACTGACACAAGGAGTTTTTTAACTTTAAAATCTAATTGCCTTGTGTTACGGTACAAAATTTTAAATTTGGAAGCACTTTTATTTAATAGCTTCTCCGCAACTGAATGACCGGTCAAAGTCTGGTCCAGTGTTAAACCTAAATATGTAACTGTTGACTTTGTTTGTATTTCATTACCATTACATCTGACTTTTAACTCAGGTGCCTTTTTTTATCTTATATTTGGTACCAAATAAAATACATTCTGATTTCCCCACATGTAATGACAGTCTATTGTCTAGCAGCCACTGTCTTACATTACTCAACTCATAAGTAAGGGTGTGTTGAATCTGAGAGATGTTTCTACCAGATATGAGTAGTGAGGAGTCATCAGCATAGAGAATTACTTTACATTTAACAGCTGCTGGCATATTATTTACATAAATACGAAATAACAAAGGACCTAAAATTGAACCTTGGGGCACCCCACAAGATATTTGCAATGGTTCTGACAATACCCCATCATAATCCCAGATTTGATTTCTATTTGATAGGTATGATTTAAACCACAGTAATGATGCCTGGCCAAAACCCATGCATTGCAACTTAGATAAAAGAATTGAATGGTCCACAGTGTCAAATGCTTTCTGTAAATCTAATAAAACCATGCCAGTATAATTTCCTTTTTCACTTTCTTGTCTGATGTAGTCACATAGGTGAGTGAGGCATGTGTCAGTGGAGTATGCAGATCTAAAACCAGATTGGAGGTCATATAGCAAGTTGTTCTGGGTTAAGTACTTCTCCATCTGATCAAAGACCACTCTTTCCAAAATTTTAGACAAAGTTGGTAGGATTGACACTGGTCTATAATTTTTAACATCTGTCCTACTATTTTTCTTGAATAGAGGGAGAACCCTGGCCCATTTCATTTCAGTTGGAACCTTACCAAGTTGTATAGACAGATTAATTATGTGTGCAATGGCGCCCCCTGTAACATTAGCACTGTCCTTAATGAATCTGGCAGGAATTTGATCCATGCCAGTGGCCTTGTTGGTGGATAGTGACGCCAACATCTCGCCTATCTTTTCATTTGATACTGAGCATAGATCAAATGAGTAAGGTGATACATCTTTATAAATTAACCTCAGAAATGTTGCCCCAAAATTCCCGGATCCTATTGGTAGATGTGAAGCCAGGCTGGCAGCAACTGTAGTGAAAAACTTATTAAAATAATTCGATATTACCTTTTTGTCAAAGCAAATTGCATTGTCAATATCAATCCCAGTGTTACAACTGTTACTATTTGATTTTCCAGCACCAATGTCTTTCAGTATTTTCCACAGCTTCTTTGGCTGGTGAATATTTGGCTGGTGAATACTTATCTTTATACAGCTGCCATTGTGAACATCAATTGGCCAAACCTGGTCAGGACTCAATCAGTGCATTTTTGTCTCTTTATGTCATCAGACAATACAAAACCACAATGGTGTGTACATAGCTGCCATTGTTAATATTAAACTTATAAACAAATGCCTAAAACCTTGTCAGGCCCCAGAGGGAAATAAAAAAAAAATCTGCCTGTACAGCTGGCGGCAAGCTTCTCTATTACATTTCTCCCGATGAGTGAATGACCGGAAGTGAACCTCACCAAGTCATATTGCACAGAAATCTTGTCAAAGAATAAAAAAGATAACGGTATTAACCGGTTACCTTTATTTTAGATAAACGTGTCTGTTCCGGAACATATAAAAATAAAGTTTCTGGTTTAATTTCTGTTCCTAGCAAAAACATCAAAAGTTTCTGGTTTTCGTTTTCGTTCCATGAACCGGTTCAAAGCCTTGGCTTGTAGCGACTGCACAAGTCTAACCTGTTTCTCTGATAACCTAAAGCTAAATGTGCCAGACAGCACTCTCCACATTTATTGGCGCCGCTGGTAAAGATGAGTAAAAATAGATATATTTTTGGAATGAATCTTAGTTTCACAATGATTTTTTTTAATAATGAGGAAAAAATCCAACTTTTAGGGGAAGCATGTTTATTAGATGATGTTTATACCTCTTTTTTATTGTCTTTAAAATGCAGAAGACAAATATCCTACAAGACAAATGAATTCTAGTTTAACTAATAACTTTACCAGATGTGCCAATAAATGTAGCCTAGAGGGTGCTGTAGATACCTCTGTCAGTGAGTCAGATATTAATCCTGAAATGTGAATGTGAAGTGTATAAAGATAAGTGTGGTCAGAATAAATTTAGACAAATTATCAATATTGGATCAATAAGCTAAACATGATGAATAAAGGCTGTTTTATCATCCCTCATTATGCTGTCTGGGTAAAAGATAAATGATGAACTCCAGTCTCAAAACACTTCATTAAGACCATCAGTAGCCTACTTTTATCATCACTTTTGAATGATTTATCCAAGTCATTTATTTATTTTCGTTTCTTCAGACAAGGACGCCAGTGTACACAACTCACTGCCCTGCTGGAACCTCAGTGCAAAACATGGTCCACTGGGCCCAGGTAAGCACAGACAGAACTTTAACTGCTAGAGATCAGTAAGCAAAGTAAGTAACTACGAGGCTACAGTGGGCACATCATGTAGGCGTTCCGTTCACGGAATGTATGCTGCAACAATCATTTTCCGCTGTAATCAATGGAACGGGCCACACCAGATATGGTAACGGTGCATGTGGAAAAAATATATAATTCTTCTGAAACTATTTTACTCTCCACAAACAGAATGGTTCAGTTGTACATCCGGTGAAGCTCGGCTGTAAGTTTCATGGCACATTGTGACATGGCATTTTTTTTAAAGAATGTAAGATTATTCTGTCAGTTAACCATGTGCCTTTCTGAGTTAATTTCATCCACCTGAATGGTAATACCTTGGTGCTGGCATTATTGATCTAGTCACAGAGCATTTAGGTCCCTCTTCTGCTGGATTCTTGTATTCCATGACATCCATTTCATGAGCCATGTAAATCTTGAAACCGCTCCAGCGTCTCAAGGAAATGTTTGCTGTTGTATGTAACAGCCATGCCATATTTTTAGCAGTGCTGTTAGACACCCCTGGGGTGTTTATAAGAGTCAGTGACGCATGACGTACCGATCTACTCCACCAGCTCTTGAGACTGAACACCAGCGTGTACTGTACAATCACAGTGCTGAGACTCTCGACAGCACAACACACTTCCTTTATTGACAGAACTGGTGTACACAACAAGTCTGCATGTGTGAGCATAAACACTGTGTCAGTCACACACACACACACACACACACACACACACACACACACACACACGCACACATCCCAACACTTTGCACAAAAGTGAAGACATCAACATAGACTGTGTGCTGTCACAAGGGTAGACACTCACACATATTATCTCTCTCTCACACAAACACACACCCCCACCACCCACCCTTCACTGTTCAACAGTCTTCTTAGCAGGCATGCCCCGTCTGATCGCTTTGATCTTTTTTTTTTCATATTTTTTTTTTTATACCTTCCCATTCCTCATTCACTTGAGACTGTTTGGTCCTTTTGAGGTTAAACCCAGAGCACATCACCCTTGACACCCCCCTAAAAAAAACTGTCAACTTTATTTATGCCTTTTTTTACCTTATTTGACAGAGATGTGTCATACACCGTGTTTGCTTTTCACTGAATGATTTGCCAAATGAATACCTTCCGTTTCCAATCTGTGACAAGATAAGGGAGTCGTTATCCTGCCAACGGCTGGCGCAATGTTTACTGTCAGGGCCCCACCGGCAACTCACACACCAGAGCGACACACCAGTTTATAAATAATAGTTGTGTAGGTGTCTCTTTCAATCAGGGAAGCACCATGCTCTTTTTGTATTTTA
Organism: Alosa pseudoharengus; assembly: GCF_046254945.1. NCBI lineage: Eukaryota > Metazoa > Chordata > Actinopteri > Clupeiformes > Clupeidae > Alosa > Alosa pseudoharengus. The sequence continues at coordinate 17,604,974 of NW_027468674.1, read as the reverse complement.
GTATATTTAGTATATTCTTTATCTTCTACAGTCCTTATTGCTTAGTTGTGTTTTTTATATTATATACTTTTAATTACTTTTTCTGCTGTTAGTGAATGTGTGTGTGTGTATGTTGTCTGTATGCTACTGTGACCTTGAATTTCCCCTAGGGATCAATAAAGTATCTATCTATCTATCTATCTATCTATCTATCTATCTATCTATCTAACTAAACTCCTGTGTGTGCTGCCTCCTACTGCAACCTCTGTTTGAATGGAGAAGATCCTTTTCTGCTAGTTGAGGTGTAAAGACATCACTTATTTTGGTTGGGAAAAGCACTCCCTCATACACTCTGTCATGCACAGTAAAGTACAGAGCACAGAGCTCTGGTGAACAAGCTTTTGCAAACATACTGTAGTGTGGTGTAAGGCCTGAGTATACACAAGAACAGCAACATACAGTGCTGTATACACTGCCTGGCCAAAAAAAAGGTCACACACTGATATTTCGTTGGACCGCTTTTAGCTTTGATTACGACACGCATTCACCGTGGCATCGTTTCCACAAGCTCCTGCAATGTCACAACATTTATTTCCATCCAGAGTTACATTAATTTTTCGCCAAGATCTTGTATTGATGACAGGAGATTCGGACTTCTGCGCATACTTCTCCAGCACATCCCAAAGATTCTCAATTGGGTTAAGGTCTGGACTCTGTGGTGTCCAATCCATGTGTGAAAATGATGTCTCATGCTCCCTGAACCACTCTTTCACAATTTGAGCTGATGAATCCTAGCATTGCCATCTTGGAATATTCCCGTACCATCAGGGAATTAAAAAATCCATTGATGGAATAACCTGGTTATTCAGTATATTCAGATAGTCAGCTGACCTCATTCTTTGGGAACATAACGTTGCTGAACCTAGATCTGACCAACTGCAGCAACCCCTAGATCACACCACTGCCCCCACAGGGAGGCTCTTACCTATTTGCTTAGTTAAATCCAGGTGGTGGCCTGTATATATATGTATGGTGTATCATAGCACACCATATACACATACAACTATTATGCTGCTGTTCTTGTATAATCAACGCTCCAGCGACAGCAAGCTTGTGTACACAAGGAACCAGCTGATCGCACTACGACGGAATGCTGGCTGTGTTCGCGACAACATTCCAGAGGAACTGTGGTGCTTTCGTGGTTGCAGAGCGGGAGTAAAAGTGAAGACGAGGCGTCGGGAGAAGAAGTGGAGAGACAAGCCCTCAGTTCCATCGATTATGATGGGAAACGTGAACTCACTGGCTAATAAGACTGACGAACTGGATGCCCTGGTAAGAAACCAGAAGTTGTACAGGGAATGTAGTTTGTTATGCTTCACGGAGACGTGGCTAACAAGCCATATCCCCACTTCTAACGTTGAGCTGCCTGGCTTCAGTGTAGCTCGTTTGGACAGAGACTGTAAACTTTCTGGCAAAAAGATGGGAGGCGGACTGGTGCTGTACATTAACAATAGATGGTGCAATCCCGGGCATGTAACAGTTAAGGAGACTGTATGCTGTAAGGATGTGGAGTTACTAGCGGTTAGTCTCCGTCCGTACTACATGCCGAGGGAGTTCTCGCACGCAATTGCTGTCTGTGTTTACGTTCCACCTCGAGCTCTTCCGGATACAGCGTGTGACGTCATCCACTCCACAATCGCAAGGCTTCAAACCCAACACACTGACGCCTTTTTTGTGATCTCTGGCGACTTCAATCACATAACACTGGATTCCACACTCACAAATTTTTACCAGTATGTTGACTGTCCTACAAGGAAAAACAGGACAATAGACCTCATGTATGCAAACGTGAGGGATGCATACAGTGCAAACCCCCTCCCCCCACTGGGAAAGTCAGACCACAACCTCATTCATCTCCAGCCAATGTACAAGCCCAAAGTACAGAGGCTACCAGTTCCCACACGCACCTTCAGGAAGTGGACACCCGAAGTGGATGAGGCTCTGAGAGACTGCTTCGAGTGTACTGACTGGAGTGTGTTACAGAATGGAGAGGACTTGGAGGAGGTCACACAGTGCACAACTGACTACCTGAACTTCTGCATGGACATTGTTGTTCCCACCAGAACTGTACGCTGCTTTCCCAACAACAAGCCTTGGATAACCAGCAATGTCAAGACCCTTCTCAACAGAAAAAACATGGCGTTCAGAGAGGGGGACATGGCAGAGCTGAGGCGCGTGCAAGGGGAACTCAAATTCAAGCTGAAGAAAGCTAAGGAGGATTACAGAAAGAAGGTGGAACAGAAGCTGCAGGAAAACAACTTGAAGGAGACATGGGACTGCATGAAGGTTATCACTGGCCTGAAGAAGAACAGCAGCTCTGTGGAGGGGGACCTGGACAGGGCGAACCAGTTGAACCACTTCTACAACAGGTTTGACTGCCCTGCTCCAGCTCCAATGGCGGTGGTCTGTCCACCACCCCCCAGCCCCCACCCTCACACCCCCTCAATGCCAGCGCAACACTCACCTCCATCATCACAGGCTATCGTACCCCCACCATCACTGGATTTTGCACCCCTCCCCCACATGGCGATCACGAACAATGAGGTGACAACGACCTCAGTCAACAGCCATCTGACAAACAGATCCCGGATGCACCCCTCCCCCTCCCCCTCCCCTCCCCTTACACCCCTCACCATTACAAAAGATCAAGTGACAGTCCAACTTAAGAAATTGCGCAGCAATAAAGCAGCTGGGCCTGACAGACTGTGCCCAAGGCTACTCAAGGCCTGTGCTGCTGAACTGGGGGAGCCACTGAAGCACATCTTCAATTTGAGCCTACGCCTTGGACAAGTTCCAACACTGTGGAAGACATCATGTCTCACCCCTGTCCCTAAGAAGCCACACCCTAGTGAGCTTAATGACTACAGACCTGTCGCTCTCACATCACATGTGATGAAGACAATGGAGCGATTGGTCTTAGGCATGCTCAGACCCCAGGTACGCCATGCACTAGACCCGTTACAGTTTGCTTACCAGGAGAAAGTGGGCGTGGACGATGCCATCACTTATCTTCTACACAGGACACATTCCCACCTGGACAAGGGGAAGAGTGCTGTGAGAATCATGTTCTTTGATTTCTCAAGTGCTTTTAACACCATCCAGCCCCTCAGATTGGGAGACAAGCTCTTGCAGATGGGTGTGGACGCTCACCTGGTAACCTGGATTACAGATTACCTGACCGAGCGACCACAGTTCGTCAGACTGAAGAACTGTCTCTCTGACACTGTGATCTGCAGCACCGGAGCGCCACAGGGAACTGTGCTCTCTCCAGTCCTGTTCACCCTGTACACATCTGACTTCTGCTACAACACCGAGTCATGCCACATGCAGAAGTTTTCTGATGATACTGCAATTGTGGGGTGTATCAGGAACGGGCAGGAGGAGGAGTACAGGAGCCTGGTGGAGGACTTTGTGCAATGGTGCAAACTCAATCATCTTCAACTTAACACTTCAAAGACCAAGGAGATGGTGGTGGATTTCCGCAGGTCTAAGCCCACTCTGCTACCAGTCCACATTGATGGGGTCAATGTGGAGGTGGTTAGCACCTACAAGTATCTGGGTCTCCACCTGGACAATAAACTGGACTGGTCAGCCAACACTGATGCACTCTACAAGAAAGGGCAGAGCAGGCTGTACTTCCTGAGGAGGCTGCGGTCCTTCAATGTGTGCAGTAAGCTCCTCAGGATGTTCTACCAGTCTGTTGTTGCCAGCGTCCTCTTCTATGCAGTGGTATGCTGGGGAGGAAGCACAAAGAAGAAGGATGCGGGGCGACTTGACAGGCTGGTAAGGAAAGCTGGCTCTGTAGTGGGAGCTGAACTGGAGTGCATCACTTCACTATCTGACAAAAGGACCCTGAACAAACTGATAAACATCTTGGGCAATGAGTGTCACCCACTCCACAGCACTATTGTTAAGCAGAAGAGCCTGATCAGCTGGAGACTTCGCTCACTGCCTTGCACAACTGACAGACTGAGAAAGTCATTTGTCCCCAGGGCCATTGAACTGTTCAATGCCTCACTTAAGGGAAGAGGAGAGATAGACTTCTCTGCATAGTCTGTCTGCCTCTTCACCCCCTCCATGTTTGGTACTGTCTGTCCACTAGCCACTTGTACCACTGTCTTTATGCCTCACTGTTTGCGTGCTATATTAGCACATTAGCACATATGCATAACCCCTCCCCTCCATGCCACAGCAGAACTGTGGCCACACTTATACATTTTCTTAAATAGTTAAATATATAGATATATAGACTTTACTTTACTTTATTTCCGCATTGTTGCACTGTTGACTTACTCATTTGCACTATCACCATGACCACTATCACCATTGCACTACCACCATGACACTCATTCACACAGAGCACCTTAGAGCACCTTACCATACCTTACTATGCACAGAGAATCACAGGCTCAGTCCCTGCCTCAGTCATTGCAAGCGCCTCTGATTTATTAATCACCACTATGTGGATACTGTTTTTAGAATTGATTTAGATTAAGTGTTAGTATAATTTGTATTTTTGTAATTTGTATTTTTGTATATTTTTACATATTGTATTAAGTGTTAGTATAATTTGTATTTTAGTATATTTAGCATATTCTTTATCTTCTACTGTCCTTACTGCTTAGTTGTGTTTTTATATTATACACTTTAATTACTCTTTCTGCTGTTAAAGAATGTGTTTGCGTTGTATGTATGCTGCTGAGACCTTGAATTTCCCCTGTGGATCAATAAAGTATCAATCTATCTATCTATCTATCTAAGTCTTACACCATACTGTGTTTACAAAAGCTTGTTTAACAGAGCTCTGTGCATGACACATTATATGGTTTATAAGTTGTTAATGTAAACCATTGAATGCTTGGAGGTAATGGTAGAAAGTACTGAAAGTATGTGTGTGTGTGTGTGTGTGTGTGTGTGTGTGTGTGTGTGTTTGTGTTTGTGTGTGTTTGCGTTGACGTGTGTATAAAAAGGTCAAACCTCTGATTCATGTCCATAGGCTGTGAAACATGGGAAGCTAATGGCTTACGACTATGGCAGAAAAGGAAACATGGAACATTATAACCAGGTAATCCCATTTCAGCCATCACACCCTGTTATCAGAGGCTATCAGAGGCTACCATTTTATCAGAGCTTTGGGTCACACTGTACTTAGATTGGCCGTCCACATACTAATACTCATTCTAAAACTGATAGTTCCGGTCCTTGATTGTGACTGGCTGAATCACGTTCGATGCCGTTGTAAAATGCAGCATAAACATACACCTTGACCGCATTTTGTTCTATATTACTGCGCTACCATAACTTGATACAAAAGTTAAAGTAGTTGCGTCTTGACGTTGCTTGGCAACCATTCAGATAGACGAAATATTTTTCTTGCCGGAAGAATGATTATCTAGGAATAACTTGTTAAATTTCTAGTTGCTGTGCCTTTACTTTATGAAACTTTGCCAGGTATTTAGTAACAGTTTTAGAAAAGCAATAAGCCACTCGAGTCCATAGGTTACACTGATTCTACAACAGCTCTAACAACGCCCTTAGCTGTTGTAGAATCAGTTTAACCTACAGCCTCTCGGGGCTTATTGCTTAAACAAACACTATGAGATTATCAACTAACACTCTGTTGACTACAATTTATGGTTAAGATCAAGGACAGGTTAATGTTAGTGGTTGGAATTTGATAAGGGTTAGTAAGGATTAAGGGTCCAGTTAATTGTTCAATCACAATTCCACATACTGAATTTGATCTCTATGGTTGGATATTTGATCTCTTTGGTTGGATATTTGAACTATCCAACCAAAGTGTTACTGAGCCTATTTCAGTAGGTTCATTCCATTCTCAATTGAAAACAGCACGCCTTGTGAAAGACTACTAGATAATTTCATTCCAGCCATAGTTAAGTCAACAGCAAACAGTTCACAGTTAGTCTGCCAACAAAAGCTTTTAGGCCTGTCTTTTCAGAAACTATATGGCAAATATACCATGGTAAATAAAGGGTGTAGAAAGGGAATTGAGCAAGGAAATCCACAACTGATTCAAAATGCATTGGGAGGAGTTAGGAGGGCTGCGGCGTAATTCCTCTGGTAGCTTGAAGGTGCTCTTTGGTAGAACAAATATATGATTAAAGATGGATTGTCCAAGGCACTCAAAAAAAGTTTAAAAAAGCTTTAATAAATAGGCTTAATCATAATAGATCATGTTAAAATTGCCGACATGTTTCGCCCTTGGCTAGGCTTTCATGAAATGCATTCAAATGCATATTCTGTCTCTTGCCTGTTTCTGCAGACCACCCCACCTCTCTACAACGTCCAGGACATGAAGGTACCCACAGCCCTCTGGTCTGGTGGCCATGACACCCTTGCCGACCCCAAGGACATCAGTGTGCTCCTCACGCAGATCCCCAACCTGGTGTTCCACCGCGACATCCCGCACTGGGAGCACCTGGACTTCATCTGGGGCTTGGATGCGCCGCAGGAGATGTATGGCGACATGATCAAACTCATGAGACAGAGTCTGTGAAGACCCAAAGTGTGGCGCCCTGCTCTATTTCATGCAGAGGTGTAAAAGTTTGGCTTCAGAAAGTAAAAGTCCTACCACACATAGACCTCTCCAGAATAAGTCCCGCCTCCTAACTTCCGTATCCAACCAACCTTCGGTCGTCAAATGTCTATGGGAAATAACATGGCGTTTTGAAAGATCGTACCTGTCAAACTCTGTAGGTGACAAAGTAGAAAAAGCTGCTGGGCAGATTGGCCTACACACTTCTGCCATCTAGTTTCCACTGGATTTTTTTATTTTCGGTGCCGTTTAAGTAGTATAGTCTATAGTATACTACTTAAACGGCACCGACAATCAAAAAATCCGGTGGAAACTAGATGGCAGAAGTGTGTAGGCCAATCTGCCCACCAGCTCTTTCTACTTCGCTACCTACAGATGTTTTACTGGTATGATATTTCGAAATGCCATGTTATTTCCCATAGACAATCGACGCCAGGAAGTTGGATGGATACGGAAGTTACGGAGGCGGGACTTATTCTGGAGAGGTCTATTGGCTCCAGCCACTCACTAAACCAGCTGATTCTAATTGGCACAACTCGTCAGCCAGTGTTGTGGGAAGTGTTGGACGGGCCCCACTGGTGGGGAATAGAGACATGGCAGGTGGGGCGTGAGGAAATTAGTTTTTTTTATAATTTTAATAATGCCTTTCTTTTTTGACAAGGAAGATCATAGATTCAAAACAAATAGCCACACACAAACATAGGAGTCATAAACAGACCGACATATGAATTCAAATAACATCTGATCCAGCAGATCGAGACGGGAAATGTAACGTAGAACCAAAACGCGAAAAAAAAACATTACCATTTTGCCGGGTGGACAGAAAGTTTGAGAATCACTGATATAAGATAATTAGTGGAAACCAATATGACTTTTACTTTCTAAAGCTGGACTTTCACACCTCTGCTTTCACGCCTCATTATGTTTTTGTTAGATCCACTGTCAAGGTCATTGGTTGCTATACTGAGGGACTTTGAGTGTCGTTAAATAGTAGTGTGTAACCTGACTCGTTTTTATACTTTCTATTTTACCTCATTTTTGGAGTTTTATTTACCTCAATGTTGGAGCATTTCTTGATGAAGAGGAATATAGGAAGTCCATTAAGCCAGGGAGATTTTTTATGTAGACTATGAGTGAGAGTTTACCTGCTTCACAAACATGGCTCATGTTGAATGATGTCTGTCCAGGTGGTATTGCCTACAACAAGTTGAGCTGCTGTTTGTTTATCGAGGACATATCTGAGCCATCATATCCTGAAACTGGTGAATGTGCATTGGGAAGTGTAAGTGTTATGTCCTTTCGTCTGAGTTGTGGTGACAGCTGAAGGAAGAACTATTATTTTCCTCCTCCCTTTTCTCTCATACATGCACTTTTCTCTTCCAAGATAGCATTACATTATGCTCTGTTGCACCTAATATAGCCAATGACTACTTTTTAAAAAATTATTTCTTTTTAACCACTAGGCATAAGTCTGTGCTTAAAACATTGTTTTTTAAAAAAAAAACAAAGTCCATTTCTAAAGTAAAGATGTTAAGTGCGCTGACCTAAGGATGCCTTACACTATCAACATTTTATTAAAGTACTAGCATTTAATGCTGTCTTTTACTCATGGATTTAATAAACATTTCTGTCACTACAACTCCTCTAACTTTAAATCAATTCACATATGTGTATGTTTATGGTATTTACCAGACGCTTTTGCCCAAAATGACTTACAGTATACTACATTAGTTACAAAAATAACTACATTTAAAACACCCTTTATTTAGACTTAAAAAATATCACATATGCAAACAATTCCTCAATTGAAGCCTAGAATGTATGCACACTGAACACTTAACTAAGCAGAACTGGTTCTAAAAAAAAATTGAAATTACTTACAAGGTGCAAAAGCAACTGGGTCAAAATGTTTTAAAGGCAAATCAATTATGTCACCATGACATCATATTAGTGAGACAAAACAATGACTATGGAGAGCAGCACAGACCCAAGTGTTTTATACTGTCCTGAAAAATACAGTGAAAACTTAAAAATATACAGTGTAAAAACTATTTTGTGCAGCAGGTTTGTAAACTGTGAAATACAAAGCAAAGAAAAAATAGTGTAAGAGAACCAAAATTCAGGTGTCATTCCTTTGCAATGGTCGATGTGCCCAAGAGATTAATGTTTTCATTCCGGCTGTTTCAATGTCCCTAGGGTTAGACTAAAGTCTCACAAAGTTCCTCATGATGTCTTCACTTCCTTAACCTGATTTCTTCAACAAGGTGATAATCTTCTTAAACTTTTGCTTACTTGCAATATCCAGTGCAGTCTCTCCCTTCTGTAAGGTCACAGGAAATTACATCATTAGCAAATAAGCCTGACACTTAAGACCACTTGCGATTGCGGTCACTATTATAATTTTTAAGCTTTGTTTACAAATAGCTGGACTCTTACAACCACAAGTGTGTAACAGTGATTCAATGAAATCATTCTGCAGCCATTATGTCATCATGACTGAGTTCACTGAATGGCATCAGAATGTAAACTACATGTAGGTATAATGTATAGTAATGAGCTAAAACAATTTAATATTAAATCAAGAAACACACAGTTAAACAGTTTCAATATGACTTACATTGTTCTTGATCGAAATGTCTGCTTCTTTTTCGAGTAGCAAAGGCACAATTTTGTTGCTTTTTCTCAGACAGGCATAATGAAGTGCTGTGTTGCCTTTCTGCAAAACAGAAGACTGGCATTCAGCTGCACTGTATCTTAGTCAACAAATCAAGAGCCCTATTCCTCATTTAATTTGGTAGTAAGAAACAGATTCCAGATCTGGCCAAATCCCAGGCCAGCTGGGGAGAAAGAGTAGGTATAAGGGAGTGCCCATTTTTACATCATTGCGAGGAGGACCATGTGGACTGATAATCTGAAACGCATTTCTGCCAAATGTTAGAGCATGCTGAAATGAAGAGAAACAACTCACATAATCTTTGCCATTTACTTCCACTTTGCTGCTCAAAACCAACTTCATTAAATCCTCATTCTTCTTTTGCTTCTCAAGCTGTGTTGATACAAGAGATAATGGCGTCTCGTTAGCATAATATGGAAGTAGGCTAAACACATGTAAACAATTATACTGTATAAAATACCTAACTACGTGCTGAACACTTGAAATGACACTTGGAAAGGTGCTTTACCAGTATTAGGTATCCGATTAACAGAATTGGCATCATAATGACAATCATGAGGTAATCCAAAAAGGAGTATGTTCTTTTGGCAGCATAGTGTAAACACGTCCTCTGTTTCTGTGGACAAAAGACAGACATGTTTGTCAAAACAGCCTACTCACTCCCTGGTCGACACTTCTAGAATGATAGCAACTTCTAGAATGCTAACCAATGGGTTCTAAAGGAGTTCACACATGGCACAATGGCTGGGGTCACATTCAGTACTGTCAGTCTGTAAACCACAATAAGACTCATTCACAACACAACTGACTCGCGGTGGCTTTCAGAAACACTCCTGCTGTGGGAGCTGAAAATCACAATACTGCAGCCAAATTGCTTTTTTGGCTTGGTAGACCTTGGATGGTGGTTGAGATTATTTCATTTTGTACACACACACACACACACACACACACACACACACACACACACACACACACACACACACACACACACACAAACAAACAAACAAACAAACAAACAAACACACAAACAAACACACACACACACACACAGACTCACATAAAATTAAATGAAGATGAAGAATGGCACACATGATCTCTAAATCTCATTCCTTTTCAACTTGTAAAACTGAAATATTTAGTAATATCTTCAAGAAGTGCCGGCAACCCTCTTGGTTACTTACCTTGTTGCATATGGAAACATCTGCATCCAAGTCCAGCAGGTACTTCACCACATTATGGTTTCCTCTCCGGCATGCAGCAATGATGGGTGTTTCACCAGACGACTCCTCTTGGACATTCAGACTCTTAGGGTTGTCCCTGTAGAGGCGGTAGACTTCATGGACATCATTGTCATAGGCCGCTTGGCACATTGGCTAGGGTAGTAGGATAGAATGATGTTGGATTATATCCCTTTGAATAACTGAAGTTTGTGCTCTGCAGCACTGTAGCTAACCCCCTCTGTAAACATAAATAAACACACACAAACACACACACACACACACACACACTACACGGCAAGGATACTACACAGCACCACACAAAAAACATGCCACTCCTATTTAAACCATATAACTACATTGGCAATTGAATTAAACAGTACCAAGAAGTCGTGTTAACTTATGACCCAACAGTATGTCAAAGGACAGTCCAGGACTACACAGGAGAGGCTGCTCAGCAGGTTTGACCACATGTGTATCTGATGTAACACCCTTTTTAAACACATGCTACACCTCGTATACTGACGGTTAGACACATCTCTGGTCATATATCCCTATCATCAGTGGGATCTTCAAATGACTGATACTCCCTAAATCCTTTGATCCATTATAGCGTCAACATTTTACTTTCAGTCTTGATATGATGTATAGTCCTTTCATACAATCCTTTGCCCTGATGTCATCTGAAAATGTTGTTACACCTTATTTAGGTTTGCCAGTTAGGACAGCACGCATGTTTGACTTGGCATGGATAGCCCAGTTACACCGAAAGATGTTGCGTCAATCTGAACAGGAAGATAGGATAATTTTGACTTGAGTAATTGTGATCTTCCTGTCCTATCTTGCACCATACCGAACACATCATGCAACATCAGCAGATGAAGGAACAGTCTAGATGGCTCTGAACCAATTTACCAAATTTACTTGTGCTTCAGAAAAAATAAAACTTTTTAACACTGTAGAGAATAAAGGCACATGGATGTGACTGTTAATGGCCTAATCAATGAATATGGTGATCAAGATTAAATCATTCATCAAAAAAATCATTAGGCTAGCCTATTTTGGAGCAAAAGTAGACACAATAGCTGTTAAATCAAGATAGATAGGAACCATCTTGCAATGCATGGTTAACATTTCTGGCTACCCCAAGAATGCAGTTCTACAGCATACAACATTTCAGTCTTTTCATCACACACACATAGTGCATAGCAAACACGAATGGTCTTATTATGACAGAAAAGCATCAGCTCATTATGGAAGCCCATTCCTTGTTGGAAAACGAACAGTATCCTGAGAACAAGCTTGTTACAGACTCCAGCAAATAGCATACTACATTCAATAGTATACAGCGCAGTGTATACAACTAAAACTAAACAGCGCAGAACAGAACAGCATGTAGGCTACCGTGATTAGGCAAGTAGGTTAAATGTAGGCTACAGCTACCTCTGAATATAATATCCCCATGTCTTCCAGTCGTCGTGACGTAGGCTATCCTGGTTAACTGAAAACACCTGACTCCAGCCACCCTTCAAGAGAAATGTTTCCCCAGCTTTCTGGAAGTCTTGAAACTTAAAATGACTGATCGGAAGTTGTCATTTTCATCCAGAAAAAATAGAGGTTTTGGGAGCGCCCTGTCACTTCGTTGAGTCAGATTTTATCCGGTCGTTGCTCTATCCCTGCCGACGATTTCCATCTCAGGTATGACGCGCTGAGAGATCTGCGTGTCTGAACAAGCGGAAGACAACAGAGCAATCGCCTCAGGTAAAGCAGAAAATTACAGACTCTTCCTTATTAAGGTAGTGGTGAGATTTGAAAGAAAATTACCGGTAAGCTAATAATTTACATTTTGGTCTCGTGTGGTGACCTTGTCAGTGTTCAAGATATAGGCCTGACACCTGGGGGGCTTCCTGACCATAGAGGTGAGAGACCACGTTTACAATAGTCCCCCCCCCCCCCCAGTCTGGTAGGCTTACAAAATTTAGCTGAGGTCCCATTAACTAAAAAAGAACAAGATAATCAGAACTGATCAGAACAATTGCGCATGGCTCAAAGTCAGTATTTCAGTATCAAAGTCGGTATTTTTAACATGTAAAGCCTGCCATTCATCAGTCCGTATAGGCTAGTGCAAAATATCGTTGCAGGAATTTTGCGCCATCTAGTGACTATCTGTGGGAAATTGCAATCAGCCTTGGACATGTCGCTGCCAAGTCTTCAGGCAACATCAGTTGGCTACAGACTAGCTAAATTCCAGGTTTGGAGTTGCGAGCTGCTATTCACGCATGCTCCACCAAAACACGACAAAATCAACAAGATAGGCTACTTTCGAGGCCGCTGTTTGTATGTAAAACAACGATAAATGAAAACGGGGGCATACAGCTATACCTCAATCAGACTGTGAAGGATTGTTTCACTTTGTCCACGGACATCAGGCGTTGATAATCTACAATGGCCTACTGAATCTTATCATCTAATTTCTCATGATGTAGGCCTAGCCTACGAGATTGCAAAAGGAACCAGTATTTTGTTTGAGAGCAGTGCGCGTGACGCGACCAGGCTAACTACAGTAGGTTACGTTGACCAGTGACATTCTGGAGTGGTTTCATCCCCACCCCCTTCAGCTGTCACATTGTAATAACTGCTGCTACAGCCGCCTCGGCGTTGATTTGACTGCGGAGCTTTACGAACCATCTCCGGCGGTCCTTATAGGATATCTGGTTTGAAAGACAGCTTTCAGCCATTTTTATCACCGGTAAACTTTCGTTGAGCCCAGAAACGTGTCTCATTCTGAATAATGGTTTTATGAAGTGACAAAGAAGCATAAACAAAAGCCAAAAAACGCGAGGTTTGGATATAAAAGAGCTCTGCCTTTTATTGACGCCAGGTTTCTGTTTTTGCACTGAATTCTAGCATGTGCTACATGTGACGACAAGGATGCGCGGAGCGTGGGACCAGCAGCAGCCCGGCTGAATAACTGGTAGGCTAGTGTTTCCAAAATATTGCATGTTTTTATTTTGAATATGTCTAAGAATGAAAGTAAATTGAGTATGATGATGTCCATACCCGATGCTGATTCATACCTCATGTCGATCCTACATTCCCAGGCGATGTGGCTTTGATCGCTGTCGCACTTTTGAGGAGCATAGCACAGGCTATGACGGGATTTGGGCTACTATAGTCCGTCTTTAAAATATTATTGTCTTTAACACGCAGAGGTTGGTTAACCAACGACAAGGGGAATACTGAACGTGCGAACGACTCGTGGTGAATTGGGATGGAGGCGAACGTATCAGCAACACATCTGGATCACTCAGTTTGACAGCTGAAATAGCCAGCAGTTACTTGAAACATTGTTTCGTAGCGCAACTATCAAGGTTATGGGGCCAGGTGGCTTATAGGCTACTATGGGAATCGTAAATGCTTGACAAAAAGCAGACTGAATTGATATTTGACCGTGTTTCCCTACTTCAAGTAGGGTAATCAGAATCTCTACAGTAGCCTACACGGTAGTTTATTTTCAGTAAAAAGGAAGTGAAATCACTGCGCCACACAACTTTCACTCAGTAACCTACTTTTTCTTTCAGTCACCTGTGTGGGCACACTCGTGTGTATTTTGTTCATTAACAAAATGTATAGTAGGCTAGCCTAATATAAACAACAGTTGTCCCAGTTTAAGGTTAAAAAGACTCTAGCCTATATTGATGGGCCAACTTTTCACATTGTATTTAAAACGTGGGGAGATTTGGTCTTAAAGATTGTCTTCTTATCCTAGAGGCAAATTAGTTCACTTTCCCCTGGCAAAAGTTAGACATGAAAAACAAGACACTGTTTCCTCATCCTCTTACAATTCAGGTTAGTGGACATTTTTTACTGACATTCTTCCATTATTAGGGCATCACAAAAGGCTTTGTTAGAACACACAAAACAGCCCCAGTTCTGACATTGGATGTTTTCTACTTGTGTCTTTTCTTTTGCTTGTGGATTCAGCCTGAATATTACATGGCATGGCTGAAGTGATTTGCAGGCAATACAAATAACAGGCAGCACTCTTAAGTGTTCATGGAGGTGAGTCAGTAAGCTTTGCGTTTTTCAAATCGCCACCACAGATGAGCATAATGACTATTAAACTGAAATGTGCGTGAATGCTGGACAGAACAAAACTGTCTTTACTGAAGAGTAGAAGAGTTGTGAGCAACATTGATTCTGTAGGTCAGGGACGGGGCGTCTGACTCTTTACTTTCATCAGTACGACCACCCACACAACACAACAGGGGACACGTCTTATACGTTGTCTACCTCAAGACTTGTATTATGAAGCCCACACTCCAACAAGCACCCCCCACCCCCTCGCCTCTCCCAGGAGATTGATAGATGACTAATACTTATTATAGCCAAGATTTCCTTCAACCGCGGAGGCGTGCTTTCATTGCAGGAGTCATTGATTATTTGGTCATCCGTTGACGCTCTGCAGAAGCTCTCTTTTTTACATTGTTTTCTGTTTGTGTGTGTGTGTGTGTGTCATGTATGTCTCTATGGTAAGTGTATACTGTGAGCTGTATAGCTGTACCTGAATGCCCAGAACTTGTGTGTGTGTGTGTGTGTGATTGGGCATAAAAAAAAAAAATTCTTGGGTTCCGGTTTCCGACCGACCCTGTCAATTTATGTGCGACCCAAATTTATTTTATGAGCTTGGGGAAGAAATAACACTAAATACATTAAATAAATCCACAAATAAAAGGCGAACTATAATTACATTAATTACCCCTTGCGTTATGTGTAGGGATGAGCGTATTCTCTCTTTTACAACGTAGCCTATTAACAGCTGTTCACGAAGACGATTGTTTTCGTCACTTATCAAGGCACTCGCAATTTTGTCCAAACACCGCAACTTTTTCGCAAATTTGACCAATCATCGTAGTTTCACCGTGAAATTTCACCTACCACAACAGTCCCTCGCGCAGAATATTGAGCCAGATGGCACACTTACTTCTGCACCTTCTGCATATGACACCAAAGACTGCCCTAACGTGTTTGTCCCTCTACAGTTTTGATGACAATAAATAGAAGGCTAACGTTAATGATCTGCTTACTTGCATCTCTCAACCTGGTGTTGCTAACCTACCTAGGCTATAATAGTAAGTTAATTAAGGCCTACTTGGTTTACTGACATTTGAGTAGGCTATGCAACCCATTGGCAAACGTTTACCTGGATATGTCCTTTTAGCTTATGTCATGTTTGCTAGCTTGTGGGCTTAGTTTGAGTAGTGCTACCAAAATCATAGAAATTAATAAAATTGCAAGACATTTACCTCTTCTATGATCCAAGAATGATTTCATTCGAGTTGTTTTTTTTTACATTTTTTTTTTTTTACTTCTATTTACATAATTTCATAGAAGACATTCCCAATTGCATCCACATATCGTAATGCACTATGCAAAAAGTGATTTACACTAGTAGCCGAACACAGTGAGATGCAAGCCTTCCAATCCACTCAGAAATGTAATTAGGCTACTCTCACGTCCTTAAAGGGGCAGGCAGTCAATTAGACGTACACCACCAATGTAATGACATTAAACAGAAGTGTAGTCAAATAGTTTAAATCAATATGAAATGACTAGGTACTTACTTGGCTATTAGTAATTATGCAGGCCACATACTATGAATTATTAAAAAGATATGAACTTAATATGAATTACAAAATATATAAATGTATTGAAACATATGACATGATGCCATCTCTTTAGGTGACTGTCTTTTTTGGACAGTTCTACGAAAGGTTATACTGCTTTGTGAATTACCTCAGTCAAAGCATTTTCACAAATAAAGTAGGCCTACTTTGATTTTCTGTAATCCTTACTGTTTACCTTTGATTATCCTTTTTTTAATAAGCATCAAGATTATCAGTGTGATTTTGGTCTTACTAACCTTAATTGCCCTAAATTTAAAAAAAAAAAAATCACAACTATTTTTGCAATTTTCACTTCCTCCCGCAATTTCTCCACAAGAAACAGCTAAAAACACCGCAACTTCCATCCAGGCATTTTAGGTCGCAACAGTCTCAAAAAACCTCATGAAATCCTGAAGGGACTGATTTTCTACCTATCCCTTACTGCCACTGGGGAAAAAAAAAAAAATCCCTACCGACCCATGGCCTCAACTGACAACCAACAGGAACCAAACCTTTTTTTTTTTTATGCCTTACCCTTTTTGTCGTTGTTGGTGATGATTTGAGCACTTATAAAGCCCTGAGAAACTACATTAGTTTCACATTAGAGGGCTTTCAAAAGGTAAACGTGTGATTCTTCAAGTCACCAGAAAAAGAGGCTGTTAACAGCTGACGCGCCCTCCTTACTGATAACTTGTGTGTGTCACACCTCAAACTAGCTAGTGACCTGGAGGCTACTGTAAACCACTGTCACTAGATCAGGCCCCCCCCCCCCCCCCCCCCCCCACACACACACACACACACACACTCAGCTTGAGTGCAGCCAAGGGGTGAATCACGTCAAACGAGATTGTAATGACACCAGTAGCTGTTGTTTGATCTCTTCTTTGTTGTTGCTTTTCAGGTAAACCAGACAAATGTTCAAAACATTTATTTTTCTTTGTCTTTTTGTCTTTTCTTATCCTGTTCCCCCTGTGGAGTTTTATCCCAGCGACTGGGGTTGGTTAGCATGGTTATCACAGCTGCATTCTATTTAAAAAAAAAACCTTAACCTGCAATCTTCCAAAATGGTCTTATGACCCTGAAGGCATATAGAAATGCTAACATATTTGTAATTTACTGCCATTTCACATGGTCTCTAAGTGATAAGAGCAGTCATTACAGTTACATGTAGAACATACCTTCCCTGTTATTTGCCTGTGATTTGTCATTAGCAGAAAAGTGACATACCCTTGGTTTAAAATCCAGCTCAGCTCACAGTAGGGATGGCATGGCGTTAAGTTACAGCGCTAGCTCACACTATGTACCTATTCTTTACACTACATCTGTTGCATGTTGCCATTGCAGCCTTGGATGGGAACACACTGTAATTGTTCACGTTGGGGAGGGAGGGAGATATCCGACGATATACGTCCCAAACCCAGAGTCAAATGCTAATAGAGAAATGTGTTTTTTTATCAACTGTCAAATGCTTCTTTGAGGTAGACAAAAAAAAAAGAAAGCAACCAAGGACTTTTTTCCTTCTCACATCTCTGTTCACAGTTAAAAGATAGCATACTCAATGAGTCACCATCTTTTTCTGCATGGTTACAAGCTGACATAGCAACAGGAGCTGTTTTTTGTGTGTGGAATGCTTTGCAACAGGCTTAGCTATTCAGGAGGAAAAAAACAATAACAAAATCAGGTGGCGATTAGCCCAGACCTCCTAGTTTTAGTGATGAGCACAGATGTCCTAGTGTCTCTTCAGCAGCATGAAGACCAGCCTCTATCTCTTGTCAGCAGATTAGCATTACGGCATCTAAAACACGAGGGGCTTTGGCTTGGATGCACACACTCCAGCACATTTACTGTAGGGTGAGACAACAGCCGTGCGTGTCCAAGTGCATGAACTGTTGTCGGCGGTGCCGCTCGGAAACACTTAGATGACTTATTGCCCTTCAGCAAGGGGAGCGTATCGACCCGGCCTGTGCGGCCCCACCTAAAGCCACTGATATCTGAGCTGAAGTGTCTTCCCCTCTCTCTCCCTCCATCTCTCTTTCTCCACTCTCTTCTCTTTCTCCTTCTCTTTCTTTCTTTCCTTTTCTCTTTCCATCTCTCTTTCTCTGTCCTATCCCCCCCCCCCACACACACACACAGTGAGCCAGAGTCCGGGGGGGCAACAGATGGACTCGCTGGGAAGACTGGAGCCTGCTGTCAGCCTGCCTGCTAGAGAAACCATGGAGCAAAGCTTCAGCTTCAACACGTTGGTGAGCACTGGGCACCAGCGACCGTGCGCTCAAATTCAAATGCATTCACGCTCACCACTCAGTCACGCTCACACTCACAGTCACGCTCACACTCACACTCACGCTCACACTCACACTCACGCTCACCATTCACGGTCATGGTCACGCATGCGGTCACACACACAGCCGCGCATGAGTCACACATGTAGGATACAAGGACAGCACACCACACACTCACTTTGAAGCCAACATTCTTTGATGAGTTACCAGAGGATTCCAAATACAAATCACCCTCTGCTTTCCTCCCACCTACACACCTACCTACACATACACACACACACACACACACACACACACACACAAACTGACACACTGATTAGATATCCAAGTGGATCAAGCTTCACCAAAGGACTATTGACTAGAACTAGTACTATCTGAATGTGTGTGTGTGTGTGGTGATGGCGTTACTGGGTTTTCATTTTGAGGGGGGATGGGGGGTGGCGATAGCCCTCGTTATCCTCTGAGTCACTGCCATTAACATTTTCCATGCAGCTGCTGTGTCATTCACACCCCCCCCCTTCCTGAAGTGGGAGGAGGGCTGGAACGGGGGAACGGATGTGAGTTCCTTTCTCCTCTCCATCCCTCCATCCCTCCATCTATCCTCCCTCTCCTCCTTTCCTCTCCTCCTCTCCCTCCTCTTTCTCATGAATAGATAATTATTAGACAAGGGCTGCGCTATCGCCGGCACCGTCATTAACTGCTTCCTTGGTGGAGGCAGCATGTGAATCTTTGGCAGTCCGGCAAAAAAAGCTAAACAAAATTGGCTTGCTGGTTTTACTGATTCTGGCTGCTGGTGTGTGTGTGTGTGTCTGTGTGTGTGTGTGTGTGTGTGTGTGTGTGTGTGTGTGTGTGTGTGTGTGTGTGTGTGTGTGTGTGTGTGTGTGTGTGTGTGGCTGTGCATGTACGTGTGTGCATGCTGTATGTGTGTGTGTGTGCGCGCGCGCGTATGTATATGTGTACATGCTGTTGTGTTTGTGTGTGTGAGGGCTGTCTTGTCTCCAGTGCGCCGGAAGGCTCTAGAATTTTGATAAGATTCCACCATTCCTTGGTAACCCGCGTGAAAGAGGCCCACTGTTTGGTCATTAGTATGGGCCAAGAGGGGCCAGCGACTCGAGGCAGCCGAGGCTCTTGCCTTCCGGTCACCCTGCTCTGTTGCGCGCTCTCTCTCTCTCTCTCTCTCTCTCTCCCTCTCTCTCTCTCTCTCTCTCTCTCTTTTGCATCTCTCCCACTTACTCAATCATTCCCTCCCTCTCTCTCTAAAGCACACACACAAACACACACACACATACAAGCACATTTGTTTGTGTGTGTGTGTGCGCGCACACACGCGTCTTGGTCATCCACTCGCGTATGCTAGTGTGTGTATGTGCATGCTAAAGTTCTTTCCGCCTCACGCCTCTGGCTCTGTGGCCCCTGAGAGCTCAACAAGAGTGAGCAGAAGAGAAGAGGAGTGCACATTGTTCTGGAGCAGGGAGCCTACTCTACGTCAGCTTCAACCTCTACACACGCACGCACACACACACACACGCACGCACGCACTGACGCATGCATACACACGCAAGTCAACAAGAGTGAGCAGAGGAGAAGAGAAGTGCACATTGTTCTGGAGCAGGGAGCCTACTCTACGTCAGCTTCAACCTCTACACACGCACGCACGCACGCACGCACGCACGCACGCACGCACGCACTGACGCACGCATACACACGCAAGTCAACAAGAGTGAGCAGAAGAGAAGAGAAGTGCACATTGTTCTGGAGCAGTGAGCCTACTCTACGTCAGCTTCAACCTCTACACACACACGCAAGCACGCACGCACACACACGCACATTCACACACTCACGTACACAGGCAAGTCAAGAAGAGTGAGCAGAAGAGAAATGCACACTGTTCTGGAATAGGGAGCAGGGCTGCTGCTGAAGGCAATGCTGGGCCTGTCATGTGGTGTCTCAGGGCCAACACGCTGCTGCTGCTGGGCTGATGTGGGCAAAGTGCTGATGGGGTGGAGTGATGTTACATCCTTGGGACCAACTCTTTCTCTGCCTCCCTCAATGTCTCTCTATGTCTCTCTCTCACACACACACACACACACACACACACACTCCCTCACTTTCTTTCTCTCTCTGTCTCTCTCTCACACACACACCCACATACTTTTTTTTTTCTTTATCTCTTTCTTGGATTTCTTTCTACCTTTACTGTGTTGGCTATTCTTTCCATGAATAATATAATTTTCTCTGTGTGAGTTACTTTGCACTGCCCCCCCCCCCCCCTGGTTTTCTGGTCATGATTTATTTCAGCATAAACATGTCTTTGTCTCTTCATGATGCTTGTGTCTCATGCTGGCTTCTCCCTGTTGAGAAAGCTTTGTGCTTTTTTGCTCATTGACGTGGTTGCTTTGCTCATCTTTCTCTGCCCCCCCCCCCCCTCCCACACACACACACACACACACACACACACACACACACACCCACACTCACCCCCCACACCCCACCCACACACACACACCTCCTCCTCCCTCTCTCCTGCCCACTCCCTGTTATTCTCTCCTTCTCTTCTGAAATCGATAGTTGGGCAATTCCACGCAAAACTGTCACATCCATAACGGCAACTAAATGCCATGGCATTGTGTTGCCGTTATGGATGTGACAGTTTTGCATGGAATTGCCCAGTTCCTCTTTCCCTTCCTCTGTCCCCTTACTTTCAATTTAACCTCATGCTATGCCATTCTATTCTATTCTATTCTATTCTCAAATATCAAACCAGGCCTTTGTGTGCGTGTGCGTGTGCGCATGTGTGTCAGGGTTCAGGTTCAGTTTACTGTATTTGCCTAAATTTGGTTTGCAGTGAAGAGGCCTCATTCATACACATAAATCGTTTATGTTAACACTCCGCACTCCCAAATAGTTAGTCAATCAATAAATATAGATAAAATGAATAAATAGAGTAAGAGTAACAATAGAAGTAATAAATAACTGAAATGCATATATACATACATAAAAACCTCCTCTAATCTTACTAATTTATTCATCTTTGCAATAGCTGCTGGAACTTTATCATTTTGTTCTATACGTTCTGAACCGTTCTGTTCTACACGTTCTAAAGGAGAGAAGCTGCATGTCAATGTGCAAAGGGTGCAAGCTGTCACTCAAA